>NC_137690.1:2645060-2657560 GCF_963989245.1 Nansenia antarctica
CGACGTTTGGATGCGATGAACAAACGTCGAATTCTGACGTCTGCCGTGTGAGACCAGGTTGCTCAGGTAGGTCACCTGACTATGTTAGGACTGTGTCTCAGGTAGGTCACCTGACTACGTTTACATTGTTAGCAGGCTCACAAAACAAGCTGTGTTAGTTGACTAGCGATGTGTGTCGGCTTAAGCCTTGTCTGTGAAACCGGCCCTCTAAACGTTTTGAAACACTTGACCCAACACTTGTCCCCTCTCTATCCTCCCCTCTCTCCTCTTCCCTCCCCCCCTTCCCTTTCTTCCCTTTCTTCCCTCCCTTCTCTCTCTTCCCTCCCCTCTCTCCCCTCCCCACCCTTCCCTTTCTTCCCTCCCCTCTCCCCCCTCCCCTCTCCCCCCCCTCCCTCTCCCCCTCCCTCCCCTCTCCTCCCTCCCCTCTCTTCCCTCCCCTCTCTCCCCCCTCCCTCTCCCCCTCCCTCCCCCCTCTCCTCCCTCCCCTCTCCTGTGTAGGAGCTGGAGGACTTCATCTCAGGCTGTGGTGAGGCGGGGTTCATCGTGGTGACCCTGGGGTCCATGCTGTCCTCCGTGCCCCTGGACAGCCTGCTGGAGGAGATGGTGGGGGGGTTCGCCAGCCTCCCCCAGGGGGTCATCTGGAGGTACCACGCCCAGCGCTGGCCCCCTCACCTGCGCCCCCCGCCCAACGTCAAGCTGATGGACTGGCTGCCCCAGAATGACCTGCTGGGTAGGCTCCTCCTCCTCCTCCTCCTCCTCCCCCCTCCTTCTGATCATCCCCCTCCTCCTCCTCCCCCCTCCTTCTCATCATCCCCCTCCTCCTCCTCCTCCTCCCCCTCCTTCTCCTCCCCCTCCTCCCCCCTCCTCCTCCTCCTCCCCCCTCCTTCTCATCCTCCCCCTCCTCCTCCTCCTCCCCCTCCTTGTCATCCTCCTCCTCCTCCTCCCCCTCCTCCCTCCTCCTTCTCGTCATCCTCCTCCTCCTGCTCCTCCATCTCCTCCTCCTCCTCCTCCTCCCCCCTCCTTCTCGTCATCCCCCCTCCTCCTCCTCCTCCTCCTCCTCCCCCTCCTTCTCATCCTCCCCCTCCTCCTCCTCCTCCTCCTCCTCCTCCCCCTCCTTCTCATCCTCCCCCTCCTCCTCCTCCTCCTCCATCTCCTCCATCTCCTCCCTCTCCTCCTCCTCCTCCATCTCCTCCACCTCCTCCTCCTCCTCCATCTCCTCCACCTCCTCCTCATCCTCATCCTCCTCCACCTCCTCCTCCTCCTCCTCCTGAATGCTTTCTTCTGGATAGATCTTTATTCTTTTGTACACTAAACAAAAAACAAATGCGATTCTTATACCTACATTTCAATTCTCCACTCAGGAAAAAGATATCTATATCTATATCTATATCTATATCTAAATATATATCTAATTCTCAATCTATCTATAGATATATATAAATATAATCATACAATACAACATATTAATCGTGCAAAACCAAAAAAACATGTTTGACATGTTCTACCTCTCTCTCTCTCTTTCTCTCACTCTCTCACTCTCTCTCTTTCCCTCCCAGGCCACCCTAACCTGTCTCTCTCTCTCCCCTCCCCTCCCCCTCCCCCTCCCCAAGCCACCCTAAACTGTCTCTCTCTCCCCCCTCCCCCTCCCCAGGCCACCCTAACCTGTCTCTCTCTCTCCCCCCTCCCCCTCCCCCTCCCCAGGCCACCCTAACCTGTCTCTCTCTCTCCCCCCTCCCCCTCCCCCTCCCCAGGCCACCCTAACCTGTCTCTCTCCCCCCCCTCCCCAGGCCACCGTAAACTGTCTCACTCTCTCTCCCCTCCCCCTCCCCCTCCCCAGGCCACCCTAACCTGTCTCTCTCTCTCCCCCCTCCCCCTCCCCCTCCCCAGGCCACCCTAACCTGTCTCTCTCTCCCCCCCCTCCCCCTCCCCAGGCCACCCTAACCTGTCTCTCTCTCTCCCCCCTCCCCCTCCCCCTCCCCAGGCCACCCTAACCTGTCTCTCTCTCCCCCCCCTCCCCCTCCCCCTCCCCAGGCCACCCTAACCTGTCTCTCTCTCCCCCCTCCCCCTCCCCCCTCCCCAGGCCACCCTAACCTGTCTCTCTCTCCCCCCCCCTCCCCCTCCCCCTCCCCAGGCCACCCTAACCTGTCTCTCTCTCCCCCCCCTCCCCCTCCCCAGGCCACCCTAACCTGTCTCTCTCTCCCCCCCCTCCCCCTCCCCCTCCCCAGGCCACCCTAACCTGTCTCTCTCTCTCCCCCCCTCCCCCTCCCCCTCCCCCGGCCACCCTAACCTGTCTCTCTCTCCCCCCTCCCCCTCCCCCTCCCCAGGCCACCCTAACCTGTCTCTCTCCCCCCTCCCCCTCCCCAGGCCACCCTAACCTGTCTCTCTCTCTCCCCCCCCCTCCCCCTCTCCAGGCCACCCTAAGGCCCGTCTGCTGGTGACCCACGGCGGTCAGAACAGCCTGCTCCAGGCGGTGTACCACGCCGTGCCGGTCCTGGGCATGCCCCTCTTCGGGGACCAGTTTGACAACCTGGTGCGCGTGGAGGCCAAGGGCCTGGGCCTGGCCCTGAAACCCACCCACGTACGCAGAGACCTGCTCAGCCTCACCATTCACACCCTGATAGAGGACCGCAGGTAGGACACGGAGGCCAGGGGGAGGGCGGGGGAGGCTGGGGGAGGCCAGGGGAGGTTAGGGGAGGCCAGGGGAGGTTGGGGAGGTTAGGGGAGGGCGGAGGAGGCTGGGGGAGGCCGGGGGGAGGCCAGGGGAGGCCAGGGGAGAGTGAGTGAGGCTGGGGGAGGCTGGGGGAGGTTAGGGGAGGCAAGGGGAGGCCAGGGAGGTTAGGGGAGGCAAGGGGAGGCCAGGGGAGGTTAGGGGAGGCCAGGGGAGGCCAGGGGAGGCCAGGGGAGGCCGGGGGAGGTCAGGGGAGGTCAGGGGAGGTCAGGGGAGGCGAGGGGAGGTTAGGGGAGGTTTTTTCCTTGGGTTACAATGAGTCCGTCCTCCGATTTCTACCTTCACCAGCCTCCCCTGGGCTACAACATCCTCTCCCAGACTGTATTGATGGGCGCCTCACCTCATCTCTTTTTCTGCCCTCCCCCACTCCCTCCCTCCCTCCCCACCTTCTTACTCCCCCTCCCTCCCTACTCTCTCACCACCTCCCTCCCCTCCCCCCACCTCCCTCTCCCCTCTCCCCCCTCCAGGTTCAAGGCGGCGGCTGTGTCCCTCAGTAGGATCCACCGCTCCCAGCCCCTCCCCCCCGGCGCCCGATTGGTCCAGTGGGTGGAGCATATCCTCCACAGCGGGGGAGGGGCCCACCTGCGCCCCGCCTCGCTAACGCAGCCCTGGTACCAGCGGTGCCTGCTGGACGTGGCTCTCCTCCTCTCCCTGGGGCTTCTGGGAGTTGTAGTCCTGGGCTGGGCGGTGTGGCGGTGTAGCAGAGGGGACAGGGGCGGTGCTAAACTCAAACCCCACTGACTGAGGGGGGGTCGGGGGAGAGGAGGCTTGTGGAATAATTACCTCAGTTTGTGTTAATAATGTCACGTGTAAATATATTCTGTTGTTGAAATTTGTCGTTGGCGTCCATTGTGTTGTGTAATTCATACTGTTTATGTGACACGTTCTAATGCTTTGGTCCTCATGTGGGGATCTGATGTAATGATCAGACTTTTCTTTAGAAAAACGTGAATACATTTCTGCGTTGAGTGTTGAAAATCAATGACACGTCGCTAGTCAGCTAACACAGCTTGTTCTGTGAGCCTGCTAACAATGTAAAGTAGTGTTCTAGTTAACTAGGTAGCAGTGGGGATTACTCACCCGATCCATTGTGTTGTTGCAGTATTTTGGCTCAACTAGCGAGTTGTGTGGTGTGATTCTCAACAACGTTGAAACGTAGTTGCATGTTTCAAAAGAAAAAGTCTGAGCATTTTGACGTCATTCAGTATTTCAGCTGTGAAACCACGCAACCCTTTTCACCTTCTTTGTGCTGTGAAAGTTCTCTAGACTAGAGATTGCAGTTGTCCTAGCACGACGACTGCCAATGGCCCCTGGCCTGAGCTAGATTACTTTTTTCTGCTATGACTGGTGGATAGGAGATTCACTTACCAGGTCAAATGTATTGTACGTCGCTTTGGAATAATCTCTGGGGAGATTTGTCTCCCATCTTGATCTCTTTGACATTCAGACAAGTGTTGTCCAAGCCTCCTGAATGGCCACAAACACACAAAGGGTCACATGGACAGAGAGAGACAGAGAGACAGAGAGACGGAGAGAGAGAGAGACAGAGAGACTGAGAGAGACAGAGAGAGAGAGAGACAGAAAGAGACAGAGAGACAGAGAGAGAGAGAGACAGAGAGACAGAGAGAGGGAGAGAGAGACAGAGAGACAGAGAGAGAGACAGACAGAGACAGAGAGAGACAGAGAGAGAGACAGAAAGAGACAGAGAGACAGAAAGAGACAGAGAGACAGAGAGAGAGAGACAGAGAGGCAGAGAGAGAGAGAGGCAGAGAGAGAGAGAGAGAGACAGAGAGACAGAGAGAGAGAGACAGACAGAGACAGAGAGACAGAGAGGCAGAGAGACAGAGAGACAGAGAGAGAGAGAGAGGCCATTGACCACACCAGCTATAGAAACACCCTCCTTCATTAACCCAGAGTCTGCGGTGGTGGTGGAGGGGGCGGTCAGGCGAGGATGGGTGGGGGTGTGTGTGTGTGTGTGTGCATGTGAGTGTGCATGTGAGTGAGTGAGTGAGTGTGTGTGTGTGTGTGTGTGTGAGTGTGAGGTGTGGGGGGGGGGCATGTTATGGTTTACTGGAGGTATTCATTTGGACTACCACCTGCACCACCCTCTCCTCCTCCCCCTCCCTCCTCCCTCTCCCTCCAACCCTTGTTTCCTAGAGAGACAAAGGCAGCTCCCCATCCTCCCCCTCCTCCCCCCCTCCCTCCCCCTCCTCCCCCCCTCCCTCCCCCCCCCTCCCCCATCCTCCTCCCTGTCAGTGCAGTCACCCAGGACGGAGCAGGAGGGTTCCCGATTGGCTGTACAGAGACCTGAGTGTCTGTGATTGACTGTCGAGAGTCCTGAGTGTCTGTGATTGGCTGTAGAGACACCTGGGTATCTGTGATTGGCTGTAGAGTCCTGAGTGTCTGTGATTGGCTGTACAGAGTCCTGAGTGTCTGTGATTGGCTGTACAGAGACCTGAGTGTCTGTGATTGGCTGTAGAGAGACCTGAGTGTCTGTGATTGGCTGTACAGAGACCTGAGTGTCTGTGATTGGCTGTACAGATACCTGAGTGTCTGTGATTGGCTGTAGTCCTGAGTGTCTGTGATTGGCTGTAGAGAGACCTGAGTGTCTGTGATTGGCTGTACAGAGTCCTGAGTGTCTGTGATTGGCTGTAGAAAGACCTGAGTGTCTGTGATTGGCTGTAGAGAGACCTGAGTGTCTGTGATTGGCTGTACAGAGACCTGAGTGTCTGTGATTGGCTGTAGAGAGACCTGAGTGTCTGTGATTGGCTGTACAGAGACCTGAGTGTCTGTGATTGGCTGTAGAGAGACCTGAGATTGTCTGTCGAGAGACCTGAGTGTCTGTGATTGGCTGTACAGAGACCTGAGTGTCTGTGATTGGCTGAAGCCGGTGGAACTTGTTTTGAGACTGCAACAGAGAATTGTCAGTTGGCTTCAGAGTCAGTTATTATTTGAATAATATTATTCATACTATTCATATTGATGAGTTGTATAGGAGAGAAAGCATGAACCAGGCTGAATAATGAAGCGTACTGATGACCCGTGGTGCAATCAAACCTTTTTAATCACAGTCCCTCATCACAGTTTGGCAAAAAAAAACATCCTTTCAACAACATTTCAAGTTAGCTACGTCCAGGATTTGTGAAGCTTGATTCAGTAATGACTAACGATCTAAAAACGGACATTGATATAAATATATACCGCAGTTTCTAGGAAAGAAAACGATGTACAACAGAGGAAAGATGAGGTTATTCAGCCTTGGGAGAAATCAAGGCAGCTAAAAACCCCTGGAAAGAAGGAAGGCTTCCATCTCCAAACAGACAAACTCATCCGTTTCCTGGCACATCACAGGCCTGGTGCAGGGGAGGCTGGTGGAGGTAGAAATCGGAGGACGGGCTCTTTGTAAATGCATGGGAAGGTATCAAACCCTTCCTCATTCACACATGAGCCTGTCCTCCGATTTCTACCTCCACTAGCCTCCCCTGATCCTGGCGTTAGGGTAGGCAATCACTGAGAATAGTCCTCCTCACACAACGAGAAGGAGAATTCGACAGAAAGGGAGGTCGAAAAGGAGAGAGAGGGAGAGAGAGAGAGTGAGGGGAGAGCAAGAGAGCGAGAGAGAGAGAGAGAGAGAGAGAGAGAGAGAGAGAGAGAGAGAGGGGGACAGAGAGAGAGAGAGAGAGAGAGAGAGAGAGAGGGGGACAGAGAGAGAGAGAGAGAGAGAGAGAGAGAGAGAGAGAGAGAGAGAAAAGGCTAGATCTTATCAGGGCTGCTTCCCTTTCAGATGGAGAGAGACAGTTGTTCCCGAGGTCAGAAGGTCAAAAGGTCAGAAGGTCACACAATGGATTGTTTCCTCAAAGCTTTCTGGAGCCAGAGGAAGGTTCTAGTAGCTACAGGGCGAGTGAGTGGAGTCAGGGTGACACTCAGCTCTGTGGCATAATGGGACTAACATCTACTCTACGTTACAAAATGGGTTCCTTCAAAAACAATCCAAATGTTTTCAATGCCTTGAATAGACAGAGAATCAGACTAAGGGTTTTTGTAGATTGAAAAAAAAAAAAGAAAAGAAAGAAAATGGCCCCCAAAAACATACAAAACAAGTACCGGTATCATCATCATGTTTACAAAATAAATACAATTTCAACAAAGCTTTACTTCACGTTTCTGCATTAGATAATAATATCATGGGTAAGATCTAGGGGAGACATTTTGTTTTTTTTAAGAGAAAGAAACAGCAGCAGTCAGGACAGAGAGGCAACGTCTGTCAGTCAGGCGGAAGAGACATTGAGAACCTTCCTCTCTTCCATTTTGTCCATTATTGTCTTCTTCCATCTGCTTCTCTCTGTCTGTCTCTCTGTCTCTCTGTCTCTCTCTGTCTCTGTCTCTGTCTCTGTCTCTCTCTCTCTCTCAGACGTCATCAAAGATCCGTGTTCGTGAGGATGACAGGGACAGGTAGTGTCCTCCTGAGTATCTGCAGAGACAGAGAGACAGAGAGAGAGAGACAGAGAGACAGAGAGACAGAGACAGGAAGGTGTCATATGGTGTTGTGAGTGGGCTGGGGTGCACGCATTGCACACATATAATGCCCATGTCGGCATGGGTTAGAATCCGGCCCATGCACTGCTGACATACCCTCCTCCCTCTCCTCCTTACTTTCTTGTCTCCCTCCACTGTCTCTATCCAATAAAATTAAACATATGAGTGCCCCACACAGAAAAAAGTAACGTAAAAATATATATATACATATTGTATCGTGACATATCACATTGAGAGGCGGCCATTATAATATAATATATGTATATGTTACGGTACATGTGGGAAAACGGTACATGTGGGAAAACTAGGGTTAGGGTTAGGTGCTAGGGTGCTACGGTTAGGGTTAAGGTTAGGGTTAGGATTAGGGTTAGGGTTAGACATGCCAGCATGTACCAAGTCGACGTAGCACCTAACCCTAACCCTAGTTTTCCCACATGTACCGTAACATATATATGTCATTTAGCTGTGGCTTTTATCCAAAGCGACTTACATTGCAGTGAGTGCATACACTTTTCAGTACATATGGTCCCAACGGGAATCGAACCACGACCTAAGCGTTGTTAGCGTCAGTTGTTAGCGTAATGCTCTACCAGCTGAGCCACAGAGGAGCAGTATACGTTGGCAGGTTCACATCAAACCGCGGACCTTTGGTCTGAACTGCCCGTTACGTTAGACACACATCGCTAGTCGACTAACACAGCTTGTTTTGTGAGCCTGCTAACCATGTAAAGTAGTGTTCTAGTTAACTAGGTAACAATGTAAAGTAGTGTTCTAGTTAACTATGTAACAATGTAAAGTAGTGTTCTAGTTAACTAGGTAACAATGTAAAGTAGTGTTCTAGTTAACTAGGTAACAATGTAAAGTAGTGTTCTAGTTAACTAGGTAACAATGTAAAGTAGTGTTCTAGTTAACTAGGTAACAATGTAAAGTAGTGTTCTAGTTAACTAGGTAACAATGTAAAGTAGTGTTCTAGTTAACTAGGTAACAATGTAAAGTAGTGTTGTAGTTAACTAGGTAGCAGTAGGGGGATTACTCACCCAATCCATTGCTTTGTTGCAGTACTTTGGCTCGACTAGCGAGTTTGTGTGTAGCGAGTTTGTGTGTAGCGAGTTTGTGTGTACGTTGAAACGTAGTTCCGTGTTTCAAAAGAAAAGTCTGAACTTTTTGATTGGTCGCCGACATGCAGACCAAAACACTAGAACGTGTCACAAGGTAAATGCAGACCTGTTGGTGTGAGGCTGTGAGGGTCTGTCCCCCCCCCTGGTGACGTTCAGTGGTTCAACGTCCTGCAGCAGCTCTGTGGTGTCCCTGGGGGTCCCCCCCCCCCAGGAGAGGGGGGCAGCTGAGGCAGGGAGAGAGAGAGAACACACATGGTCGGGTTCACAAACAAGGGTTAACACCAGGACAGCCATGGGTGAGGTCATTAACACTAGAACAGCCATGGGTGGGGTCATTAACACTAGAACAGCCATGGGTGGGGTCATTAACACTAGAACAGCCGTGGGTGGGGTCATTAACACTAGAACAGCCATGGGTGGGGTCATTAACACTAGAACAGCCGTGGGTGGGGTCATTAACACTAGAACAGCCATGGGTGGGGTCATTAACACTAGAACAGCCGTGGGTGGGGTCATTAACACTAGAACAGCCGTGGGTGGGGTCATTAACACTAGAACAGCCGTGGGTGGGGTCATTAACACTAGAACAGCCATGGGTGGGGTCATTAACACTAGAACAGCCGTGGGTGGGGTCATTAACACTAGAACAGCCGTGGGTGGGGTCATTAACACTAGAACAGCCGTGGGTGGGGTCATTAACACTAGAACAGCCATGGGTGGGGTCATTAACACTAGAACAGCCGTGGGTGGGGTCATTAACACTAGAACAGCCATGGGTGGGGTCATTAACACTAGAACAGCCATGGGTGAGGTCATTAACACTAGAACAGCCATGGGTGGGGTCATTAACACTAGGACAGCCGTGGGTGGGGTCATTAACACTAGAACAGCCATGGATGGGGTCATTAACACTAGAACAGCCGTGGGTGGGGTCATTAACACTAGAACAGCCGTGGGTGGGGTCATTAACACTAGAACAGCCATGGGTGGGGTCATTAACACTAGAACAGCCGTGGGTGGGGTCATTAACACTAGAACAGCCGTGGGTGGGGTCATTAACACTAGAACAGCCGTGGGTGGGGTCATTAACACTAGAACAGCCGTGGGTGGGGTCATTAACACTAGAACAGCCATGGATGGGGTCATTAACACTAGGACAGCTGTAGGTGGGGTCATTAACACTAGAACAGCCATGGGTGAGGTCATTAACACTAGAACAGCCATGGGTGGGGTCATTAACACTAGAACAGCCATGGATGGGGTCATTAACACTAGAACAGCCGTGGGTGGGGTCATTAACACTAGAACAGCCGTGGGTGGGGTCATTAACACTAGAACAGCCATGGGTGGGGTCATTAACACTAGAACAGCCGTGGGTGGGGTCATTAACACTAGAACAGCCGTGGGTGGGGTCATTAACACTAGAACAGCCGTGGGTGGGGTCATTAACACTAGAACAGCCATGGGTGGGGTCATTAACACTAGAACAGCCATGGGTGGGGTCATTAACACTAGAACAGCCTTGGGTGGGGTCATTAACACTAGAACAGCCGTGGGTGGGGTCATTAACACTTGGACAGCCGTGGGTGGGGTCATTTGACCAAGTGAGTAAAAAAAGTGATATCTTTGCACTTGATCAAATTCCAGGACCCTCCTTTCATGACTTGTCCTAGATATGTGCGTTCTACCACCCAGCATCCTTATATTTTCAAAATCACATCAGGATAAGCTAGTATGAAACCATTTTGCTAGTTTTTCTGTGTAGGAGGCAGGCTAATTTACAAGAGGCGCCAACTAGTGGTCGTTGTGTGTAAATAGCAGCTTCCCATTGTAAAGACTATGGTCATTTGACCCCCAAGGCGGCTCTTATAGTAGGTAACATAGACACGGCTGTTCTACTGTTAACCTCTGTGTGGTGAAACCTGGGACCTCTACCTCTGTGTGGTGTTAACCTGGGACCTCTATCCTACAGTAGTTAACCTGGGACCTCTATCCTACAGTAGTTAACCTGGGACCTCTATCCTACAGTAGTTAACCTGGGGCCTCTATCCTACAGTAGTTAACCTGGGACCTCTATCCTACAGTAGTTAACCTGGGTCCTCTATCCTACAGTAGTTAACCTGGGACCTCTATCCTACAGTAGTTAACCTGGGACCTCTATCCTACAGTAGTTAACCTGGGACCTCTATCCTACAGTAGTTAACCTGGGGCCTCTATCCTACAGTAGTTAACCTGGGACCTCTATCCTACAGTAGTTAACCTGGGTCCTCTATCCTACAGTAGTTAACCTGGGACCTCTATCCTACAGTAGTTAACCTGGGACCTCTATCCTACAGTAGTTAACCTGGGACCTCTATCCTACAGTAGTTAACCTGGGACCTCTATCCTACAGTAGTTAACCTGGGGCCTCTATCCTACAGTAGTTAACCTGGGACCTCTATCCTACAGTAGTTAACCTGGGGCCTCTATCCTACAGTAGTTAACCTGGGACCTCTATCCCACAGTAGTTAATCTGGGGCCTCTATCCTACAGTAGTTAACCTGGGACCTCTATCCTACAGTAGTTAACCTGGGACCTCTATCCTACAGGAGTTAACCTGGGGCCTCTATCCTACAGTAGTTAACCTGGGTCCTCTATCCTACAGTCAGAGTTAACCTGGGACCTCTATCCTACAGTAGGTAACCTGGGACCTCTATCCCACAGTAGTTAACCTGGGACCTCTATCCTACAGTAGTTAACCTGGGGCCTCTATCCTACAGTAGTTAACCTGGGACCTCTATCCCACAGTAGTTAATCTGGGGCCTCTATCCTACAGTAGTTAACCTGGGACCTCTATCCTACAGTAGTTAACCTGGGACCTCTATCCTACAGGAGTTAACCTGGGGCCTCTATCCTACAGTAGTTAACCTGGGTCCTCTATCCTACAGTCAGAGTTAACCTGGGACCTCTATCCCACAGTAGTTAACCTGGGACCTCTATCCTACAGTAGTTAACCTGGGACCTCTATCCCACAGTCGGAGTTAACCTGGGACCTCTATCCCACAGTAGTTAACCTGGGACCTCTATCCTACAGTAGTTAACCTGGGACCTCTATCCCACAGTCGGAGTTAACCTGGGACCTCTATCCCACAGTCAACGTCCTACTCACTCTCAGTGTGGTGTGTAGGAGAGTGGTCTGTGTCCTGCAGCTCAGCGTATCCGTTCCTGGTCCTCCCCGGCGCCCTCTGGTGGCCGTATCTCTCCCTCCACCCCTGGAACACACCGCTCACGTTGCCATGGAAAAGGACTGACTTACATAGCGCCTTTATCCAAAGCTGCTTTACAACGGCCTCTCATTCACCCATTCACACACACACTCACACACCGATGGCGGCCAAGCTGCCATGCAAGGCGCCGGCCGGCCCCGCTCACTGGGAGCAATTTGGGGTTCAGCAGTGTCTTGCCCAAGGACATTTCGACATGTGGCCAGCCGGGGCTCAAACCGCCGATCTGCCAACCTTGCGGTCATTGTGACAGCAGCTGGTGAAACCGGGTACAAGTCGCCAACCGCCGATGGCCTTTTTATTCAGAAAAATGTAAACAAATTTCAGCGTGAAAATTAATGACACACTCGCTAGTCGAGCCAAAACATTGCGATTGCAATGGATTCGGTGAGTAATCCCCTCACTACTACCTAGTTAGTGTAGAGTAGTAGAGATTAACTACTACCTAGTTAGTATAGAGTAGTGGGGATTACTCACCGAATCCATTGCATTGCAATGTTTTGGCTCGACTAGCGAGTGTGTCATTGATTTTCAACAACGCTGAAATGTATTTACATTTTTCCGAATAAAAGTCTGAACATTTTGATTGGTTGGCGACCTGTTCCTGATTTCACCGGCAAATACTGTCTAAATATTGCGTAAATATGATAAGTACTGGCTCTAGAGATCGTCTGAGTGAGATGTGTGAAAGCGAGACAGCTGCTCACCCGCTTACGGCTGTCCCCGTCCTCTGTCCTCTGTCTGCTTCTTCTCTCTACACAACAGACAGACAGAATCAGAGGCCTGTCATTGACATTTGAACCATTTAACCGACGCTTTTATCCAAAGCGATTTACAATTACAGATGACAGATTA
>NC_137690.1:2667560-2670060 GCF_963989245.1 Nansenia antarctica
TGAATGGAGGCTCTAACAGCTGAATGAAGGCTCTAACAGCTGAATGAAGGCTGAATGAAGGCTCTAACAGCTGAATGGAGGCTCTAACAGCTGAATGAAGGCTCTAACAGCTGAATGAAGGCTCTAACAGCTGAATGAAGGCTCTAACAGCTGAATGGAGGCTCTAACAGCTGAATGAAGGCTCTAACAGCTGAATGGAGGCTCTAACCGCTGAATGAAGGCTCTAACAGCTGATTGGAGGCTCTAACAGCTGAATGGAGGCTCTAACAGCTGAATGAAGGCTCTAACAGCTGAATGAAGGCTCTAACAGCTGAATGGAGGCTCTAACCGCTGAATGAAGGCTCTAACAGCTGATTGGAGGCTCTAACAGCTGAATGGAGGCTCTAAAAGCTGAATGGAGGCTCTAACAGGGGAGGCTGGTGGAGGTACACATCAGACTTTGTAAATGCGTGTACTGGAATGTGGACTGGTACCATTCCTCATACCATGCCTTGTATGTAATAACTTATTTGCACAATTGTTTGTCTCTGACGTGAAGCCTGGACAATTACGTTCTATGCTAGTCTATAATCAGCTGTACTACTCTATCCTATCCTATCCTACGCTATCCTCAACCCTTAATCACGTAGTTACCATAGTTACCACAGAACAGGACAGGGGAACCAGCTGACTCACTCTGCCACCACCGCCCTCAGTACAGGTGTGTGTACAGGTGTGTGTACAGGTGTGTGTACAGGTGTGTGTGTACAGGTGTGTGTACAGGTATGTGTGTACAGGTGTGTGTACAGGTGTGTGTACAGGTGTGTGTACAGGTGTAAACACAAACACTTCTATCAATGTCCTTTATCCATAAACTCAATGTCTTATTGAATGTATTTACTTGTTATATTTGCTTTTATTCATTTATTTTAATTTTCTTACTCTGCTCCTTTGAATTTGAATTGCCCCTGTTGTATGACATGTGCTACACAAATAAACTTGCCTTGCCAGGTGTGCAAAACCAAAGTGCAAGAACTCGAACTCGAAAAACAATATCACTGATCCGCACTCCAAAATAAAACGGATTCAAGGTTTATTTTTTTTAGTAGTGTTGCATTCATTCATTCATTCATTCATTCTGGGATAGGGAGACAAAGGTTTCGTTTCCTAAGCCTTGGTCAGTGGGACGTCAGTTTCAGAGCGGTGTGTTACCTAGACGTAGGGTGGGCAGGTTGGATGTAGGGCTGCCACGAATAGTCGACTAGTCGCGACGACGTCGACTACCAAAATCGTCGCCGACATATTTGGTAATCGCCATAGTCGCATGTTTTTTTGGAGCTGAAATAAGCGTGTTTTTTTTTGTTTTTTTTTCCTTCTTTTTTTTCTAGCACCAGGGGAGCCCCCCCTCCCAAATTTCGTTGTTTGGTACCTGTACTATATCAATGACAATAAAGACCATTCATTTCATTCGATAAGCATTCGTTTTTCTTCCCTGAAGCTGCCACTGGCTAGCGTCTCCCAGTGTCTTTGATGTACATGCGCAGTGTCGGTCATCTGGGGCACACGTGACTTCCCCGGAAAAACAAACAGAAAAATGTCTTCCTCTCCTCGTACCTCTAAAGTGTGGGAGCATTTCAACCACAACGTTGAAAAAAAGAATGTAAAATATACAATTTGTAAAGCTGAACTCGCTTATCATGGCAGCACGTCTATGATGCGCGAGCATCTAAAAAGGAAGCACATTGTGGCAGATGACGAGGAAGACGATGGCTCGTCTCGGTAAGCTAGTTAGCTTGTTATTGGCTAACGATATCGTTACGTTAAAAGCCTTCTTACATTATTTTACGTTGTCATCAAAGCGATACTTATCAAATAGCTAAAATTGTTGTCTTAACGTTACAGTGCTAAGAAGGAGCGTTCTACTATGAGATGAGTGAAGCAAAGCAAAACTTTTGTACTCTGTACAAGTATTTATTTTTGTTTTTGTATTCTTTTGGTTGCCTAGTGCCTAGCCTACCTCATTTTACTCAGCAGTTTGCACCCTCTACTACTCTTTACATTACATTACATGCAAGTGATGCCAGAAATAAATCTGCAAAGTTCATTAAAATATCAATTTTTGAGTGAACAATCATTTTAATTGTCTTTATTTTTAGTTAGCACATGCCTACAACAACAACTAACAACTTCAAGCTAAATTTAGAAGCTGATTTAGAAGATGATAGCTAAATAAGAGCGATTGAGTAATTGTGCGATAAGCTGTAATTTATGATCCGATTAGTCGACTAATCGTTAAAATAATCGGTGACTAGTCGACTATGAAAATAATCGTTTGTGGCAGCCCTAGTTGGATGTGTGTGTTACCTAGACGTAGGGTGGGCAGAGGAGTTGGGCGTGGTCAGGTTGGATGGGTCTGCTGCTGTGTGGGTCATGAGAGCCGGGCGTTGGTCGTTGTCGATCTGACACTGGTTGTAGATGGTCTGGAACAGGGGGGGAGAAGATAAACACACGGACGAACAGA
>NC_137690.1:2672560-2682560 GCF_963989245.1 Nansenia antarctica
ATTACATCTGTTCCCCGTGGATCCTGGGTGAGAAGAGGGCTCTCTGTGTTCCTCTCTGCCCTTTCCCCTCCAGAGGGGAGGGGCCAGCGTGCATGTGTGTCCCTGCCCACCCCCCAAAGGTCCCTGCTGGTCATCTGTGTCCCTGCATGCCCTGACATGTGTGTGTGTCTAAAACATACCACATATTCATACATAGATCATACATAGTACAGAAATATACTACACATCCCCCCTCGGACCACCCAGAGGGTGTTCCGAAACTAAACCACCATAAAACAAAAACAAAAACACAAAACCCCACAAAACATCCCAAAATTTTTTTTTTTTTTTTTTTTTAAATAAAATTAAAAATTAAAAAAAAAACAACAACAGACAGAAAAACTACACCAACACACAACACAAGAAGCACAATAACACAGACCAACCCAGGACCAGTATTAGGAACCAAAGATATCATAAACAAAAAATAGAAAACAACCAATAATAAAAAGAATTTTGAAAATAACAATCACAATTAAACTAAACACAGTTTATCATGCACAAATCAATACAGAAACTTCCAACGACCGATGTTTTCTTTGTCCTTGAAGCGTCGGGGTCAGAGGTTACTAGCACTTGTACCCAGTTGGAGAACAGCCTTTACCGCTGTCTCAGATTGATAACACTTCCATAGTCAGGAGCTTTCCATTTTCGTTGCGCTAGGAACAGAACCTCTCTCCTAGCTTTGTATAACCACCACATCACTTCTCAACTGACCTCAATCACACGATATAGAAACAAACAAACAATACACAAATAATGACATTCAGTTATCATAACACATAATTCTCCAACAGTAAGCATAGGACAAAGGGAATGCATTAATGCATAGATCTTCACCTCAGGTGAGGACTAGTCTTCTGAAAAGTTCATTAACGTGGACTGAGTGACTGATTTTCCAAAAACAGTCAATGAGGCCCTGCCTTCTAAGAAAGTCAAAAATCATGTCTGCTATAATAGGTGCTCCTATCTTGGCAAAATAAGTTTCCCATGCCCCTAAGACCGTTTCCAGCCATGCTATCATCTGCTGTCCATTCCCGTCGTTCCCTTTGATCTGCTGCTTCACTACCCTATTCATAGTCTTTAATCTTTTCCTAACTGGTCGTCGTCCGTCAGTGTCATTGAGGTTAAGGCAGCCGCCTGGTCCCCTCCCACGCTGATCAAGGTCTGGGGAGTCGCCCTCAGCATCATCTGAAGCATGGTGCAGGCACTCGCCAGCATCCCCAGTAGCACAGGTGTCCAGGCTTTGGACACTCCCAGGCTGGACCTCCAGACTGTCAACACTCTCTGCTTCGTTGGTTTCTGGTTCATTGGCATCTGGACAGCTTTCCGCTGTCCCCTCGGTTTCAGGCACTGCCGGTAATGTCACTGGCTGTAACACTGGCATTGCCACTGGCTCTGGCAACACCACAGCATCTCCTCGTAGCTCCTCCTTCTCAGGTTCTCTGGGGACCTCGGCACCTGTTGGCACAACATCCTGCCTACTCTGTACATCCACCCCCCTGTCCACCACCCGTGGCCCTATTGGGGTAGGGATATGCCCAGACACCACTGGTGTACCCACTCTGATGTTGTTTCTCCAACAGACCCCACATTGACCTAAAGCATGGTCAATCTGTTCCATCAAATATGGACTCCAAAACCCATATTTCTTGGTGATCTTGCGTCTCACCTCCCCCCTAGCCACATGTGCTAATCCATGAGCTTCCTGTATTAACATGCCTAATAAATCTGAGGGTGCTACAACCAACCCCTCATGATTCCTCCATAGACCTGTGTCATCCTGACTTGCCCCCCTCGCTAGCCAAACGCTCTTGTCTAACGTAGTTACTCTACTCTGTAACATCAATAAATCCTCAAGTGTGACCATGCCCTGTAATTGCTTTTCATGTGTGACCAGAAGACCTTTACCTGCCTTGTCTGCTCCTGTAATGGCTTTGGCTGCATCTTCTGCAGCCCTGTTACCTTGTGTGACATGTGATGAGTCAGACCTGTGTGTGGCACACTTCACTATAGCTAATTCCTTTGGCTTCATCATGGCTTGTAACAGCTTCATGATCTGTGCGTGATGCTGTATAGGCGTACCATCAGTTCTCTTAAAACCCCGCCCCCTCCATACAGCTCCATTAAAATGACAAACATTATGTGCATAGGCAGAGTCGGTGTACACTGTCACTCTCCGTCCGGTTCCCAAGTTGCATGCTTCTGTGAGGGCAATCAATTCAGCCAACTGAGCCGAGCAAGGCTGAGGAACTGCCTCAGCCTGTTCTACAATAAACTTTGAATTCTGTGCTTTAACTAAGGAATACCCAGCGCACAACGTTTCTCCTACCCCGTAACAAGACCCATCAACCCAATATTCTATATCAGCTCCCTTTAAAGGCAAAGCTTGTAGGTCTGTTCTATGCTTAATCACTCTGGCTGTCGATGGAATCTGAGCACCGGATGGCATCGTCCCCTGACAGCCGTCAGGTGTGCATTTTACTGTACAGTTCAATTGGCATAGAGCATCTCTCCCTAGCAGCCCTGTTGGCGTGTGTTCTGACACAAGTGTTGACAGAGTTGCTCTCTGTCCCTTGTACTCTAAGTCTACAAGCTCAGTTGTAGGAATCAGCTGTTTAATTCCCTCAAATCCGATTGTCTTCACATATTCTCTAGACATAGGGAGGTGCGTGGCGCCTTCAGGCTTCTGTGTCACCACCAGCTGGCACCTCCCACTCGGATCTTCCGGGCACCCCTATAGGCCAGCTGCTGGGCCTCCGTAAGGGTTCATCACTCCTGGAGCAGGTGTAGTAGGGGGCCAATATCCTCCTCCTTGGCTCCCCCCTGCGCCCCCCTGGGGCCTGTTGCAGCAGGCACAGGCTAGATGTCCATTCTGGTCACATTGGCATGGCTCTAGCATCTCCTTCCCTGCTGCTGTCCATCCCCCTGGTGGTGGTCCTTGGCCAGGCTGTGTGTACATCTGGCATGGAACCGCTTGCACCCCTGGGGGCCCTTGTGGGTATGGATACCCCCCTTGTGGCCCCTGCGGGTAGGACTGGTAAGTAGCAGGATACCCCCCTTGTGGCCCCTGTGAGTAGGACTGGTAAGTAGCAGTCTGCACTCCAGGTGGCTGTTGCTGTGGGGCTAAAGCCTGCACTCCCTCTATGTTCCTCTCGCTTTCAGTCAATTGCAAATGAGTCAATATTCTGAGGGATTCTTCGTCTCGTGCCTTCTGTATCTGAATGTTCTTTCGATATAACTCAACTTGATGCGCTACGTGGTCTATATAAACAGCTTTGTTCATGTGTCGTAGCCCCACCACTTCTGCTAGCTTATCCTTAACTGGGGTAGGAAGCCCTTCTTGTATTTTTTCCCTGATTATGGATTTTTCTAAGGGGTTATCTTCAGCGTCTTTCCCTGTCACACTTCTCCATTGAGAGTACACACGGGCAATATAACCCCTGGGATTCTCATCCCCCCCCAGTGGCTTCACAATGATATTGTCTGGGTGAATGTGAGTAGGGTAGGTCTCTCTGATTGCTTTCCACAGCCTGCCTCTGTTTGCTGCGAAGAGCTCTGGATCATAAACTGATGTATTGATATATCTATGAAGTCCTGCCTTCATCAATATTTCCTGCATTGTATCCAATCCTGCAATAAAAGCTAAGAGTCTTTTCAGGTCTCCCATCGCGGCCTGCGTTCCTATCAGTATCACGTCGACTTGCGCCGTCCAAGAATGTCCTCCCTCTTGAAGAACTGGGAGTTTCTCGATCACTTCAGACAAATCTGTATGATGCCACGGATGATATTCCATCTTGTTACCCCGAATCAGCACTGGACAGTTCTTTAATGTATTTGATGACATTCGGTGACAATCTCCCTCTTTCTCCGGGCGTCTTCTCCCACCTTTCCTTTCGGCTGTGGCTATCATCTTCCTGCCCTGCGCGTTGTAGCCTCCATCTGCATTGTCGTCATCACTTGAGTCTGCACTGCCATCTTCGCTGTCATCTTCCTCGTCACTCCTGTCGTCCCCTTTTCCCCTTGGCTCCTTCTTCTTCTTCTGGGAATGATCCTCCAGTGCCTTAGCATAGGGAGGGGGACTGGAGGCAGGACACTGAGCTATTTTCTGTCCCTCTACCTTAAATAGATCTAAAATAGCTAACTCTAACTTGCGTTTCTCTGATCTAATCTTTCCTCTTTGATGTGCTTTGTGCCCATTGATAAGGATTTCCAATGTTGCAATTAATTGTAAATTAATGCTGCCCTCTTTCGGCCACGGCTGTTCAATGTATGCCCAACGGCTATTCCATTTCGTAGACATCTTGCTAATTTCCCTAACAAGAGGATTCATTTTTTCCACTACAGCCATAGGGGATAACGTAGCCAACATTCCACGATGTTCACTAATATCTTTTAACAGCTTCGTGGAATTCGACCCCATTCTACTTGGCTCAATATGCTGACAATATTCTATATTAGATAAGGTGTACGCTTCTTACAACCCACCTTATTCTGTCTTGTTTGCTAAACAAATGCTAGTCCAATATAACTGTATTAACCATCCCCACAAAAACCCTGCAACTCCAGAATAACAGACTTGCCTCTTGTGTATGTCAGTGCAGTATTAACTTAAATCTAATCTCTGTGTAAGTACTTTATACTTAAATGTGTTTCCTAATTGTTTATGAATGTGTCACTTAATTACTCATTCAATCCTAATTACAGTTCTGGTCAACACAATTATTAAATCACAAAGATTGGTCAACACCTAAGTATTCACTGATTTACAAAAACCCTTTTACTGCTTAATTATCAAATATGTACTATTCTGCTATTCCTTAATCAAACACTGTGGAAATGACCTAACTAAAATAAAAGATGTAAATTACAAATATTAATTATAACCTGTAGAGAAATCGACTTGTTATTTGGAAAAGAATTAATGATTAATTATTAATTACACACTTAAAGAAATCGACTTGTCATTTGGAAGGAATAAAATGATTAATTATTCATTACAATCTGTAAGGAAATCGACTTGTTATTTGAAAGGAACAAAATGATCAATTCTCAATTACAATCATTTATAACCATCTATTTATTAATGTATCGGACTGTTTCATCGACCTCAGCTGTATCTCCCTGAGGATTTAGTGTTTTAAAATGTATTGTCGTATTTCGACCAGCAGATGGAGCTGTGCTCCGGCTAACGCGCATCGATTGCGCATGCGCCAACTCTTAGCCAAGGCTATGAATGTTTTAACCGTAACTCTAAACTATTTAAAACACCCCGAGATCAATTCACTATATCTCTATCTTTTCTCTATAGTCTATGTAATGCAACAATCACACGCAATCCCCCTACGTGTCCGAAGCCTAAAGGCCAGAGGCAGATCTCATTCAAATATCCTACGTTCACGTTTCCCTCATAAAGATGGCGTCTAAACTCCGCTGCTCTGACACACTGCAAATGGCCGCCCACACAACGGCGTCCTCTCACACAGACAAAGAGTAATGGCGTACTCTCTGCTACAATACAAAATAGACTACCGAGTCCACCCACACTCCAACACATAAACACAACCTCACCGAATTTTACACAAACACACACACGATATTCCAATACCGTACAAACAAATCACATACCATTAAACACTATATTTTACAAAAAACGGACTTCCAAGTCCGGCTCTCACCACCCAGCGCCTCAAAGATTTATGAAAAGTTTGCATCTATTCCAACAAGATTACCGTTACACAGATTCTTTTGACTATAACTTATCTGAGATTTACAGTTTATTTTAAACACACCAATCGACTAGAGAGAGATTTCTGCAGAAAATCTGCCTTCTTTGTTAGATTGAAGTTCGCAAAATACTGTAAATTAAGTTACATTTATCTCCGTCGCTTGCTCGCCATTTACTGTAGTGTATTCTTATTGATTATGAATCAAAGAACAGTTAGTTTAAGATAATTTAATTAGTTACAGGCAGGTTTATACATTACATCTGTTCCCCGTGGATCCTGGGTGAGAAGAGGGCTCTCTGTGTTCCTCTCTGCCCTTTCCCCTCCAGAGGGGAGGGGCCAGCGTGCATGTGTGTCCCTGCCCACCCCCCAAAGGTCCCTGCTGGTCATCTGTGTCCCTGCATGCCCTGACATGTGTGTGTGTCTAAAACATACCACATATTCATACATAGATCATACATAGTACAGAAATATACTACAGCATGCTGGTAGATGTAGTGTGGCGAACGTTATCGCCTGTGAATGACACAAGTTCGTGACTTACTGTTATTTTTCACGTGTTAAACTGATTGGCTGTTTAGCTATAGCTCATATTATATCATATATTAGCTTGGATTATGGCATTTTATGGCCATTTTATGTTCGTTTTGTTGGTCAACCCTATGGGGTCGCTCAGGGTCGAGGCAGGGTTGCCAGATGAGCCGGGTTGCCAGATTGGGCAGGTTACCGCCGAATGGGCTACTTTTTTTTATCATACTGGGCAGGAAAAAGGTCATTTGGGCGGTTGGGTTGAATAAAAAGCATTTAGGCAGTATCAAAATGTCAGTGCCTGAAAGTTACAAAATGCGTGAAGTTAAAACACACACCCTAGTAGCAGTGGCGTACCGCAAAATCCCGAGGCCCCCCCGCAAGGTGGCGGCGGGGGCCCTTTCGCAACGGAGGTTAAAAATGTTTTGCGTTTTTTAGAGTCCGTCGCATTATTGACGTTGCGAAATTTTGCAATATGCACTCTACATTCTAAATGCTTGACTTAGCAAAAGGTACAAACAAGTGAGAGCAATGAGAGGGGGTGCTAGCAACCAATGTTAGGGGGCCCCCTAGTGGCTGGGGCCCCCCCGCGGTGCGTCGCTTGCGGGCCCGTCCGCTACGCCACTGCCTAGTAGCTACAGTAGACAATGTGCATGTTTTTATTTTATTTTACAAACATGATTGGCAACAGACATGCAGTTTATTATGGGCAGGAGAAGATGGGCACCTGCCCAATAGTCATTAGCGGTTTTCTGACAATAATCCAGGTTTTGGGCTCGTGGGTTTTGGTGGATTTAGCGGTTTTTTAGCGGTGGACAGTGGTTAGGCTGGAAATGATCAATCCCATCTGGCAACCCAGGTTCAAGACTATAAAGGAGGCTGGTGTAGTGACTACATTATGGGTTCATGTTCTCCTCTTACTGTTGGTTGTGTAGTGGGAGGGAACCAGTTCTGGCACTAGGGGCAGAGGGGAGGATTATTAACGTTGCAACTTCCTGTTTAGACACAACAGTTTTGGTGATCTATTTTCTGGTCCTGTACTGAGAGTACAAGTTGTTATTTTGATTAAACAGTTATCATTACGTTGCCTACGTCTTTCCTTTTTCCTCCGGCACTACACTGTATTGATTGATTGATTGAAAACTTTATTAGAAGATTTGCAGAAGTAGGTACATGAAAGTACATATTACATACAAGGTCAACTAACAGGATAAAAACCCAAGAAAGCCACTGGCTTATTTCAATTGGGGTCCTTGATTCTCAATTCATCATTACATGTAAGACAGACAAAAAAAAACTAGTACTATCTACAAGATAATACAGACAAATAACTACCTGTGCCATTGAATGAATTACTGTGTCTGATTGATTTCTAAGGTCAATAAAAGCTCCCGTTGATGTTTTGATGCGCGAAGTCCATATGTGAGTCCACGTCACAGGATATTCTCCAGATCATTTTTACAATGTGCATTTACTGTAGGCTAAGTGAGTCCTGCCGACTTGTAATTCTCATACTCACATTGACTGGCCGAGACAGACGCGTGGACACACGCAGCGCGAACGCAGCACGCACGGTGACACGTGATCTCAGAAACAGCAATGTGTGTTTCACAACCTTTTATATTGGTACATCCTGTTAAACAGTCGCACATTCAACGTTTCCTACGAAATTCCAGGTCACAGTTAATGCAAGATGACCATTTCATTTCACATTAAATATACATCATGCACAGTTAGTAGGCTGTGTACAATCGAAAAAACGCATTCCAGGAGAATAAACAGCAACGAGCCACTAATCTCTACCCCAGTTCCTTCGTTGAGAAAGTAGCTTAAGTGACTTTGTCAGACAGTAAACACAGTTAAGTCCTTTTATGGTGCTTTTTATTCCGTCTGTGGCTTCCTGTCCCGTGGCCTCTTTCATGTCCCATCCAGGTGGAATGTTCAGTTCAATCAAGTGTTCTAGAACATCAGATCAGAGGACAGCTTTCACATGACATGTCCTCTCTCTCTCTGTCTGTCTCTCTGTCTCTCTCTCTATCTGTCTGTCTGTCTGTCTGTCTCTCTCTCTGTCTGTCTCTCTCTGTCTGTCTGTCTCTCTATCTGTCTGTCTGTCTCTCTGTCTGTCTGTCTGTCTGTCTCTCTCTATCTGTCTCTCTGTCTGTCTGTCTCTCTCTCTATCTGTCTGTCTGTCTCTCTATCTGTCTGTCTGTCTGTCTCTCTCTCTATCTGTCTGTCTCTCTCTCTAGCTGTCTGTCTGTCTGTCTGTCTCTCTCTATCTGTCTGTCTGTCTATCTGTCTCTCTCTCTCTCTCACACACACACACACAGTGACCTATGTATCTGTCTCTCTCTGTCTCTCTATCTATCTATCTACCTCTGTCTCTATCTTTCTATCTATAGATATATCTCTCTCTCCCTCTGTCTCTCTATCTGTCTGTCTGTCTCTCTATCTATCTATCTATCTATCTATCTATCTATCTATCTATCTATCTATCTATCTATCTATCTATCTATCTATCTATCTATCTATCTATCTATCTATCTATCTATCTATCTATCTATCTATCTCTCTCCCTCCCCTTCCCATGTGTCCCCAGCAATCTATCTATCTACACATAATATATGACATACAGGGCCAGTTGCTCAGACATGGCTTAAGCCTAGTTCCAGACTAAAAAGCCATTTAAACTGGTTTAACTAAAAACGTCTTGCAGAGACATAGCTTAAAACAAGACAGATTTAGTCTATTCTGGTTTAAATTAAGATGATTGCAAGAAGGAAGTTTAGAGCTATTCTAGGACTAAATTGAACCAAGTTGGAGCTTAAATTAATCCTCCAAGGAGGCAGGTTTAACTTCAGTTTAACATTGTCTGTGAGGAAGCATGGAGTACTTGGATTATCTCAATGAAGACCAGCATGCCTTACAGAGGCTAGCCAGACGGGTACTTGTGGATAGGAGTGATCCACTGACTTACTTTGATGAAATAACTTTTAGAGACCGCTTTCGGATGCACAAGGAAAATGCATTAGAAATAATTTCTTTGCTTGAGCCTGGACTATCCATTCAGCTGTCTCAACGAGGAAGGCCTGTACCTATTCCACTCCAAGTCCTCATTACCTTGAGGTCCTTGGCATCTGGACCTAGCTCGACCTAGCTAAGGCCTTTGATTCTGTCATCCATTCCATCCTTCTACAGAGGCTCTCCAACATTGGTCTCTCGACAAACTCTTGCAACTGGTTTGCCAGCTATCTAACTGACCGAGTTCAGCAAGTGAAGACTGAAAATATCTTGTCAGACCATCTCACCATCTCTAAAGGGGTGCCTCAAGGCTCCATCTTGGGACCAACGTTGTTCTCAATCTACATCAATGATAGCAAAAGATGCTGGCAAATCCCAGATCCACCTTTATGCTGACGAGACCATCTTGTATTGTGCAGGCCCTTCACTCCACTCTGCGGCTTCCACTCTACAACTCAGCCTCACCTCCATTGAGCAGTCTTTTCATCGCCTCCATCTTCTCCTCAACACCAAAAAAACAAAGTGCATTCTTTTCGACCGGAGACCTCGTGTCAGCAGCCCCCCTAAGATCTTCTGTGTTGACGGTTCTGAGCTGGAGTTTGTCTCTTGTTACAAATACCTTGGCCTTTGGCTGGACTCATCCCTTTCCTTCACCACCCACATAAAGCACCTGCAGACAAAAGTCAAAG
>NC_137690.1:2685060-2767560 GCF_963989245.1 Nansenia antarctica
GGAGGGTTAGGGTTGGTTCTGGAGCTTCAGAGTTGACAGACAGCAGAACTGTTCTGATTCTTGTAAAACGAGAACTGGGACTGGAATGTGCGTGCATCTCCGTCACACACACACACACACACACACACACACACACACACACACACACACACACACACACACACACACACACACAGAACATTGACAGAACATCTCTGTAGTGTCTGATAATGACATGAACCGTGGATCTCTACTGCCCCCCTGTGGTCATCAGTGAAGCCCTCATGACTACAGTATGATGATGTAATGGAGAGACAGTGCAAGGCACCTACTTATTTGTATTGATGAGGTAAAACATGTCATAATAAGTTGGAGGATTTGAGGTTAGCAATAATGTTTCATATGATATTCTGTGTTATGTCTCTGGAAACCAAAGACTTTTCATTCAAGTTCAGAGCAACCTTTGAGGCTTTTTGTTGATGTAGTCAGCCATCTCACCTCTTTGCATGACGACTTAATCTGTTTATCTTTTTCTATTCCTTCCTGGTATGAAGTCATGGTCCTGTGTTTCTCTGTCAGTCATTTATAAATGTTTTGTACAAGTCAACTTCCTTTCCAGTTCTTCCTGATTGATTTATAGGCTTGTCTAAGTGGATTATTTTCCCTTCATTTTATGGGTCATAAAGTATTTCCTAAGCGAGCATAAGAGAACAGAAATTTGATTTTTATTAGTTTTTTTTGCCATTTCTGTGCAAATACAAACACATGAGAGATGTGTTTTTTATCAAGTAAACTCATTATCATTCTATCATGATTAAACATGTCATACATTTAGGTGGAAAGTCACAAATCAACAGATTCTGGCACATATGATCACACTCCACACTCTATAGGCTTGTTACAAAGTCATTCAAGATGTATGAAAAGTAAAAGGTCTTAAAATCTAAAAAAGCAGTCTAAGTAATTCAAATGTGTCCAAATATCAAGCTATCATTTATGAGCAAAAAGAAAAAAATGAAAATACCTTTTTAAACGTATTTTTTCTGACAAGACACCTAAACATTTACACACCTAATTGTAATATATTATATATTAATTAATATCAAATGATATATTTAAATTATACCTAAAAACTACAACCACCTCAAACAAGCCACCATAAACAACACAACAGCAAACAACCTAGATTGAAACATTGTCATTTAAAAATGAATACACCTGATATTAACACTAGCAAAACCCTGCCCCCCACCCCCCCTACACCCCCTAACCACAAACAAGCCACCATACACAACACAACAGCATATAACCCAGCATCACAACCAGCAGAGGCGAGGG
This sequence comes from Nansenia antarctica, assembly GCF_963989245.1. Classification (NCBI taxonomy): domain Eukaryota; kingdom Metazoa; phylum Chordata; class Actinopteri; order Argentiniformes; family Microstomatidae; genus Nansenia; species Nansenia antarctica. The sequence goes on from NC_137690.1 coordinate 2,686,378, forward strand.
GAGGTAGAAATGGGAGGACTGGCTCATGGTACTGCAGAGAAGGGAATGATGATGGTTTCTACAGCGTATGAGGAATATACCATTCCTCATTCCTCATTCTATTACATCAGTTACAATGAGCCAGTCCTCCCATTTCTGCCTCCACCAGCCTCCACTAATAAACACACATCCCAAAACAACAAACCATCACTGTACAGTACACACATCCAGACCAGTGGGATATTATCCTGAACCCCGCTGACGTGTTTCACATACAAACATTCAACCCCTCGTCATCATCAGCCGTACACACAGCCCCACCCAGACACCAGACATTCTGAAAAGCCCTTATATGGTAAAACAGGATGTAGTAGGCATACTCTACCCTACACATACTCTACAGCAGGGGTTTTCAAAGTCCAAGACAGTGAGCCTACCCTAAGAGAATTGTGACATACACACGCCCCAAAATAAACACCCCAACAGAAAACACCTCCCCCAGCCTCCCCCCCAACTCCCCCAGCCTCCCTCCCAACTCCCCCAGCCTCCCCCCCAACTCCCCCAGCCTCCCCACTACCCCAGCCTCCCCCCCAACTCCCCCAGCCTCCCCACTACCCCAGCCTCCCCCCCTCCCCCAGCCTCCCCCGCTCCCCCATTCTCCCTCTCCCCCAGCCTCAGACACAGGTGTTGCAGTAACCCAGAGACAGGTATTAAACGTGCACAAAATGGAATTGCCGTCATGATTAAACCACTTTCTCACAGATCCAGTACCGCTTGTAGCTACATGGGAAGTCATGCCACTGATTAGATGTACTTCCATAATTATATATGCCAACACAGTCCTCATTCCAATATTTGTCTGGCTGATTGTCACCCCAGTACTCTGAGGTCAGAGGTGTGCCATCCACCCATTTCCAGGTCCCCAATGTGTCTCTGTCAGTCAGACCAATCCAGGCCCACAAATTCTCCTTCAAATCAATGATAAAGTTCTGTTCCTCTCTGCTGTTGATGACCACCAGGTCTGCTCCTCTGCCTCTGCAGTCCTGTCTGCTCTCCTCCCAGGTTTTAGTCTCAGCGGAGAGGAAGTAGCAGCTGGAGCCAAACTTCATCCATCCTTCTGCACCAACGGTTTTCTCACAAAGTTTCCTCTGAAGGTCGTCTCTCTCTTCAGTCAGGGCGTTGCTACTGGTCTGTAACTGGTCTCTCTCTTCAGTCAGAGCGTTGTTACTGGTCTGTAACTGGTCTCTCTCTTCAGTCAGGGCGTTGTTACTGGTCTGAAACTGGTCTCTCTCTTCAGTCAGAGCGTTGTTACTGGTCTGTAACTGGTCTCTCTCTTCAGTCAGGGCGTTGTTACTGGTCTGTAACTGGTCTCTGGTGGAGTATAAATGGACACTCAGACCTATGATCCCAGCCAGTAGGAGAACACACAGCAGCCCCAGACACACTGCAGCAGCTCTGAAGGGTCTCTTCTCTGAGGTCTCCGTACCTGACAGCTGATCACTTGCTACGGTCTTTGGGGGGGCGTCCTCTGTCCCAGGGCTGGGGTCATGGAGTCCGGGCGTGTCTGCACTGACGTAGATATCCACAATCCTCTCCTCCACCTCCCCTCTGTTGAACCTGACCTTTTTAGCCATGTCAGGCATGGCATAGATAACCTCAGACATCTTTCCAATACTTTTTGTTCTAACTTTACCTCAACTCTACTGTATAGTCTCTCTTCGTCTGTGTAGCTGTGTTAGCATGTGTGCCTGACTGACAACTGAATGTGATACTGTTGTTGTTGCCTCAGCCGGCAGGGAGGTGTAGAAAGAGGAAATAAACGAGTGTTTGTGGTTGTGGAATGAGAACTGTCTGTCTGTGCTAGGTGTGATTGTATTGTCCTCATATGCCTCAACAGCCTGGTCGTTGACGTATTTAGCCATCTCAACTTCTTCCATTGCTACTCAATCTGTTTATCTTTGATTCTGTAACCTTACGTGTACTATCTGCTCTGACAGTGATGTGTGTCTCCTCTCTGAACTGTCCTGCTGTGTCTTAGCAGCCCTGCTGACAGGGGCGCGGGACAGGGGGGGGGGGGGGGGGCTGAGGGGGCTGCAGCACCCCCTAGCGACAGGCAGGAGTTTGTTGTCAGATTCCTTGCCGAATCTGTCTGTAATTAATTAATGTATGTATTTTATTTGTAAAGGGACAATGCATATTAATGAACATTAAACATTTAAATAAGCCAGATTTAGCCAGGAGGCTAATGTTCATCAAGTCCCTCGCCAGATATGAAAAAGGATTCGTAAAAAGATAAAATCACATCACACAGTAAAAGCGTACATAGCACAGGTAACCCCACGAACATGTCTCACTAAAAAACATCTAACCCCACCTACACCTACACACAGCCACACCCTCCTCCACCTCCACCTAACCCTAACCCTAACCCTAACCCTCCTCCACCACCTACACCTACACACAGCCACACCTCCTCCACCACCTCCACCTACACACAGCCACACCCTCCTCCTCCACCACCTCCACACAGCCACACCCCTCCACCACCTACACCGACACACAGCCATACCTTCCTCCTCCACCACCTCCACCTACACACAGCCACACCCCTCCTCCTCCTCCACCTACACACAGCCACACCCTCCTCCTCCTCCACCTCCACCTACACACAGCCACACCCTCCTCCTCCTCCACCTACACCGACACACAGCCACACCCTCCTCCACCTCCACCTCCACCCTACACACAGCCACACCCCTCCTCCTCCACCTCCACCTACACACAGCCACACCCTCCTCCTCCTCCTCCACCTACACACAGCCACACCCTCCTCCTCCACCTACACCTACACACAACCACACCCCTCCTCCTCCACCTCCACATACACACAGCCACACCCTCCTCCTACACCTCCACCTACACACAGCCACACCCTCCTCCTCCACCACCTACACACAGCCACACCCTCCTCCACCACCTCCACCTACACACAGCCACACCTCCTCCTCCACCACCTCCACCTACACACAGCCACACCCTCCTCCTCCTACACCTACACACAGCCACACCCTCCTCCTCCTCCACCTCCACCTACACACAGCCACACCCTCCTCCTCCACCTACACCTACACACAGCCACCTCCTCCTCCTCCACCTCCACCTACACACAGCCACACCCTCCTCCTCCACCACCTACACACAGCCACACCCCTCCTCCTCCACCTCCACCTACACACAGCCACACCCCTCCTCCACCACCTACACCTACACACAGCCACACCCCTCCTCCTCCTCCTCCACCTACACACAGCCACACCCCTCCTCCTCCTCCTCCACCTACACACAGCCACCTCCTCCTCCTACACCTCCACCTACACACAGCCACACCCTCCTCCACCTCCACCTCCACCCTACACACAGCCACACCCTCCTCCACCCTGATGTATGAATGAATGAATGAATGAATGAATGAATGAATGAATGAATGGTCTTTATTGTCATTGCTACAGTACAGGTACCAAACAACGAAATATAGGAGGGGTGGCTCCCCTGGTGTTAGGAAAAAAAAATTAAAAAAATAATAATAATCACAAGAAGGGAAGGAGATGGTTTACATAAATAAAGGCTATGTACACTATCCACTATACTATACTGTACAGATAGACGACTAGGGTTGTCATATTGCACAATAGTGCTATTTCACATTTATTTAAAGTGACCTAGGTCTAGGTCTTTGCTGTGTTCAGGGCCTGGACGGCCCTGTGGTAGAAGCTATTCTTCAGTCTGTTTGTCCTTGCGGCCAAGGTCCTGAACCGCCTTTTCGAGGGCAGCCGGGTAAAGTGTTCGTACCCAGGGTGGGTTGGGTCCCTGGAGATCTTGGAGGCCTTCCTGAGACAGCGTGTGTTGTACAGCTCTTCCAGAGAGGGGAGTGGGGCGCCGGTGATCTTCTGTGCTGTTCTCACTACTCTCTGTAGCGCATTTCTCTCCGCTGTTGTGCAGCTGGAGAACCAGTTGCAGATGCCGTAGGTGAGGATGCTCTCCACTGCGCCGCGGTAGAAGGTCACCAGTATCTCCTGCTTGCTGTGTTCCTTCCTGAGGACTCTCAGGGTGTATAGCCGCTGTTGTGCCCTCTTGATGGTGGCTTTTGAGTTGTCCTTCCAGGTCAGGTCATCCCGCATGTGCATCCCCAGGAATCGGAGGGTTGAGACTCTCTCCACGCTCTCTCCGTCGATGAGCAGGGGCTGGATCTCGGACTTTTTCCTCCTGAAGTCTACGATGATTTCCTGGGTCTTTGACTTGTTCAGCAGCAGGTTGTTAACCTTGCACAGCTTGCTCAGTTGCTCTACCTCATCCCTGTACGCCGTCGTCCTGGAACCTGGAACAGGTGAGGACCTGGAACAGTACACGTCGTCGGTTCTGAACCACATAGTGAACTGCACCAACTCAGTCACCGTGGACAAACGGGTCCGGGTCTTGTAACGTGATCACATTAACACTTAACCAGCCATGAGGGGTCATTTGACCCCTGTGAGTAAATAAAAGTGTTATATCTTTGCACTCTATCAAATTTCAGGACCCTCCTTTCATGACTTTTCCTAGATATGTGCGTTCTACCACCCAGTATCCTTACATTTTCTAAATCACATCAGGATAAGCTAGTATAAAGCTATTTTGCAGTTTCTCTGTGTAGGAGGCAGGCTAATTTACAAGCGGCAACTAGTGGTCGTTGTGTGTAAGTAGCAGCGTAGCATTTTACAGAGTTGGCCCGAGGCGGCTCTTATAGGAGGTAACCAGGCACGGCTGTAACCAGGGGCGACTGTAACCAGGGACGACTGTAACCAGGGACGACTGTAACCAGGGACGACTGTAACCAGGGACGACCAGCCCACAGGTATTGTCGTTGTCATCATTGGTGCTGTTGACGTTCCCTCCTCAGAGGACAGAGAAGTATAAAAAAAGAGGAAGATTAGGAAATAAACAGTGGTCGTGTGGTCGTGTGGTTGGCTAACTGTTTTTTTCCGTTCTCGTTAGGACCTGTCTCTGGGCCATAACTGAAAGGGAGACACACACACCATATAAACGATACACAATGAAGAATTTAATAAAGATAACTTTAGAGTAGGCCAAACAATACGACTATCCGATGAGGTATGATAATCAGTGTGTCAGTAGCGTGAGTGAGTGAATGCAGTGGAAAGTGAGGGGTGGAGGGTGTTGTGTGGTGGAAAATAGCATAAGAAAATGAATAAATGGTGCTGGTGGAGAGAGAGAGAGAGAGGGGAGCACTGGAGCCTTTTAACCTCCATCAGTGGACCCAGACAGCTGTGCTGGGGCCTCCTGATTGGTCCAGCCCCGCCCACCAGGTAGCCTACCTGAGCAGACCAGGGTTAGCAGACCAGAATTTAAAAAAAATAATCAAATATGTCAGTGACCCCAACAAATCATCATGTACATGAGTGCAGATTAACACTAGAACAGCCATGGGTGTAAAAAAAACATGTTATATCTTTGCACTCAATCAAATTTCAGGACCCTCCTTTCATGACTTGTCCTAGATACAGTATGTGCGTTCTACCACCCAGTATCCTTACATTTTCATCAAATCACATCAGGATAAGATAGTATGAAGCTATTTTGCTGTTTTCTGTGTAGGAGGCAGGCTCATTTACAAGACAGCCAACTAGTGGTCGTTGTGTGCAAGTAGCAGCTTCCCATTGTAAAGACTATGGTCATTTGACCCCCGAGGCGGCTCTTATAGTAGGTAACATAGACACGGCTGTTCTAGTGTTAAGGTTCTTTCCCAGGGTTAACAGACCAGGATTAACAGACCAGGGTTAACAGACCAGGGTTAGCAGACCAGGGTTAACAGACCAGGGTTAGCAGACCAGGGTTAACAGACCAGGGTTAACAGACCAGGGTTAACAGACCAGGGTTAGCAGACCAGGGTTAACAGACCAGGGTTAACAGACCAGGGTTAACAGACTAGGGTTAGCAGACCAGGGTTAACAGACCAGGGTTAGCAGACCAGGGTTAACAGACCAGGGTTAACAGACCAGGCCAGAGGGCCGTTACACTCTTCATAAGAGGGAGACACAGGGCACCAGATGGGGAAGTGGGGTAATACTGAACGTCATGTGAGGTCTAGAAGCTTCTTCTTGCTAAATATTTGTATGTGAAACGTGTTTGTCGGGTTTGGGAGCTAATGTCATAACATCCTACTGGTCTGGGTGTGTGTACTGCGTAGTGATGGTTCGTTGAACTGGATCTATGAAAGTATGAAGGTGGTTTATTCATAATAGCAATAACATTCTGTCATGTGACAATTTCACAGAACGTGATTATTTTCTGTCTCTCCCTCTCTCTTTTCCTCTCTCTCTCTCTTCCCCCCCCCTCCCTCTCTCTCTCTCTTCATCTCTCTCTCCCCCCACCCCCCCTCTCTCTCTCTCTCTCTCTCTCTCTCTCTCTTCATCTCTCTTCCCCCCCACCCTCTCTCTCTCTCTTCATCTCTCTCTCTTCCCGCCCCCTCTCTCTCTCTCTCTCTCTCTCTCATCTCTCTCTTCCCCCACCCCCCCCCCCCCTCTCTCTCTCTCTCTCTCTCTCATCTCTCTCTTCCCCCACCCCCCCCCCTCTCTCTCTCTCTCTCTCTCTCTTCCTCTCTCTCTCTCTCATTTCAGTGTATCAGGTTATTACCACCATTGAGGCTGGGGGAGGGGGAGGGGGGAGGCTGGGGGAGAGGAGGGGGGAGGGGTTTTCTGTTAGATTGTTTATTTTGACTTTTCAGCAGTGAGCTAAATGTTCACCTTTGACCTTCAACCTCCTACCTCAGGCCTTATGGATTACACACAGGACTCATGTGTGGGGGTACTGGGTGGGGTACTGGGTGTGCTGACCAACAGTTCCTGTTCCGGGGGTTCACCTTTGAACACGCTGGACTGCCATATAAGGGCTTTTCATTCTTTTAACAGAAAACACAGAGACAGCGACAGCGACAAAACTAAACTCGGGGCCAAAGGCCTTGGGGAACAGCTGGGTTTTGAGTATAAGTGACTAAGTTTGGACAAACACTATTGGAAAGACGTCTGATGATATGGTATGGTATGGTATGGTATGGTATGGTATGGTATGGTATGGTATTGTATGGTATGCGCTATCCAAAGCGCTTTACAACGGCCTCTCATTCAACCATTCACACACACATTCACACACCAATGGCGGCCAAACTGCCATGCAAGGCGCCGGCCCGCTCACTGGGAGCAGTTTGGGGTTCAGTGTCTTGCCCAAGGACACTTCGACATGTGGCCAGCCGGGGCTCGAACCGCCGATCTGCCAACCTTGCGATCGTTAGACGGCGGCTATACCTCCTGCGTCTAGGCCAAGCCTAGCGTGGCTAAAAAGGTCAGGCTGCACAGAGGGGAAGCTGAGGCTGCTACTTCCTCTCCACTGAGACTAGAACCTGGGAGGAGAGCAGACAGACAGGAGGAGAGCAGACAGACAGGAGGAGAGCAGACAGACAGGAGGAGAGCAGACAGACAGGAGGAGAGCAGACAGACAGGAGGAGAGCAGACAGACAGGAGGAGAGCAGACAGACAGGAGGAGAGCAGACAGACAGGAGGAGAGCAGACAGACAGGATGAGAGCAGACAGACAGGAGGAGAGCAGACAGACAGGAGGAGAGCAGACAGACAGGAGGAGAGCAGACAGACAGACAGGAGGAGAGCAGACAGACAGGAGGAGAGCAGACAGACAGGAGGAGAGCAGACAGACAGGAGGAGAGCAGACAGACAGGATGAGAGCAGACAGACAGGATGAGAGCAGACAGACAGGATGAGAGCAGACAGACAGGAGGAGAGCAGACAGACAGACAGGATGAGAGCAGACAGACAGGAGGAGAGCAGACAGACAGGAGGAGAGCAGACAGACAGGAGGAGAGCAGACAGACAGGAGGAGAGCAGACAGACAGGAGGAGAGCAGACAGACAGGAGGAGAGCAGACAGACAGGATGAGAGCAGACAGACAGGAGGAGAGCAGACAGACAGACAGGAGGAGAGCAGACAGACAGGAGGAGAGCAGACAGACAGGAGGAGAGCAGACAGACAGGATGAGAGCAGACAGACAGGAGGAGAGCAGACAGACAGGAGGAGAGCAGACAGACAGACAGGAGGAGAGCAGACAGACAGACAGGATGAGAGCAGACAGACAGGAGGAGAGCAGACAGACAGGAGGAGAGCAGACAGACAGGAGGAGAGCAGACAGACAGGAGGAGAGCAGACAGACAGGAGGAGAGCAGACAGACAGGAGGAGAGCAGACAGACAGGAGGAGAGCAGACAGACAGGATGAGAGCAGACAGACAGGAGGAGAGCAGACAGACAGGAGGAGAGCAGACAGACAGGAGGAGAGCAGACAGACAGGATGAGAGCAGACAGACAGGAGGAGAGCAGACAGACAGGAGGAGAGCAGACAGACAGGATGAGAGCAGACAGACAGGAGGAGAGCAGACAGACAGGAGGAGAGCAGACAGACAGACAGGAGGAGAGCAGACAGACAGGATGAGAGCGGACAGACAGGAGGAGAGCAGACAGACAGGAGGAGAGCAGACAGACAGGAGGAGAGCAGACAGACAGGAGGAGAGCAGACAGACAGGAGGAGAGCAGACAGACAGGAGGAGAGCAGACAGACAGGAGGAGAGCAGACAGACAGGAGGAGAGCAGACAGACAGGAGGAGAGCAGACAGACAGGAGGAGAGCAGACAGACAGGAGGAGAGCAGACAGACAGGATGAGAGCAGACAGACAGGATGAGAGCAGACAGACAGGAGGAGAGCAGACAGACAGGAGGAGAGCAGACAGACAGGATGAGAGCAGACAGACAGGAGGAGAGCAGACAGACAGGAGGAGAGCAGACAGACAGGAGGAGAGCAGACAGACAGGAGGAGAGCAGACAGACAGGATGAGAGCAGACAGACAGGAGGAGAGCAGACAGACAGGAGGAGAGCAGACAGACAGGAGGAGAGCAGACAGACAGGAGGAGAGCAGACAGACAGGAGGAGAGCAGACAGACAGGAGGAGAGCAGACAGACAGGAGGAGAGCAGACAGACAGACAGGAGGAGAGCAGACAGACAGGAGGAGAGCAGACAGACAGGAGGAGAGCAGACAGACAGGAGGAGAGCAGACAGACAGGAGGAGAGCAGACAGACAGACAGGAGGAGAGCAGACAGACAGGAGGAGAGCAGACAGACAGGAGGAGAGCAGACAGACAGGAGCAGACAGACAGGAGGAGAGCAGACAGACAGGAGGAGAGCGGACAGACAGGAGGAGAGCAGACAGACAGGATGAGAGCAGACAGACAGGAGGAGAGCAGACAGACAGGAGGAGAGCAGGCAGACAGACAGGAGGAGAGCAGACAGACAGACAGGAGGAGAGCAGACAGACAGGATGAGAGCAGACAGACAGGATGAGAGCGGACAGACAGGAGGAGAGCAGACAGACAGACAGGAGGAGAGCAGACAGACAGGAGGAGAGCAGACAGACAGGAGGAGAGCAGGCAGACAGACAGGAGGAGAGCAGACAGACAGGATGAGAGCGGACAGACAGGAGGAGAGCAGACAGACAGGAGGAGAGCAGGCAGACAGGAGGAGAGCAGACAGACAGGAGGAGAGCAGACAGACAGGAGGAGAGCAGACAGACAGGAGGAGAGCAGACAGACAGGAGGAGAGCAGACAGACAGGAGGAGAGCAGACAGACAGGATGAGAGCAGACAGACAGACAGGAGGAGAGCAGACAGACAGGAGGAGAGCAGACAGACAGACAGGAGGAGAGCAGACAGACAGGAGGAGAGCAGGCAGACAGACAGGAGGAGAGCAGACAGACAGGAGGAGAGCAGACAGACAGGAGGAGAGCAGACAGACAGCAGGAGAGCAGACAGACAGGAGGAGAGCAGACAGACAGGAGGAGAGCAGACAGACAGACAGGAGGAGAGCAGACAGACAGGAGGAGAGCAGACAGACAGGAGGAGAGCAGACAGACAGGAGGAGAGCAGGCAGACAGGAGGAGAGCAGACAGACAGGAGGAGAGCAGACAGACAGGAGGAGAGCAGACAGACAGGAGGAGAGCAGACAGACAGGAGGAGAGCAGACAGACAGGAGGAGAGCAGACAGACAGGAGGAGAGCAGACAGACAGGAGGAGAGCAGACAGACAGGAGGAGAGCAGACAGACAGGATGAGAGCAGACAGACAGGAGGAGAGCAGACAGACAGGAGGAGAGCAGACAGACAGGAGGAGAGCAGACAGACAGACAGGAGGAGAGCAGACAGACAGGAGGAGAGCAGACAGACAGGAGGAGAGCAGACAGACAGGATGAGAGCGGACAGACAGGAGGAGAGCAGACAAACAGGAGGAGAGCAGACAGACAGGAGGAGAGCAGACAGACAGGAGGAGAGCAGACAGACAGGAGGAGAGCAGACAGACAGGAGGAGAGCAGACAGACAGACAGGAGGAGAGCAGACAGACAGGAGGAGAGCAGACAGACAGGAGGAGAGCAGACAGACAGGAGGAGAGCAGACAGACAGACAGGAGGAGAGCAGACAGACAGGAGGAGAGCAGACAGACAGGAGGAGAGCAGACAGACAGGAGGAGAGCAGACAGACAGGAGGAGAGCAGACAGACAGGAGGAGAGCAGACAGACAGACAGGAGGAGAGCAGACAGACAGGAGGAGAGCAGACAGACAGGAGGAGAGCAGACAGACAGGAGGAGAGCAGACAGACAGACAGGAGGAGAGCAGACAGACAGGAGGAGAGCAGACAGACAGGAGGAGAGCAGACAGACAGGAGGAGAGCAGACAGACAGGAGGAGAGCAGACAGACAGGAGGAGAGCAGACAGACAGGAGGAGAGCAGACAGACAGACAGGAGGAGAGCAGACAGACAGGAGGAGAGCAGACAGACAGACAGGAGGAGAGCAGACAGACAGGAGGAGAGCAGACAGACAGGAGGAGAGCAGACAGACAGGAGGAGAGCAGACAGACAGGAGGAGAGCAGACAGACAGGAGGAGAGCAGACAGACAGGAGGAGAGCAGACAGACAGGAGGAGAGCAGACAGACAGGAGGAGAGCAGGCAGACAGGAGGAGAGCAGACAGACAGGAGGAGAGCAGACAGACAGGAGGAGAGCAGACAGACAGGAGGAGAGCAGACAGACAGACAGGAGGAGAGCAGACAGACAGGATGAGAGCAGACAGACAGGAGGAGAGCAGACAGACAGACAGGAGGAGAGCAGACAGACAGGAGGAGAGCAGACAGACAGGAGGAGAGCAGACAGACAGGAGGAGAGCAGACAGACAGGAGGAGAGCAGACAGACAGGAGGAGAGCAGACAGACAGGAGGAGAGCAGACAGACAGGAGGAGAGCAGACAGACAGGAGGAGAGCAGACAGACAGGAGGAGAGCAGACAGACAGGAGGAGAGCAGACAGACAGGAGGAGAGCAGACAGACAGGAGGAGAGCAGACAGACAGGAGGAGAGCAGACAGACAGGAGGAGAGCAGACAGACAGGAGGAGAGCAGGCAGACAGGAGGAGAGCAGACAGACAGGAGGAGAGCAGGCAGACAGACAGGAGGAGAGCAGACAGACAGGAGGAGAGCAGACAGACAGGAGGAGAGCAGACAGACAGGAGGAGAGCAGACAGACAGGAGGAGAGCAGACAGACAGGAGGAGAGCAGACAGACAGGAGGAGAGCAGACAGACAGGAGGAGAGCAGACAGACAGGATGAGAGCAGACAGACAGGAGGAGAGCAGACAGACAGGAGGAGAGCAGACAGACAGGATGAGAGCAGACAGACAGGATGAGAGCAGACAGACAGGAGGAGAGCAGACAGACAGGAGGAGAGCGGACAGACAGGAGGAGAGCAGACAGACAGACAGGAGGAGAGCAGACAGACAGGAGGAGAGCAGACAGACAGGAGGAGAGCAGACAGACAGGAGGAGAGCAGACAGACAGGATGAGAGCAGACAGACAGGAGGAGAGCAGACAGACAGGATGAGAGCAGACAGACAGGAGGAGAGCAGACAGACAGGATGAGAGCAGACAGACAGGAGGAGAGCAGACAGACAGGATGAGAGCAGACAGACAGGAGGAGAGCAGACAGACAGGATGAGAGCAGACAGACAGGATAAGAGCAGACAGACAGGAGGAGAGCAGACAGACAGGAGGAGAGCAGACAGACAGGATGAGAGCAGACAGACAGGAGGAGAGCAGACAGACAGGAGGAGAGCAGACAGACAGGAGGAGAGCAGACAGACAGACAGGAGGAGAGCAGACAGACAGGAGGAGAGCAGACAGACAGGAGGAGAGCGGACAGACAGGAGGAGAGCAGGCAGACAGACAGGAGGAGAGCAGACAGACAGGAGGAGAGCAGACAGACAGGAGGAGAGCAGACAGACAGGAGGAGAGCAGGCAGACAGACAGGAGGAGAGCAGACAGACAGGAGGAGAGCAGACAGACAGGAGGAGAGCAGGCAGACAGACAGGAGGAGAGCAGACAGACAGGAGGAGAGCAGACAGACAGGAGGAGAGCAGACAGACAGACAGGAGGAGAGCAGACAGACAGGAGGAGAGCAGACAGACAGGATGAGAGCAGACAGACAGGAGGAGAGCAGACAGACAGACAGGAGGAGAGCAGACAGACAGGAGGAGAGCAGACAGACAGGAGGAGAGCAGACAGACAGGAGGAGAGCAGACAGACAGGAGGAGAGCAGACAGACAGGAGGAGAGCAGACAGACAGGATGAGAGCAGACAGACAGGAGGAGAGCAGGCAGACAGACAGGAGGAGAGCAGACAGACAGGAGGAGAGCAGACAGACAGGAGGAGAGCAGACAGACAGGAGGAGAGCAGACAGACAGGAGGAGAGCAGACAGACAGGAGGAGAGCAGACAGACAGGAGGAGAGCAGACAGACAGGAGGAGAGCAGACAGACAGGAGGAGAGCAGACAGACAGGAGGAGAGCAGACAGACAGGAGGAGAGCAGACAGACAGGAGGAGAGCAGACAGACAGGAGGAGAGCAGGCAGACAGGAGGAGAGCAGACAGACAGGAGGAGAGCAGACAGACAGGAGGAGAGCAGACAGACAGGAGGAGAGCAGACAGACAGGATGAGAGCAGACAGACAGGAGGAGAGCAGACAGACAGGAGGAGAGCAGACAGACAGGAGGAGAGCAGACAGACAGGAGGAGAGCAGGCAGACAGGAGGAGAGCAGACAGACAGGAGGAGAGCAGACAGACAGGAGGAGAGCAGACAGACAGGAGGAGAGCAGACAGACAGACAGGAGGAGAGCAGACAGACAGGATGAGAGCAGACAGACAGGAGGAGAGCAGACAGACAGACAGGAGGAGAGCAGACAGACAGGAGGAGAGCAGACAGACAGGAGGAGAGCAGACAGACAGGAGGAGAGCAGACAGACAGGAGGAGAGCAGACAGACAGGAGGAGAGCAGACAGACAGGAGGAGAGCAGACAGACAGGAGGAGAGCAGACAGACAGGAGGAGAGCAGACAGACAGGAGGAGAGCAGACAGACAGGAGGAGAGCAGACAGACAGGAGGAGAGCAGACAGACAGGAGGAGAGCAGACAGACAGGAGGAGAGCAGACAGACAGGAGGAGAGCAGGCAGACAGGAGGAGAGCAGACAGACAGGAGGAGAGCAGGCAGACAGACAGGAGGAGAGCAGACAGACAGGAGGAGAGCAGACAGACAGGAGGAGAGCAGACAGACAGGAGGAGAGCAGACAGACAGGAGGAGAGCAGACAGACAGGAGGAGAGCAGACAGACAGGAGGAGAGCAGACAGACAGGAGGAGAGCAGACAGACAGGATGAGAGCAGACAGACAGGAGGAGAGCAGACAGACAGGAGGAGAGCAGACAGACAGGATGAGAGCAGACAGACAGGATGAGAGCAGACAGACAGGAGGAGAGCAGACAGACAGGAGGAGAGCAGACAGACAGGAGGAGAGCAGACAGACAGGAGGAGAGCAGACAGACAGGAGGAGAGCAGACAGACAGGAGGAGAGCAGACAGACAGGAGGAGAGCAGACAGACAGGATGAGAGCAGACAGACAGGAGGAGAGCAGACAGACAGGAGGAGAGCGGACAGACAGGAGGAGAGCAGACAGACAGACAGGAGGAGAGCAGACAGACAGGAGGAGAGCAGACAGACAGGAGGAGAGCAGACAGACAGGAGGAGAGCAGACAGACAGGAGGAGAGCAGACAGACAGGAGGAGAGCAGACAGACAGGAGGAGAGCAGACAGACAGGATGAGAGCAGACAGACAGGAGGAGAGCAGACAGACAGGATGAGAGCAGACAGACAGGAGGAGAGCAGACAGACAGGAGGAGAGCAGACAGACAGGAGGAGAGCAGACAGACAGGATGAGAGCAGACAGACAGGAGGAGAGCAGACAGACAGGATGAGAGCAGACAGACAGGATAAGAGCAGACAGACAGGAGGAGAGCAGACAGACAGGAGGAGAGCAGACAGACAGGATGAGAGCAGACAGACAGGAGGAGAGCAGACAGACAGGAGGAGAGCAGACAGACAGGAGGAGAGCAGACAGACAGACAGGAGGAGAGCAGACAGACAGGAGGAGAGCAGACAGACAGGAGGAGAGCGGACAGACAGGAGGAGAGCAGGCAGACAGACAGGAGGAGAGCAGACAGACAGGAGGAGAGCAGACAGACAGGAGGAGAGCAGACAGACAGGAGGAGAGCAGGCAGACAGACAGGAGGAGAGCAGACAGACAGGAGGAGAGCAGACAGACAGGAGGAGAGCAGGCAGACAGACAGGAGGAGAGCAGACAGACAGGAGGAGAGCAGACAGACAGGAGGAGAGCAGACAGACAGACAGGAGGAGAGCAGACAGACAGGAGGAGAGCAGACAGACAGGATGAGAGCAGACAGACAGGAGGAGAGCAGACAGACAGACAGGAGGAGAGCAGACAGACAGGAGGAGAGCAGACAGACAGGAGGAGAGCAGACAGACAGGATGAGAGCAGACAGACAGGAGGAGAGCAGACAGACAGGAGGAGAGCAGACAGACAGGAGGAGAGCAGACAGACAGGAGGAGAGCAGACAGACAGGAGGAGAGCAGACAGACAGGAGGAGAGCAGACAGACAGGAGGAGAGCAGACAGACAGGAGGAGAGCAGACAGACAGGAGGAGAGCAGGCAGACAGGAGGAGAGCAGACAGACAGGAGGAGAGCAGACAGACAGGAGGAGAGCAGACAGACAGGAGGAGAGCAGACAGACAGGAGGAGAGCAGACAGACAGGAGGAGAGCAGACAGACAGGAGGAGAGCAGACAGACAGGAGGAGAGCAGACAGACAGGAGGAGAGCAGACAGACAGGATGAGAGCAGACAGACAGGAGGAGAGCAGACAGACAGGAGGAGAGCAGACAGACAGGAGGAGAGCAGACAGACAGACAGGAGGAGAGCAGACAGACAGGAGGAGAGCAGACAGACAGGAGGAGAGCAGACAGACAGGATGAGAGCAGACAGACAGGAGGAGAGCAGACAGACAGGATGAGAGCGGACAGACAGGAGGAGAGCGGACAGACAGGAGGAGAGCAGACAGACAGGAGGAGAGCAGACAGACAGAAGGAGAGCAGACAGACAGGACTGTCATTTCACAATGTGGAAGAACTGCCTTTGGATTCACACGTGTGATTCATGTATGTGGTGCAGAGGTGAGCACAGTGAGGGCGAAGTGCGTGTGCGACCGACGTTATTCTGTGTGTGTGAAGAAAATCTGCACGTGCAAACAGAAAAGCAGAAGGAAGTTCAGCGGGTTTTTGTAATTTTGTAATTTATTCATCTTGACTTCAGAACAGCGACAGCTTCCTTCTTCTCGGCGGAGGAGGACGTCACGCATCAGCAGGACAGTGCAGAGAGGAGACACATCACTGTCAGAGCAGATAAGTACACTTACAGCTACACAATCAAAGACAAACAGTCGTCATGGAAGAGGTTCTCGTGGAAGACGTTGAGATGGCTGACTACGTCAACGACCAGGTTATTGAGGCACAGAGGAACAACACAATCACACCTAGCACAGGCGGCCAGTTCTCGTTCCACAACCAGGGATTTGAGATGGCTGACTACATCAACTTCAGCCAACAGGTTGTTGAGACGAAGGAGGATGAACGAATCAAGGGAGAGGCTCAAGACGCACGTAAGTCAATAATAATAATAATAATAATAATATATAAACAATAATCATGAAGCATGCTTGTGATTTCCTGATATAAAATGAATGAAATTACATGCTGTATTTTATGAACAAAATCATACAGCACTGTAATCAAATCAAATCATTTTTTTAATTTGTATAGCGTATTTCTCACAAAATATGACCCAATGCGCTTCACAAGTATATTATGTAAGTAGTTTAAGTGTTATATAATATAAGTAAGCAATTTACCATGAGAGGAAGGGGGTTGTGGAGACATTTACCACTGGTACAGGGTTGTGGCACGAGGCGAAGCCGAGTAGGAAAACCCTGTACAGTGGTAAATGAGTCCACAACCCCCTTCCTCTCATGGTACATTGCTTTTCTACAACAGCCACCACATAATATACAAAATAAATACACAGTTGTAACATTCAATTTATGTATTTACAATCATTAATCGTTTCAGAATACATATCCTTCCGCCACAGAATATAGTCCCATAAACAAGATCAACCATTGCATTGTAGGTCAACACTCACACGCACACGCTCACACACACGCACACTCACACACACACACTCACACACACACACACACACACACACACACGCTCACACACACACACACACACACACACACACACACACACACACACACACACACACAAAGGCTTTACAATGCACATACGGTGGATATACATTTTTTAAATTAGTATGATATTTGGGAAATGTTTTGGATGCCTAAATATTCCCCCCTTTATACCTCTTAAACCGAATGACTGATATGACTAATTTCCGCCTAAAAGCCAGACCCAAACCAAACTGCTTATAACATTTGAAATATGATGATCAGAGGCAAAAGCAGGATGGTAACATCTTGAATAACATACAACATGGTCAGATCATACATGTTCATTATAACATACTACATGGTTAGATCATACATGTTCATAATAACATACAACATGGTCAGATCATACATGTTCAGAATAACATACTACATGGTCAGATCATACATGTTCATAATAACATACAACATGGTCAGATCATACATGTTCATAATAACATACTACATGGTCAGATCATACATGTTCAGAATAACATACTACATGGTCAGATCATACATGTTCATAATAACATACAACATGGTTAGATCATACATGTTCATTATAACATACAACATGGTCAGATCATACATGTTCAGAATAACATACTACATGGTCAGATCATACATGTTCATTATAACATACAACATGGTCAGATCATACATGTTCAGAATAACATACTACATGGTCAGATCATACATGTTCATTATAACATACAACATGGTCAGATCATACATGTTCAGAATAACATACAACATGGTCAGATCATACATGTTCATTATAACATACAACATGGTCAGATCATACATGTTCATAATAACATACTACATGGTCAGATCATACATGTTCAGAATAACATACAACATGGTCAGATCATACATGTTCAGAATAACATACTACATACAATAACATACTACATACAATAACATACTACATACAATAACATACTACACTTGACAAGGCGGTGGACCCCAGGAAAGCCTCAGGGCCGGATGGCGTCCTGGGACGGGTGCTGAGGGACTGCGCCGACCAGCTGGCCGGGGTTTTCACCAACATCTTCAACCAGTCCCTGTCCCAGGCCACCATCCCACCCTGCCTGAAAACCTCAACTATCATCCCAGTCCCGAAGAAAAGCACGGTGAGCTGCCTAAACGACTACCGCCCGGTGGCACTCACACCAATCATCATGAAGTGCTTCGAGAAACTAGTCCGGGCCCACATAGTCACACGCCTCCCGCCCAACCTGGATCCATACCAGTTCGCCTACAGAGCCCACAGGTCCACAGAGGACGCCATCGCGACGACTCTCCACTCCACTCTATCCCACCTGGAGAGGGGAAACAGCTACGCGAGACTGCTCTTTGTGGACTTCAGCTCTGCCTTCAACACCATCCTTCCAGACAGGCTAGTGACCAAACTACTAGACCTGGGACTATCACACTCTATATGTGCATGGATCAAGGACTTCCTGTCTGACCGCCCCCAGAGGGTGCGGGTGGGCTCCCACACCTCCACAGCCCTCAGACTCAGCACTGGGTCCCCCCAGGGCTGCGTGCTAAGCCCCATCCTCTACAACCTCTACACCTACGACTTCACCCCCGTCCACCCCAGCAACTCCATCGTAAAGTTTGCAGACGACACCACCGTGGTGGGCTGCATCTCGGGGGGGGACGAGGCGGCGTACAGGGATGAGGTGGAGCAGCTGGGCAAGCTGTGCAAGGTTAACAACCTGCTGCTGAACCAGTCAAAGACCCAGGAAATCATCGTGGACTTCAGGAGGAAAAAATCTGAGGTCCAGCCCCTGCTCGTCGATGGAGGGAGCGTGGAGAGAGTCTCAACCCTCCGATTCCTGGGGGTGCACATACAGGATGACCTGTCCTGGAAGATCAACACAGCAGCCATCATCAAGAAGGCACAACAGCGGCTCTACTTCCTGAGAGTCCTCAGGAAAGACCACATCGGACAGGAGATGCTTGTGACCTTCTACCGCTGCGCAGTGGAGAGCATCCTCACCTACTGCCTCTGCGTGTGGTTCTCCAGCTGCACAGCCGCAGAGAGGAATGCGCTACAGAGAGTCGTGAGATCGGCCCAGAAGATCACCGGCGCCCCCCTCCCCTCTCTGGAAGAGCTGTACAACACACGCTGCCTCAGGAAGGCCTCCAAGATCTCCAGAGACCCATCCCACCCTGGGTACGAACACTTTGCTCGGCTGCCCTCGGACAGGCGGTTCAGGACCATGTTCGCAAGGACAAACAGACTGAAGCTCAGCTTCTACCCCAGGGCCATTCAGGCCCTGAACACAGCAAAGACCTAGGTTCTAGGCCCTGGACAATCTAGACAATTTGATGGCAGCTACTAGATTGAAATCAAGTGCAATACTGAAACACAACTGTGAACATTTCAAACCTGCAAACTGTGACACTTTAAATGAATGTGCAATAACACTATGTGCAATATGACAACCCTCGGGTACATAAGGTTCAGAGATAGGAAATGTTAGAATATGTATAGCATAGCATAGAGTACAGCACAGTGTTTTATTTGTATAGTATAGTATAGTGGATAGTGTACATAGCCTTTATTTATGTAAACCAGCTCTTTTCCCTCCTTGTTTTTAGTTTTTTTTTTCTTTTTCTTTTTTCCTAGCACCAGGGGAGCCCCCCCTCCCAAATTTCGTTGTTTGGTACCTGTACTATATCAATGACAATAAAGACCATTCATTCATTCATTCATTCATTCATTCATTCATTCATTCATTCATTCATTCATTCATTCATTCATTCATTCATTCATTCACAAGGATATAAAGTCAACACTAATAGGGCCAGCGGTGGCCTAGAGGTTAGAGAGGCCGGCTAGCAATCTGAAGGTTTCTGGCTCGAACCCCGCCTCAGGAGGGAGCTGCATGTGCCCTTGAGCAAGGCACTTAACGCTTAATCGCTCCAGGGGCGGCGACTAAGGCTGACCCTGTGCCTAGAGCAAAAAATACCAAATTCTTCTTCTTCTTCTTCTTCTTCCTCTCCTTCTCCTTCTTCTTCTTCTTCTTCTTCTTCTTCTTCCTCTCCTTCTCCTTCTTCTTCTTCTTCTTCTCCTTCTTCTTCTTCTTCTTCTTCAATTAATAATCAAATTATATCAGAATTTGGGCCCAATTATGCTCTGGCTTAAGAGGGAGAAGACCAATATTATCACACAATATGTTCCTTGATATATGATTATGTGTGTGTTCGGTGATATAGGATTATGCGTGTGTTCAGTCATGTAGAATGGTGTGTGTGTGTTCCTCTTGCAGGTAGAAGAGTCTACACACTGGCTGCTGTGTGTTTTGGGCTGATGTGTATTCTACAAGTCACACTGAACATCTACCTGCGTCTTGTCAGCTGTAAGTCTACTGACTTCTTATTATGATATTGTCCCTGAAATACACACAGAGAGCTCCATGAAGAGAAACCACCAAAGTGAATGTCACATGGTAGCGTAGGATATTTACGTAGGTACTTGGTTGAAACAGATCACGGGCAAAGCTTCTGAGCTACAGACTATTTATTTAAGCAAAGTTACATACAGCTTACAGCATTCCTACTCTGGATCTCATAGAGAGGTCTGTGGGTCAGCTCTGGTCGGTGGTCAGCAGGAAAAAAGAGAAAGAGCTGTCTTAGCTCACACATTTAATACTCCCAGTCATATGGTAATACAAGGCTATGAAAAGACACATATATAGTCCTATCACCTTACTCAGGACAGGTTAGGGTGTACTGTCTGGGTTAAAGGGCAGGGGGCAGGTCACAGGAAGGGAGGCCATCTTGACCATGTTTAAACCCCCCTTGTTAGGAATCTCTGAGACAATGAAAAAGGCAGAACCCTTACAGAACTATACAGAACTATACAGAACTATACAGAACTATACAGAACTATACAGGTCTATGCAGGGCCGGTCCTAGGCATTTAGGTGCCCTAGGCGAGAGTATGATTTGATGCCCCCCCCAAAAAAAATGTTTTTAGGGGCGCCACCACCACCACATTAAGCCACCAGTACTGCCTCATCACCACCCACACATTCAACAGTAAAAATATGGACAACAATGGTTTCAAGACAAAAATAGACAGTAGGCTGAGACATATTTTCATATTTAAATGTAACAAAAACAACAAAAAAGGAAAAATATTAGATTCTTTTTTTTGGGGGGGGGGGGGGGGCATTTGGCGCCCTAGGCGACCGCCTAGTTCGCCTATGCCTAGGACCGGCCCTGGGTCTATGAGTAGTTCTGTGTGTGTGTGTGTGTGTGTGTGTGTGTGTGTGTGTGTGTGTGTGTGTGTGTGTGTGCGTGTGTGTGTGTGTGTGTGTGTGTGTGTGTGTGTGTGAAAATATGTGACAGCTGCTGGTGAAAAGTGCAACCAGTAGCCAAAGTAATTTTTCAGGTTTTTTTTGTCCTTAAACTACAGATTGGAAATGATGTGTCATACATTGAAATCTGAGAAGAATTTAATTGAATTGAACACGACAGGCGTATTTGAATGTTGGTACACCTCAAACACTGAATGGGAGAAAAGTGACTTTAAACGCGGCCACAGCTACAAACGCTGCTAACAGCTAGCGGCTAACAGTGGTACATCGCTACAAGTGAATCAGTTTCACAAGTGAAACTTATTATGTCAACAATATCTAGTTTTCTTTTTTTCTTTATGTTCTCTCAGCATGTTGTGATGTTAGACGTTCGTAGCGATGTACCACTGTTAGCCGCTAGCTGTTAGCAGCGTTTGTAGCTGTGGCCGCGTTTAAAGTCACTTTTCTCCCATTCAGTGTTTGAGGTGTACCAACATTCAAATACGCCTGTCGTGTTCACGCCTGTCGTGTTCTCCGATTTCAATGTATGACACATCGTTTGAAAGCTGACAATCTGTAGTTTAAGCACATGTAAAGAACAGAAAAATGACTTCGGATACTAGTTGCACTTTTCACCAGCAGCTGTCACAAAATGCCACAGTAGTAATTCTTATGAACAAGTTATGAACCACCGCCAGGCTGTCAACCTAACCACCGCTTCTCCTGTCTCTCAGACAAATATGAGGATGATCACACAGACTGGTTGCAGACCAGTTACAACAACCTGACCGAAGAGACAGACTGGTTGCACACCAGTAACATCCATCTGACCGAAGAGAAAGACCAGTTACAGACCAGTAACATCTACCTGACCGAAGAAAGAGACCAGTTACAGACCAGTAACAACGCCCTGACTAAAGAGAGAGACGGCCTTCTGAGGAAACTTCGTGACAAAACCTGTTGTGCAGAAGGATGGCAGATGTTTGGCTCCAGCTGCTACTTCCTCTCCACTGAGACTAAAACCTGGGAGGAGAGCAGACAGGACTGCAGAGGCAGAGGAGCAGACCTGGTGGTCATCAACAGCAGAGAGGAACAGGACTTTATCATTGATTTGAGAAAGACTTTGAGGGTCTGGATTGGTCTGACTGACAGAGGCAGAGAGGGGTTCTGGAAATGGGTGGACGGCACACCTCTGACCACAGTGTACTGGTTTCCTGGACAGCCAGACAATTTGAACGGCGAGGACTGTGTGGAGATATTTAACGGAGGAATTGAGCCTAACCAATGGAATGACCTCGGATGTGAATTTAGCGTCAACTGGATCTGTGAGAAAGTGGTTTATTGATTATAGCAATAACATTCATATGTGACAGTTTCACAAAACGTTGTTATTTCTCTCGCTTGCTCCGTGCCATGTTTTTGCTTGATGTGCACGTTTAATACCTGTCTCTTGGTTACTGCAACACCTGTGTCTGTGGCTGGGGGAAGTGGAGGGGGGGGTGAGGGGAGGGCGGGAGGCTGGGGTGTTTATTTTGGGGCCCAGGTATTCTTTTAGGCAGCAGGCTAAATATTCACTGTTGAACTTTTTATTGGGTCAGGACAAGTTGTCCATCTAGTGGGGTTCAGGATAATATCGTACTGGTTCTGGTGTATCTACTGTATAGTGATGGTTTGTTGTTGTGTTTTGGTGTGTTTCGATGCTAGGTTATGGTGATTGTTGTGTTGTTTGTGGTTGGGGGAGTTTTTTATGGTGGGATGTATTTTATTTTTTATTTTATTTTTTCTCCCTCTCCTCTCTCTCATGTGTTTGTATTTACTTTTTAAATATGAAAAAATCCTTCTTCTAGCTCGACGACTGCCAATGGCCCCTGGCCCGAGCATAGATGACTGTTTCCTGCTACGACTGGTGGATAGATGATTCACTTACTTAGTCAAATGTATTTGTTGTAAGTAAGTCTCTTTGGAATAAGGCGACTGCTGAATCAAAAAATGGTAAATGTAAATAAAGTTCCCCCTCAAATAAAATGTACTTGTCTTCTCTATTCCTTGACCCAAACATAAACCTGGACTTGTTTATAAGTCAATCTGTTATGTATTTTGGTCTGTGCTGTTTGCCGTAGCTGGAAGTGCAATGCATGTTGGGAAAACCGGGTTGTTGTTTTTGTATTGAAGTACCGAGTGGAAATAAAGACGCACTAACTGAAGCTCCGTGCTCCGACTACTTTATGGTTTATGGCAGTCATAAACCTGTCTCCGTATATAACAAATTGGCGACGAGGTGGTTTGAACTCCCGCGAACGGTATGTGTGGTGTGGAGTGGAGTTAATTAGGACGTGGCTGTGTTCTTGTTAGCAGTGTGAAGCTAATGCAGCTAGTTGGCACCGCGCGTCGCGCCCAGCGTCGGTTGTGATTGACACGGATGTCTGCTGGAGGGGAATTATCAGCTGAAGAGGAATTGTCAGAAGGTGATACTGATAACCAGGAGCCTACAAGGAAGATGGCTGGAGTTATTGGAAATATTGGCCCTTTTGATGAACATGTGGAACAATGGAGCGCATACTCTGAGCGTTTTGATTATTTCCTATCAGCTAATGACATTCCTGATGAAAAAAGGGTAGCCACGTTTCTGTCAGTAATGGGTCCAAAGGCCTTTAATCTGTTGCGTGACCTACTGCAGCCTAACAAGCCAGGGACCAAGACCTATCAAGAGATAGTGGATGTCCTGACACAACACTATTCACCCAAACCATTACTAATTGCAGAAAGGTTCAGATTTCACCGACGTGATCAAGAGGAAGGTGAATCTGTTACAATGTTTGTTGCAGCACTGAGAAAATTGTCTGAACATTGTGAATTTGGGCAAGTGCTAAATGACACATTAAGAGACAGACTAGTATGTGGCCTAAGAAATGAAGCAGCACAGAAGAAACTGCTGACTGAGAGTGACTTGACATTACAGAAAGCCATTAACATCAGTGTCTCCATGGAGATGGCCTCAAAGGAGGCTCAACAGCTACACTCAACAGGCAGAGTGCATGCCGTCCAGACAGAGAAGCAGAGTGGACAAGGGCCATGTTTCCGTTGTGGCAGAACGGGACATCAAGCCACGACTTGCTGGTGTAAAGATATGGACTGTTGCAGTTGTGGAAAAAGGGGCCACATAGAGCGTGCCTGTCAAGGCAGAAGAACCATGGAGAAAACCTCGAAGTCTGCCGGCAGACAGGAACCTTGGAAAAACAGGAAGAAAACACAAGTACACACCGTGAGACAAAAAGAGACAGTGTCCAGTGATTTTTCGGAGGGAGAGCAAGTGATGGAGGTGCATACACTGAGGATAATGAAAGTCGATGGGGACTCAGAGGGTTATTGGTTATTGGTCTGGATCACATCACATTAAGGGTTAGGGTCAGTCTGGATCACATCACATTAAGGGTTAGCGTTGGACACAATCAAGGACTTACTACATTAACATGTTTTGCCCAGGTTCATTTTATTGTTCTCTGTCAAATATTACAAAACGTTTTGGTAGATTTATTCAAATGTAAAGGCATTTGAAATAAATAACAACATTGGGAAAGTGGGCAATATGGTTTTTTTCAGAAAACATCTTGAACCAGAAAACTAGAATGAGACTGAGACTAGAATGAGACTGGAAGGTTTTAACTTCTTGAATAAATCTCAAACAATAAATCTATATAGTAGATAATAAATGAAGAAGACTCCTCAATGTCTGTTTATGATATTTATTTGGACAAAGATGTCAACACCCTGTGGGTGAGAATACAGCGTATGAGTAAATACAATTACCATAACAAGACATACATAACAAGATATAAACAAACATAAGCGATTACTGTTCACCAAGATCTGATAACAAAATACATATAACTAATAACAGACTTACGTATAACAGGCAAACACGTCCTAAAGAGAGAGGAGAAACACCGTGTATACTCTGACCACCTGGCATCCACAATGGCAGCCACAACTTATCCTAACTCTAACCTCTTAACAGAGAGTACTAATAACACATAACCCAGTACTCCATCGCCCCCTAGCGGTCGGGAGTACACTCCACCCTGCATCCCCCCCAGACCGGGGAGCCACGAATCCACGTGGGTCCACAGGCTCAAATCCATTGGCCAGACTCAGCGTCATATTGCTTAGGTGTCCTCCTAGCACGGGCTGGGCGGGCGGGCCGCAGAGGCGACGGCGCAGGAAGAGGTGTAGCGGGAGCCACACCAGCGGGAACTAGGGGCGCGGGGAGAGACGACGCCCCGCCTGAAGGCCCTAGCAAAGAGGGGCCCAGAACAGCAACACGGCAGCCGCTGGGTACATGGGGCGACTGGCGTGTAGCCACGGAGGAACCGCCGGTTGCGCAACGTCAGGCGTCCTGAGCCATCAACTCTCACCCGATACTGATCGTGGCCAAGCGACTCCACCACCACCCCAGACCTGTCCCACTTATTGGGGCTCGGGCCCTGCTGAGTCTGGATAAACACCCTCTCACCGAGTGCCAGAGGGCGAAGTGGTCTTGAATGAACCCCCAGAGACTCGGTGGTACGGGACATCCGCGTACGAAGGGCCTCCTCCTTCACAGCCCGTGCCTGACGCCAGAGAGGACGGATATGCGGGTTCGAAAACTTCTCCAGCCTGTTAACGAAGGAGAGCGAACCTCGAAGGGGGTGACCGAAGATGATCTGTGCTGGTGAGAGGTTGCAGTCTGGGTCGGGTGTGTTACGCAACTGTATCATCGCGCGCAAGAAGCGATCCTGGTCGAGACTGCCCGCCGGGTCACTGTTGGACATCAGAAGACGCTTCGCAGTCTTAACAGCGACCTCCGCTCTCCCGTTAGACTGTGTGAAACTGACGGAGGACACACGATGCCTGATCTGCCATAGGCGGAGGAAGTCCTGAGTGTGGCTTGCCATAAATTCCGGGCCGCCATCGCTTGAAAGCTCCTCAGGCACCCCAAAGATCCGAAAGAATGAGCGGAGGTGGCGAACAAGGCCAGCTGCGCCTCCAGCATCAGTCCCGGCCGCAGCGCCCAGGACCTCCACCCAGCCTGAGAGCCGATCCCCGACGACCAGGTAGTGGCGGCCCCCGTAATCAAAGAAGTCAGCAAACACTGCCTCGAACGGGGTGGACGGTGGCGGAGATGACAGAGGGGGCGTAGCTGCCTGTGATGGAGCATTGCGGTTGCAGTCCGCGCACCCGGTCCTGCGGATATCCCCAGACATCCCAGGCCAGTAGACTATGGCCCGGGCGTGCTGCTCCATCGCCGAAACCCCCTGGTGGGCAGCATGAAGGTGTCGAAGGACTCTCTCGCGGAGGGACAGGGGAATCACGGCGCGATCCTGATACAGCAAGACCCCGTCCTGCGCATAGATGGAGTCACAGACTGGCGACAAACTCACCACGGCAGGGTCATGCGCGTCCACTCCGTCCCCGTGCTCAATCATGTCCAGCAGGCGGCCGAGGCATGCGTCAGCCGCTGTCTCTTGCGCGAGGAGGGGCCAGGAGAAGGCGCCGAGCTCCTGAGCATCGATGCAGATGGAAGCCATGAGTGCCAACTCGACAGTGTCAGGCACGCCTGGCGGTTCCAGGGAGAGGCCGCTAGCCGAGCCCGAGGGGGAAGGGTGCCTTGAGGCAGCGTCAGCGGCATGGTTGCTCACGCCAGGGAGGTAAACAATCTCGAAACGCCATGGGAGGGTACGCTGTTTGAGCCTGAACAAGCGTGAGTTTGTGATCTCGTCGAGTGTGCGGTCCCCGAAGATCTTCACCAGGGGCTTGTGGTCGGTGACCACGACGAGATCGTCGCATCCCTGCGTGAAGTATCGTGCCTGCTCCAGACCCCAGGCCACGGCCAGGGCCTCCCCTTCGATAGCCGCATAACGCTGCTCCGCGGAGGACAGGAAGCGAGACCCAGCGAGTGTGATTCTCCAACCTCCCGGGCAGCAGTCCGGCACACCCGAGGCACAGCTGCAATGCTGTTGGAGAAGGAAGTAGCCAATGCCTCGCCTGGACCAGTCGGGGCGGAGGCAGGTGCGCTTCTGCATGTCATAGATCTCTACACCTTCGCGAATGGCCCCAATTATGGCATGCTTAGACGCCTGGAAGGCCTCCTCCAGCTCGGTTGACCATGCGAACTTGCAGCGTGGGCTGAGGAAGGGCTTGAAAGGAGCCATAGTATCGCGCAACTGGGCGTAGTTAGTCACTTGATTGACAAGGCCGAACCAGCTTCTGATATCTGTCGTGGAGACCGGGCTGGGGAAGTCCCGGATGGCGTCCAGGTATTTGGGAAGTGGCTCGATGGTAGCGTCCGACACTCTGAAGCACGCTCCTCTGCGCAAACTGAAACTTGCCCGTGTTCAACACGACGTCTGACCGCCCGACACGTGTCAGGAAATCGATGGTCCTCCACCAGTGCTGCTCCAAGTCGGTGTCGTAGTGGACTGTGTCATCCACACACCGTTCCTTGCGTTCAAAGTCTGAGAGGATAGCGTCAAAACGGCGGTTGTAGCCATCACCCGACGAGAGGAAACCCTGTGGTGCCCTGGTGTAACGCCACCGGCCAAAGGGATGGATGAAAGTTGTCAGATGACGGTCAGACTCGCGCAGTGGCACACTGTGATAACCATTCCAAGCGTCCGTGACTGTCTTCCAGGTGCCCTTCGGGACACGACGTGCGAGGTGGAATGGGGACTCAGTGGCGAACGTCTCACGCTGGCAGAACTTATTGAGAGGGGAAAGGTCCACGGTCCTGCGGGGGGACCCGTCGTGCTTCCGGGTAACCACCATCCGGTGGCACCATGTAACCGGTTCGCCGTACGGCACACGCTCGATGACACCAAGGGCCTCGTCCCGGAGAAGGTCGTCGTGGACCTTCTGCTGCCAGTGGAGAGGCACACCGGCTGCGGTGTGGCACGCTTTCGGCGCGGCAGCAGGGTCCACATGCATCTCGACGGGCGGCCCCTCCATGCAAGGCAATGCCCGATGGGGGCACGTGTTAAATGTAGATGAGGCATACCTCTCAATCAACCACCCCTTCATCCGGCTATTGTTCTCAGGCTCGCAAGAGAATGGCAGCGCCACGGGGCGTGACGGAGGGACTGCACGCTGTGGACACGAGCACCTGGCGTCATGGGGGTCGCTCGGGCCGTCGCAGCCGCCGTTGGCGGACTTCAATGCATTCACAGACAAGGGCCGATCCGGCGAGGAAGGTGGGGCAGGATCGTGCGTGTCCCTGGGTCGCCCCGCACCACCTGTTGGGAAGTCCTTAGGCAGGAGGCTGAGGTTGAGCAGCGACTTATAGGAGAGGTACATTCCCCGGACCGAGCTGCTCACATACACCATTGAGCGGCAGGACGACACCTCGCCGCCGTTGGAGACCGCCGAGAGTGTAGCAAAGAATGCGCCATCAATGGCTATGGGGGAACGATTGGCAGCCGAGAGGCTGAGGCTAACAGGGCGCAGGTCGTCACGCGAGAATCCGCAGGACAGGTACTCCTCTAACGACCAAATGTCCGACTGCGCACCTGTGTCTGCGATGGCGGACACCTCCACCATGTTCCCCGAGGGCCGACAGCCGGCGCCGCCCCCCTGACCCACCGGATTGTCAATCGAGACGGAGATCAGTGCCCGGGGGTGTTCCCTCAGCCTGGCCCGCCTCCATTCGCCCTTGGAAAAGATATGGTGCTCGAGTCTGAGTGGTGCCGTTGTGCGGCGCCGACGATGGTTCCCGTAGTGTCGACCTGGGCGCGCCTCAGACTGAATGACCGAGAGCTGGGAGATCGGCTCCGACTCCAGGGCGGCCTGCCGACCGTTAGACGGCGTCCGCAACCACACCTCGGATCCCATGGTAGCCTGCTGACCGTCAGATGGTGGCAGCCGCCGCTTGCGTCGACGGGCCTTGAAGCAGTCGACACAGAGCTGGTGAGGCCTGATGTTCCATCCGCGAGACCCCTCTGTAAAGACATGGAACGTGTTCTGACACCCTGGGCACACGGCTCGTTTTGCCACATCAGCTGGACTCGGGGCCAAGGAGGGGCTCCGCTGTGGGCTTGGCTGTGGGCCCTTCCTCAAGCGCTGGAATGAGGAGACAGCCGACAGGGCGGATGATGGAAGGGCGTTACGAGCCATCTCCTTGCCCTCGACGAGCGCGACCACATCATTCACGGGCTTCAGAAGAATGTCAGGCGTCCCTAACGCCTCGCGGCGTATGTCCGGGTCGTAGATCCCATTAACAAGGACATCGCGGATGATGTGATCAGTGTAGCTCACACTCTTGCCACACTCGCAGACAGCCACGTAAGAGCACGTCTCCGCCTTCCCACGCACTCTGGCAGTAGAGGCGCGGAATGTCTCATCGCGTTCCTGGCGCAGCTGAAGCAGCTCTGTGCGCAGGACGCATGTGGCGACCGGGACAACGGCCAGCAAGCGCATAGCAGCAAGTAGTTCCTCTAGAGCCCCAGAGGCGACGTCCGGGTCCTGGACGATATCCTGTGCACAGGAGCTACGGATGAGGAACACCTTTGCAATTTGGATGCAGCTCTTCAGAGGCTGCAGGATTACGGGCTCAGGGTTCGCAAAGACAAGTGTGAGTTCTTTCAACTATCTGTTGAGTATCTGGGACATGTGATTGATGCTAAAGGGTTACACACTGCCCCATCCAAGATTCGGGCCATCGTGGACGCCCCGCCTCCAGATAATGTGAGCCAGTTACGTTCGTTCTTGGGCTTACTAAATTATTATGGCCGTTTCATACCGATCTTGTCATCCATGCTCAAGCCGTTGCACGACCTGCTTTGTAAGGGCAAAACATGGAAATGGAGTGACGCCTGCCAGGAGGCTTTTCAGAGAGAAAAAGAGACGTTAGTGACATCAGGGGCACTGACCCACTTTGATCCCTCACTTCCCATTCAGTTGGCCTGCGATGCGTCTTCATATGGGGTGGGGGCCGTCATTTCCCAATTAATGCCAGGCGGAGGAGAGAGGCCTATAGCATTTGCATCACGAACATTGAACAAAGCGGAGGCTAACTATGCTCAGATAGAGCGGGAAGCATTGAGCATCGTCTATGGTGTTCGCAAGTTCCATCAGTACCTGTATGGGAGGCGATTCGAACTTCTGACTGACCACCGACCCCTCACGACCATCCTAGGGTCACACACTGGGATACCTTCACTCGCAGCGAGTCGCATGCAACGGTGGGCATTACTGTTGTCAGCACACTCTTACGATATCAAGTATCGCAAGGCTGACCTTCATTGCAACGCGGATGCACTCTCTAGGTTATCACTTCCTGTCACTAGGCCGGAGCCGCGTGCTGCAGACATCTTTTACTTCAGCCAGGTGGATGATGCACCAGTTTCAGCTGCTCAGGTGAGGAGAGCCACTCGCACTGACCCTGTCTTGTCAGTGGTGATGGACGTTGTGATGAGGGGTAGATCAGGCAGCGGCGACCCCAGTGTTCAACCATATCTCTCCAGGAGAGCCGAACTGTCGGTGCAAGCTGGTT
Source organism: Nansenia antarctica (assembly GCF_963989245.1). NCBI lineage: Eukaryota > Metazoa > Chordata > Actinopteri > Argentiniformes > Microstomatidae > Nansenia > Nansenia antarctica. Next base: position 2,717,007 of record NC_137690.1, read on the forward strand.
GTTTACTTTGGGGGAGGAGGGTGGTTATTCCGCCGTCATTACGCATCATTTTGCAACAGCTCCATGCAGGTCACAGTGGGATAGTTAGGATGAAAGAGATAGCAAGAAGTTACTTCTGGTGGCCAGGAGTCGACAGGGAGATCGAGAATACGGCCAAAACCTGTTCCTCATACCAAGAAGTTAGGAATACCCCACAACTAGCTCCTCTGCATCCCTGGGAGTTTCCCGAAGAACCCTGGCAGCGAGTACACATTGATTTTGCAGGGCCTGTAGAGGGCCGAATGCTCCTGGTGTGTGTGGACGCACATAGCAAGTGGCCGGAGGTGGCCATTATGAAATCCACCACTACTGCAAAAACCATTGAAAAGCTTGGAGAGATCTTCAGCCGTTTCGGGTCTTCCCTTCAGCTGGTTTCTGATAATGGACCACAACTGGTGTCACAAGAAATGACTACATTCCTACAAGCAAATGGCATCCAACACATCCGATCGGCACCGTTCCATCCTGCGACCAACGGCTTGGCTGAAAGGTTTGTTCAGATCTTGAAGAAGGCCCTAAAGACATCTCAAGGCAAAGGAACACTACATCAGAGATTGCATAGATTCCTGTTAAGCTATCGCAACACGCCACATGCCACTACTAAAGTTTCACCCGCTGCCCTGATGTTCAAAAGAGATCTACGAACCAACTTCGACCTCTTAAAGCCGACAACAGTGAAAGTTGTCGTTCAGCATCAGCAGGAGAAGCAGATCCAACAAAGGATGCTGCGGGCTAAAGAAAGAGCCTTCTCTCCAGATGAGTCAGTACTGGCCAGAAATTATAGTACTAGACCCAAGTGGGTTCCTGCAACCATCGTCAAGCGGTCTGGTCCCGTCTCCTACACTGTCCAAACTGCTGCCGGACTAGTGTGGAAAAGACACGTCGATCAACTTCTGGCAGCATCGCCCAGAGACCAACCTTCGGTGGATGTCCCGGACGAGTCAGAGTTCAGAGCACCCCATCGCCCACCGTCACCACCTCCAGGTGCACCTGAACCCGATGGGGAGACTTCCGTGCCTGAATTCCCATTACAAGGGGCGGTGATGGATGTTCCTACACCTGCGGCTGTTCCAGAGTCCCCTCACAGAGACAGTAAGACTGAACATTCTGTTGAGCAGCGTTACCCGGGAAGAGATCGTCGTCCTCCAGAACGCCTGAACTTATAGACTTTAAGTTTAAGACCACCCACACAACTGGGACAGAATAATTCCCATGGGTATGGTCACGGGATGAGGTAGTCTACCCTCATCTCGTAGTTATGTTTGTGTTTTTGGTAAACAGACTGTTTAGTTATAGTAATAGTTTGAAACGATATAACTATATATTGTTGTTCTTGTGCCTTAAGATTTGAAGTTTAAAGTTCAGTTGTAATTGTTGGGGGAGGGCCTCTGTTCTAAGGGGGGAGGAGATGTTATGTATTTTGGTCTGTGCTGTTTGCCGTAGCTGGAAGTGCAATGCATGTTGGGAAAACCGGGTTGTTGTTTTTGTATTGAAGTACCGAGTGGAAATAAAGACGCACTAACTGAAGCTCCGTGCTCCGACTACTTTATGGTTTTATGGCAGTCATAAACCTGTCTCCGTATATAACACAATCAGTAAGAAATAACCTGTAACTACTGAGTAGTTTAATAACCTGTAACTACTGGTTAGTTTAATAACCTGTAACTACTGGCTAGTTTAATAACCTGTAACTACTGGCTAGTTTAATAACCTGTAACTACTGGCTAGTTTAATAACCTGTGACTACTGGTTAGTTTAATAACCTGTAACTACTGGCTAGTTTAATAACCTGTAACTACTGGCTAGTTTAATAACCTGTGACTACTGGCTAGTTTAATAACCTGTGTAACTACTGGCTAGTTTAATAACCTGTAACTACTGGCTAGTTTAATAACCTGTAACTACTGGCTAGTTTAATAACCTGTAACTACTGGCTAGTTTAATAACCTGTAACTACTGTCTAGTTTAATAACCTGTAACTACTGGCTAGTTTAATAACCTGTAACTACTGGTTAGTTTAATAACCTGTAACTACTGTCTAGTTTAATAACCTGTAACTACTGGCTAGTTAATAACCTGTAACTACTGGCTAGTTTAATAACCTGTAACTACTGGTTAGTTTAATAACCTTTAACTACTGGCTAGTTTAATAACCTGTAACTACTGGCTAGTTTAATAACCTGTAACTACTGGCTAGTTTAATAACCTGTAACTACTGGTTAGTTTAATAACCTGTAACTACCTGTAACTACTGGCTAGTTTAATAACCTGTAACTACTGGCTAGTTTAATAACCTGTAACTACTGGTTAGTTTAATAACCTTTAACTACTGGCTAGTTTAATAATCTGTAACTACTGGCTAGTTTAATAACCTGTAACTACTGGCTAGTTAATAACCTGTAACATCAGGTGTAGTGCTGAGGCACAAATATGTACATTTCAAGCCTGCAAACTGCGACACTTTAAATAAATGTGCAATAACCCTATGTGCAATATGACAACCCTAGTCGTCTATCTGTACAGTATAGTATAGTGGATAGTGTACATAGCCTTTATTTATGTAAACCAGCTCCTTCCCTTCTTGTGTTTTTTTAAAGTGTTTTTTTTAAGTGTTTTTTTCTTTCCTAACACCAGGGGAGCCACCCCTCCTAAATTTCGTTGTTTGGTACCTGTACTATAGCAATGACAATAAAGACCATTCATTCATTCATTCATTCATTCAACTACCTGTAACTACTGGTTAGTTTACTAACCTGTAACTACTGGCTAGTTTTTGACTCACTAGTAAATTATTTAAAAATACATACCTGGTACAGCTACAAGACTGCAACCAAAATAATCAACACAGAACTGCCACAACAATAACATCAATAACATCTACACCACCCACTGTATAAAGAAAGCTCAAAACATCATTAAAGACACCAGCCACCCTGCCTATGCACTATTCACACTCCTCCCATCCCGAAAACGCTATAGAAGTATCAACTCACACACCACCCGCCTCAGAAACAGTTTCATCCCACAGGCAGTCAGGTAGTCAGGAACAGCTGAACCATGCGCACTGCACTTGGCACTTTACACCCTGCACTAACACCTTTACCCCCTGCACTAAGCACCATGTACTGTGTTGTTGTTGTTGTGTTTGTGTTGTGGACTATGTTGTTGTGTGTGATACTACAGAGAGAGACAAGGCTGAAGAATTTCATTGTATTAATACATACAGGTCTCTGGCTAACAAGATGGACGAACTGAGACTGCAGGTAGCTTCCAATAACACCGTGGGGGACAGCTGTGTGATTATTCTCACAGAGACCTGGCTCAACGACTCCATCCTCGACTCGGCGGTCGGGCTAGAAGGCCGTACTTTACACAGAGCGGACCGGACGCTGCTTAGTGAGAAGACGCGCGGAGGCGGCCTGATCATATCTACGAAGGACAGCTGGTGCTTAAACACAAAAACTGTAAGTAGCCACTGCTCCCCAGACCTGGAATACTTGACTGTTAAATGCCGACCCACATACCTCCCGAGGGAATTCAACGCGGTGTACATAACATCTGTTTACATCGCGCCTAGCGCGGAAGGTAGCTTAGCATTGGCGCGGCTACATGACGTCATCAGTGGTGGACAGAGCGCAGACCCACAGGCAGTACATATAATCGCCGGGGACTTCAATCATGCTGACCTGAAGGTAGTACTACCCAAGTTCTATCAGCATGTTAAATGTGCAACAAGAGGAGAAAAAACACTGGATAAGGTATACACCAACATCAAGCTTGCTTACAAGGCTAGACCGCTAGCTCATCTAGGCATGTCTGACCACGTGTCAATCCTCCTGATCCCAGCCTACACTCCCATGAGGAAAAATGCTCCCATCACCACTAAGACTGTCAGAACCTGGCCAGCAGGGTCCGCTCCACTGCAGATCTGCCTGAATGACACCTCATGGCAGGAATATGAGCATGAGGACCTGGAACAGTTCACGTCGTCGGTTCTGAACCACATAGTGAACTGCACCAACTCAGCCACCGTGGACAAACGTGTCCGGGTCTACCCCAACACGAAGCCATGGATGACTGTGAAGGTCCAAAAACTGCTCAAGGAGAGGGACAACGCCTTCTCAGCGAAGGACACACTGCTGTACAGCACCACCAGGGCTAACCTAAAGCGTGGCATCCGGGAGGCCAAGGCAGACCACAGAGAGAAGATTGAGGAATGCTTCCTGAGCAACGACTCCAGGCGGGTGTGGCAGGGGGTTCAGCACATGACAAACTTCAGAGCCAACAGGCTCACAGCCGCGGAGGACGACCCCCTGCTGGCGGAAAAGCTGAACTCCTTCTACGCCCGGTTCGACGAGGGGCGAACGGAGGTAACCACAACACAAACACCACTCTCTCCAGCTCTCAGCAGCCTCACCCTCACAGAGCATGAAGTGAGACGCGTGCTGAAGGCGGTGGACCCCAGGAAAGCCTCAGGACCGGATGGCGTCCTGGGACGGGTGCTGAGGGACTGCGCCGACCAGCTGGCCGGGGTTTTCACCAACATCTTCAACCAGTCCCTGTCCCAGGCCACCATCCCACCCTGCCTGAAAACCTCAACTATCATCCCAGTCCCGAAGAAAAGCACGGTGAGCTGCCTAAACGACTACCGCCCGGTGGCACTCACACCAATCATCATGAAGTGCTTCGAGAAACTAGTCCGGGCCCACATAGTCACACGCCTCCCGCCCAACCTGGATCCATACCAGTTCGCCTACAGAGCCCACAGGTCCACAGAGGACGCCATCGCGACGACTCTCCACTCCACTCTATCCCACCTGGAGAGGGGAAACAGCTACGCGAGACTGCTCTTTGTGGACTTCAGCTCTGCCTTCAACACCATCCTTCCAGACAGGCTAGTGACCAAACTACTAGACCTGGGACTATCACACTCTATATGTGCATGGATCAAGGACTTCCTGTCCGACCGCCCCCAGAGGGTGCGGGTGGGCTCCCACACCTCCACAGCCCTCAGACTCAGCACTGGGTCCCCCCAGGGCTGCGTGCTAAGCCCCATCCTCTACAACCTCTACACCTACGACTTCACCCCCGTCCACCCCAGCAACTCCATCGTAAAGTTTGCAGACGACACCACCGTGGTGGGCTGCATCTCGGGGGGGGGGGGGGGGCGAGGCGGCGTACAGGGATGAGGTAGAGCAGCTGAGAAAGCTGTGCAAGGTTAACAACCTGCTGCTGAACCAGTCAAAGACCCAGGAAATCATCGTGGACTTCAGGATGAAAAAATCTGAGGTCCAGCCCCTGCTCATCGACGGAGAGAGCGTGGAGAGAGTCTCAACCCTCCGATTCCTGGGGGTGCACATACAGGATGACCTGTCCTGGAAGAACAACACAGCAGCCATCATCAAGAAGGCACAACAGCGGCTCTACTTCCTGAGAGTCCTCAGGAAGGAACACAACAAGCAGGAGATACTGGTGGCCTTCTACCGCTGCGCAGTGGAGAGCATCCTCACCTACTGCATCTGCAACTGGTTCTCCAGCTGCACAGCCGCAGAGAGAAATGCGCTACAGAGAGTCGTGAGAACAGCCCAGAAGATCACCGGCGCCCCCCTCCCCTCTCTGGAAGAGCTGTACAACACACGCTGCCTCAGGAAGGCCTCCAAGATCTCCAGAGACCCATCCCACCCTGGGTACGAACACTTTGCCCGGCTGCCCTCGAAAAGGCGGTACAGGACCATGGCCGCAAGGACAAACAGACTGAAGCTCAGCTTCTACCCCAGGGCCATCCAGGCCCTGAACACAGCAAAGACCTAGGTTCTGGGCCCTGGACAGTCTGGATGGATTGATGGCAGCTGCTGGATTGAAAAATCAGGTGTAGTGCTGAGGCACAAATGTGTACATTTCAAGCCTGCAAACTGCGACACTTTAAATGAATGTGCAATAACACTATGTGCAATATGACAACCCTAGTCGTTTTAACTGTACAGTATAGTATAGTGGATAGTGTACATAGCCTTTATTTATGTAAACCAGCTCCTTTCCCTTCTTGTTTTTTTAGTTGTTGTTTTTTTCTTTCCTAGCACCAGGGGAGCCACCCCTCCCAAATTTCGTTGTTTGGTACCTGTACTATAGCAATGACAATAAAGACCATTCATTCATTCATTCATATATCTGTCTGTTTTTATTGTATGTATGTGACCTATGTGTGTTTTTAATGTGGATAACGTATTCATGAACTGCACAAAGCCTGTCAAAGGAGAATTTCGGTCACTCTGTGACAGACAATAAAGCAATCTTGAATCTTGAATCTTAATGAACGGCAAGTCCGATTGACATGAAAATTGGTACGTAGTAGGTTTGTACAAGTCCCTGCAAAGTTAGCAAAGGACATTTAAAAAAACACAGCGATATTCAAATAAATATGTACCATAAATGATGACATATTAAAATAGGGCTGTCAGTCATTGTTAGTCTAATCAATGTCAAAGTTAGCGTGCTTTGAGACAGGGCCATAAAAGGGATGTGTACCAAATGTTAGGTTATCCTTAGCGCCCTTAATTCCCACTTGCCGCTGGATTTCTTATTATAACAGGAAGAAACAGAGCATCACATAGGGAAGACAGAGGAGGAGCACTTCCTTCTTGTTACAGGATGAACACAATCAGCTTGGTTTGTCTGTTCTGCTATTCTTTTGTATTTAATCTACATACAATAGAAAACTGATAAGAAATGGCCTTGTAACTGTAAAACACATGACCATGACTTCACAAGAGGAACAAACCTCAAGGCATCAAATACAGAGGAGAGAGCAATAGGGCAGGGTTCCTCACACAGCAGGACAGTTCAGAGAGGAGACACACATCACTGTCACAGAGCAGATAGTACACTTAAAGTTACAGAATCAAAGATAAACAGATTGAGTTCTCATGGAAGAAGTTGAGATGGCTGACTACGTCAACGACCAGGCTGTTGAGATGGCTGACTACGTCAACGACCAGGCTGTTGAGATGGCTGACTACGTCAACGACCAGGCTGTTGAGATGGCTGACTACGTCATCGACCAGGCTGTTGAGATGGCTGACTACGTCAACGACCAGGCTGTTGAGACGAAGGAGAACAATGGACCCAAGGAGGGAGAGACTCTGAACTCAGGTCAGTAACTAATAACTGTCAACAGTCAAAATAACTAAAATGTACAGATATTGTTACATACCAAACAGGACAATTCATGTTTAAAGCAAAAAATAACCTACGACCAGTAAATATTTAAAAAAAAGTGTTCAGTGATTGAGAGGGGGGTTATAATTTAAGGGGAATGTTTTATTTCAAAACACACAGTATTCGTACCACCAGGAAAGGGTTTTGTACATCAATCTGTGGAGTGAAGCTGTGGAACAATTTGAATGTGGAGTTAAAGCAATGTCCAAACATAATCCAGTTTAAAATAAGGTATAAAAACATGGTCTTCATAATGTACAGGGATGATGGGGGGGCGGGGTTGATAATGTGTTTACAGGGGTTATTGTTTATTTATTGTTTATTAAATACAGTATCTGTATATATAATGAGATTGTATTAAATTGAACAGGAAGCATCTTTATGATTGATGGAGAAGGGGTGGGATTGAATAAGTGTGTACTTCTTCTCACTCCTTTTCAAATATGTGAGAAAGAAAAAGAAAAAGTAAAATTAAGAAATAATGTAATTTGCTTAAAGAAAAATTAAGTTAAATGTGCAATAATTTATTTTGCTTTATGCTTTTTAATTCAAATTTTTTTGTTTTCCGTTGTATTTATTATTGTTGGATATTTTACACACACACACACGCACGCACATGCATGCACATGCACACACAAGCAATGAGCCAGTGGAATGTACATGTTGTAGTGCCGAGAGACGGGAGTCGGAGGCGGCATATCAAATGTCACAGCTAAACGTTTATTAACAAACATGAACAAGCTGCGACCACATGCTTCAAGCAGTAACTATAACACTCATGTAACAACTCGAGTACCACGCACTTAACCCTCCGTGCGGGAACCATAATCCCAACCCATAGTTCCGGGGGTGAATTATGTTAACCCACCACACAAGCCCCCCCAGAATTCACCCATATAGTCAAAATCCCTGTGTCGGGGAGGGACGACGATCCGACCCCGGCGGGTGCGGGACGCAGGGGCAGGGCCAGCCGGGGCAGGGGGAACCGGGACAGGGGCAGGGGCAGCCGGTGCAGCTGAAGGCACCGTGACCGGGGGTGGGGCATGGGGGGGCGGCCACGGCGTGGGGGCTGAGCCAGTTCCAATGGCCGGGAAACGTCCACGTGAGCGGACTTGATCCTATCAATGGAGACCGTCTCGTGTCTACCACCAACGTCCACCACCAGGGTCTTGTCCCCGTGTTGTAGGACCTTGAACGGGCCATCGTAAGGGGGGCGTAGGGGGCCGCGGTGGGCGTCGTGGCGAATGAAGACAAAGTCTGACGAGCGCAGCTCGGTGGGGACCCGGAAAGCAGGGGTACCGTGCTGTGAAGTGGGGACGGGTGCGAACACCTCAGCGGCTTCCAGTAGGGAGGAGCGCTGCCTGGCTGCAGACCAGGGGACAGTGGCATCCGGGATGAAATCCCCGGGGACTCGTAGGGTTTGGCCGTATACGAGTTCGGCAGACGAGGACTGCAAGTCCTCTTTGGGGGCACATCTGAGGCCAAGCATGACCCACGGAAGTTTGTCCACCCAGTTGCCGTCCGTCAAACTCGCGCGTAGGGCCGCCTTCATTGAGCGGTGGAACCGCTCGCACAAACCGTTAGCCTGGGGGTGATAGGCAGTAGTGCGATGCAGCTTTACCCCCAAACCACTAGCTACAGCGTTCCACAGTTCCGAGGTAAACTGCGAGCCACGGTCAGAGGACAGGTCAGACGGGGTCCCAAAGCGCGCGACCCACGTGCCGATGAACGCACGGGCCACGTCGGAAGACGCCGTCGAGGAGAGGGGAACGGCTTCGGGCCAGCGGGTCGTCCTGTCCACCATAGTGAAAAGGTAGGTGAAGCCGTGAGAGGCGGGCAGTGGTCCCACAAGGTCGACGTTGACGTGGTCGAACCTCCTCTCAGGAACAGTGAAGGGCTCAAAAGGGGCTCTGGTATGGCGGTGTACTTTGGCGCGTTGACAGGCCACGCACGTGTCGACCCAGCCCCTTACCTCTTTCTTGAGTCCCTGCCATACGAACTTCTCAGAAACTAATTTCACGGATGGTTTCCTGCCGGGGTGGGAGAGGTTGTGTACAGCCTCAAAAACGGGCCGGCGCCAGTTCACAGGGACTAGCGGCCGCGGCTGGCCCGTAGAGAAGTCGCACAGCAGTTTTGCGCCTGAGTCACCGACTGCGACATCCTCCAAGCGTAGTCCTGTGTCCGCGTTCTTGAGGGTCTGGACCCCGTGATCGGAAGCCTGGTCCGCACTCATGCGGAGGTAGTCGAGACCCAGTTGAACGGCCCCGACGACTGCTCTGGAGAGACAGTCCGCGACCACGTTGGACTTGCCAGCGATGTGTTGGATGTCTGTGGTGTACTCAGATATGTACGAGAGCTGGCGTTGCTGGCGGGCAGACCAAGGCTCGGCCACCTTGGACATGGAGAACGTGAGGGGTTTGTGATCCACGAACGCCGTGAACTCACGGCCTTCCAGCAGGAACCGGAAGTGGCGGACTGCCAAAAAGAGGCCAAGGAGCTCCCTGTCGAACGCACTGTATTTGCGCTCTCTGGGCGTCAACTGACGGCTGAAAAAGGCGAGCGGCTGCCAGGCGCCTGCGACCCATTGTTCGTGCACCGCGCCGACGGCGTAGTCTCTGAGCGTCGAATCCATTAGCCGCTGAAAGGACTGGGCTGCATTCTTAAGTCCAAACGGCATGCGTAGGAATTCGAATAGCCCGAACGGCGTGATCACCGCCGTTTTGGGAATGTCTGAAGGGTGCACGGGGACTTGGTGGTAGCCACGCACTAGGTCCACCTTTGAGAAAACCAGCTTACCCGCCAGATGCGCAGAGAAGTCCTGAATGTGGGGGACTGGGTAGCGGTCGGGTGTCGTAGTGTCGTTGAGGCGGCGGTAGTCGCCACACGGTCGCCATCCGCCGTCTGGTTTCGGCACGATGTGTAGCGGTGAGGCCCATGGGCTGTCTGAGCGGCGGATGATACCAAGGCGCTCCATGTTGGCGAACTCAGACTTAGCGACTGCTAGCCTGTCGGGGTTAAGCCGCCGGGCCCTAGCGTAGATGGGGGCGCCCTTGGTCTCTATGTGGTGCTCCACCCCATGTTTGGTAGTGGTGGCGGAAAATGTGGGCTGTGTCAAGCTGGGGAACTCGCTGAGCAGGTGCTGATAGTTGTCACCCTCTGAGAGTGAGCTGGAGAGCCCGCCGTATGTCGCCTCACCGCGGACACATGCAAGTGAGGAGAATGTCAGTGCGTCCACCAGGCGGTTGTTCTTGACGTCCATGAGCAGTCCGTGAGCGCATAGGAAATCCGCACCGAGGAGGGGAAAAGAGATGTCGGCCGTGACGAAGTCCCATGTAAACCGCTGACCCCCGAAACATAGGCCTACAGCTTTCGTGCCATAGGTGCGGATGGGGGTGTCGTTAGCGGACTTTAAATGTGGGCCATGACCTCCCCTGGCGGTGTCATCCACTGTCGCAGGCAGGACACTCCTCTGAGCACCGGTGTCACAGAGGAATTTGCACCCGGAGAGAGTGTCTCTGATGAATAGTAGCTGGTTTGTTGTGCCCACGCTCACAGCCACTACAGAGCGCAGGCTTTGCCGTTTCCCGTCGAGCTGTAGTTGCAAGGGGAGCGGCACCTCTTCGCTTTCGCGCCAAAGCGTGAGTGAAAATAGCACATGCCTGGGCTAGTACGGCTATCGGTGGTAGGTGGGCCCTTGTTAGCTAGCCTGTCTCTGCCAGGGGGAGTGTAATTGTGTGTCGGGGCTAGCACTTCAGGGGTAAAACGCTGGGTAGCTAGGAAGAAGCGGTCAGCCTCTTCTGCTAACTCACGGGGTTCAGTGATAGTCGTATTAGCGAGCGCTGTCTGTACATGTGCAGGCATGTGCCGAAGAAACAGTTCCATAAATAGAAAATTAGGTTCTTCCGTACCAAGTAGGTTCAGCATCATGTCCATGTGCTGGGAAGGCTTGCTGTCTCCCAGCCCCTGAATTGCGAACAGACGTCGGGCTCGTTCTGACCGTGACAGTTCGAAGGTCTTGAGGAGGAGAGCCTTAAACGCTGTATATTTATTCAGGGCAGGGGGAACTGTAATGAAGCCCACCGTTCTGGCTGCAGTGGAGCTCCCCAGCGCCGAGACGACATGGTAGTAGCGTGTGGCGTCATCTGTAATCCCACGGAGGGCGAACTGCGCCTCCGTCTGTGCGAACCATGCTGCCGCGGACGTCTCCCAAAACTCCGGCAATCTGAGAATAACGGCGTTATTTGCCATGTTCGGTTCAGTCTCGGATACTTCAACGGGACTGACGTCGGGGTCACCAGTGTAGTGCCGAGAGACGGGAGTCGGAGGCGGCGTATCAAATGTCACAGCTAAACGTTTATTAACAAACATGAACAAGCTGCGACCGCATGCTTCAAGCAGTAACTATAACACTCATGTAACAACTCGAGTACCACGCACTTAACCCTCCGTGCGGGAACCATAATCCCAACCCATAGTTCCGGGGGTGAATTATGTTAACCCACCACAATGTACTTTATTATTTTATCTTATTTTTTACCCATTAAATTCTAATTTCTCTAAAGAAATATAATTCGCACTTGAGTCAGAGAGACTGAGAGTCTTAAGGCCAATGCACACGGCGTGCGATTTTTGTTGCCGGACAAAATTCGATTTTGAAGTTTGAATGGAAGTCTATGAGGAAAATCTCATCCCAATGCACACGGCCCCGATTTTCATCGCACCGCGAAAATTCGATTCCATTCGTTTTGAATGGGACAAAGTACACGGCGTGCGAGTTTTGTCGCACTGTCAAATTTTGTAAAAGTTTGTGGTGCGACGGATTATTGCATCACAATGGGACAATTGGGAAAACTTCAACTGGTCTATCTAAATTAATTGAGTCACTCATAACGGGGAGAGAGACTGGAGCATACCTTTTTATATAGTTATAGTTTTGCAAAAAAGCTTGCTATCATTACATAAAAGCATATCAACGTTAACGTTGCTACTCACCCATTTTCGTTTGTCTCCTTTCGTTGATGACTGTCTCCGTCCTCCGAATCTATGTCTGCCTGATCATCGCCCATAATAATAAAGTGGCTTTTATAATACACCTTTCTGGCTGTGTGTTTTGTGCGCTCCCTCTCCTGACATTTTACCAATACCCCTAAATCAGGGGACCCACATATTTTATCACAATATGTCCAGTTGTATCTTGTAGAAATTGTGGAAGCAAGGCAAGCAATTATTGGTAGAGCCTATTGTAATCAGCCTGCCTGGTCCGACTACGTAACAATAAAGTAACAATTGAGAATGGAATGTTGTGGTGCAACAAAATCTCGCACGCTGTGTGCATTGGGATGAGATTTTTTATGATTTTCTCATAGACTTCAATGGTGTGAGTTGAAAATTGAATTTTGCGGTGCACCAAAAATCGCATCGCACGCCGTGTGCATTGCAATCGAATGTTGTGGTGCAACAAAAATCGCACGCCGTGTGCATTGGCCTTTAACTGACATTATCATCATGTTATGATGTGGGACGGTACAGGGTTTGTTCATTGATATGAGATTATGTGTTTGTTCATTGATATGAGATTATGTGTGTGTTCATTGATATGAGATTATGTGTGTGTTCATTGATGTACTGTCCTCCAAAACCATCTCCCCTAACACCCACTCCACTCTCACTACCTGCTTCCGCATCCGACCCTCCCTGTCCTTTTCCACTGCTGAAACACTTATCCACGCCTTCATAACTTCCCGACTCGACTACTGCAACAGCATCCTCTACAGTTTGCCTAATAACATCCTAAACAAATTCCAATATGTCCAGAACTCTGCTGCCCGTCTGCTCACCTCCACTCGCCGCCGTGACCACATCACCCCTGTCCTCCAAAACCTACACTGGCTCCCGGTCAAATTCAGGATCCAATTCAAAATCCTATACTCACCACTTACAAAGCCATCAACAATCTGGCCCCCTCCTACCTTGCCGACCTCGTCCCCCTCCACACCCCCTCCCGTTGCCTCAGGTCTGATGACCAAACCACCCTCGAGACCACCAGGACCAAGCTCCGGACCTGGGGTGATAGGGCCCTTTCAGCCGCAGCCCCGTCCCTCTGGAACGCCCTCCCCAACCACATCAGACAGGCCATTCTGTGTCTTTTTATTATTACTACTCGATCTTTTCAGTTTGTAAAGAGTCTTTGAGTGTCTAGAAAAGCGCCATAAGTCTAATGTATTATTATTATTATTATTATTATTATTATTATTATTATTATTATTATTATTATTATTATTATTATGTAGGATTATATGTGTGTTCAGTGATGTAGAATGGTGTGTGTGTGTTCAGTGATGTAGAATGGTGTGTGTGTTCCTCTTGCAGGTAGAAGAGTGTACATCCTGGCTGCTGTGTGTTTTGGGCTGATGTGTGTTCTACAAGTCACACTGAACATCTCCCTGCGTCTTGTCCAGGGTGAGTCTCCTGACTTCTTATTATGATATTATCCTTGAATCCACACAGAGAGCTCCATGAAGAGAAACCTGCCACCAAACTGAATGTCACATGGTAGTAATTCTTATTATCTGAATCAGTTCAGTAGAACCCTGAGAATAATGTAGTGATGATGGTGAGAACAAGTTATAAACCACCAGGCTGTCAACCTAACCACCGCTTCTCCTTTCTCTAAGACAACAACCTGACCGGAGAGAGAGACCAGTTACAGACCAGTAACAACAACCTGACCGGAGAGAGAGACCAGTTTCAGACCAGTTACAACAACCTGACTAAAGAGAGAGACCAGTTACAGACCAGTTACAACAACCTGACTAAAGAGAGAGACCAGTTACAGACCAGTTACAACAACCTGACTGAAGAGAGAGACGACCTTCAGAGGAAACTTTGTGAGAAAACCGTTGGTGCAGAAGGATGGAGGATGTTTGGCTCCAGCTGCTACTTCATCTCCACTGAGACTAAAACCTGGGATGAGAGCAGACAGGACTGCAGAGGCAGAGGAGCAGACCTGGTGGTCATCAACAGCAGAGAGGAACAGGACTTTATCAGTGATTTGAATAATAACTTCTGGATTGGTCTGACTGACAGAGACACAGAGGGGACCTGGAAATGGGTGGATGGCACACCTCTGACCTCACAGTACTGGTATGAGAATGAGCCAAACGATTCTAAAGGGAATCAGGACTGTGTTTTCATATATGCTTATGGAAGTAAACCTAATCGATGGATTGACCACACATGTAGCAACAAGCTGTTCTGGATCTGTGAGAAAGTGGTTTAATCATAATAGCATTTGCATTTTGTGCACGTTTAATACCTGTCTCTGGGTTACTGCAACACCTGTGTCTGAGGCTGGGGGAGGCTGAGGGAGGGGGGAGGGGAGGCTGAGGGGGAGGCTGGGGGAGGGGGAGGCTAGGGGAGGGGGGAGAGGGAGGTTGGGGGAGACTGGGGAGGGGGGAGAGGGCAGAGGCTGGGGAGGCAAGGCTGGGGGAGAGGGAGAGGGAGGCTGGGGGAGGGGGAGGTTGAGGGAGAGGCTGGGGGAGAGGAAGGCTAGGGGAGGGGGAGGCTAGGGGAGAGGGAGACTAGGGGAGGGGGGAGGCTGGGGGAGAGGGAGACTAGGGGAGGGGGAGAGGCTGGGGGAGGGGGAGGCTAGGGGAGAGGGAGGCTAGGGGAGAGGGAGGCTGGGGGAGAGGGAGGCTAGGGGAGGGGGAGAGGCTGGGGGAGAGGGAGGCTAGGGGAGGGGGAGAGGCTGGGGGAGAGGGAGGCTAGGGGAGAGGGAGAGGCTAGGGGAGAGGGAGAGGCTGGGGGAGAGGGAGGCTAGGGGAGAGGGAGAGGCTAGGGGAGAGGGAGGCTAGGGGAGAGGGAGGCTAGGGGAGAGGGAGAGGCTGGGGGAGAGGGAGGCTAGGGGAGAGGGAGAGGCTGGGGGAGAGGGAGAGGCTGGGGGAGAGGAAGGCTGGGGGAGAGGGAGGCTGGGGGAGAGGGAGGCTGGGGGAGAGGGAGAGGCTGGGGGAGAGGGAGAGGCTGGGGGAGAGGAAGGCTGGGGGAGAGGGAGGCTGGGGGAGAGGGAGGCTAGGGGAGAGGGAGAGGCTGGGGGAGAGGGAGAGGCTGGGGGAGAGGGAGGCTGGGGGAGAGGGAGAGGCTGGGGGAGAGGAAGACTAGGGGAGGGGGAGAGGCTGGGGGAGAGGGAGGCTAGGGGAGGGGGAGAGGCTGGGGGAGAGGGAGGCTGGGGGAGAGGGAGGCTGGGGGAGTTGGGGGAGGCTGGGGGAGAGGGAGGCTGGGGGAGAGGGAGGCTGGGGGAGAGGGAGAGGCTGGGGGAGAGGAAGACTAGGGGAGGGGGAGAGGCTGGGGGAGAGGGAGGCTGGGGGAGAGGGAGGCTGGGGGAGTTGGGGGAGGCTGGGGGAGAGGGAGGCTGGGGGAGAGGGAGGCTGGGGGAGTTGGGGGAGGCTGGGGGAGAGGGAGGCTAGGGGAGAGGGAGACTAGGGGAGAGGGAGGCTGGGGGAGTTGGGGGGAGGCTGGGGGAGAGGGAGAGGCTGGGGGAGGGGGAGAGGCTAGGGGAGAGGGAGAGGCTGGGGGAGTTGGGGGGAGGCTGGGGGAGTTGGGGGGAGGCTGGGGGAGGTGTTTTCTGTTGGGGTGTTTATTTTGGGGCGTGTGTATGTCACCATTCTCTTATGGGAGGCTCACTGTCTTGGACTTTGAAAACCCCTGCTGTAGAGTATGTGTAGGGTAGAGTATGCCTACCACTTCCTGTTTTACCATATAAGGGCTTTTCAGAATGTCTGGTGTCTGGGTGGGGCTGTGTGTACGGCTGATGATGACGAGGGGTTGAATGTTTGTATGTGAAACACGTCAGCGGGGTTCAGGATAATATCCCACTGGTCTGGATGTGTGTACTGTATAGTGATGGTTTGTTGTTTTGGGATGTGTGTTTATTAGTGGAGGCTGGTGGAGGTAGAAATGGGAGGACTGGCTCATTGTAACTGATGTAATAGAATGAGGAATAAGGAATGGTATATTCCTCATACGCTGTAGAAACCATCATCATTCCCTTCTCTGCAGTACCATGAGCCAGTCCTCCCATTTCTACCTCCCCTAGCCTCTGCTGGTTGTGATGCTGGGTTATATGCTGTTGTGTTGTGTATGGTGGCTTGTTTGGGGTTAGGGGGTGTAGGGGGGGGTGGCAGGGTTTTGCTAGTGTTAATATCAGGTGTATTCATTTTTAAATGACAATGTTTCAATCTGGGTTGTATGCTGTTGTGTTGTTTATGGTGGCTTATTTGAGGTGGTGGTAGTTTTTAGGTATCATTTAAATATATAATTATATATTAATTAATATATAATATATTAAAATTAGGTGTGTAAATGTTTAGGTGTCTTGCCAGAAAAAATACATTAAAAAAGGTATTTTAATTGTTTTCTTTTTGCTCATAAATGATAGCTTGATATTTGGACACATTTGAATTACTTAGACTGCTTTTTTAGATTTTAAGACCTTTTACTTTTCATACATCTTGAATGACTTTGTAACAAGCCTATAGAGTGTGGAGTGTGATAATATGTGCCAGAATCTGTTGATTTGTGATTTTCCACCTAAATGTATGACACGTTTAATCATGATAGAATGATAATGAGTTTACTTGATAAAAAACACATCTCTCATGTGTTTGTATTTGCACAGAAATACAAAAAAAAACAAATAAAAATCAAATTTCTGTTCTCTTATGCTCGCTTAGGAATGACTTTATGACCCATAAAATGAAGGGAAAATAATCCACTTAGACAAGCCTATAAATCAATCAGGAAGAACTGGAAAGGAAGTTGACTTGTACAAAACATTTATAAATGACTGACAGAGAAACACAGGACCATGACTTCATACCAGGAAGGAATAGAAAAAGATAAACAGATTAAGTCGTCATGCAAGGAGGTGAGATGGCTGACTACGTCAACAAAAAGCCTCAAAGGTTGCTCTGAACTTGAATGAAAAGTCTTTGGTTTCCAGAGACATAACACAGAATATCATATGAAACATTATTGCTTGCCTCAAGTCCTTCAACTTATTATGACATGTTTTACCTCATCAGTACAAATAAGTAGGTGCCTTGCACTGTCTCTCCATTACAGCTTCTACCACAGGGCCGTCCAGGCCCTGAACACAGCAAAGACCTAGGTTCTGGGCCCTGGACAGTCTGGACGGATTGATGGCAGCTGCTGGACTGAAAAAATCAGGTGTAGTGCTGAGGCACAAACATGTACATTTCAAGCCTGCAAACTGCGACACTTTAAACAAATGTGAAATAACACTACTGTGCAATATGACAACCCTAGTCGTCTATCTGTACAGTATAGTATAGTGGATAGTGTACATAGCCTTTATTTATGTAAACCAGCTCCTTCCCTTCTTGTGATTTTTTTTAAACGTTTTTTTTTTTTTTTCCTTTCCTAACACCAGGGGAGCCACCCCTCCTAAATTTCGTTGTTTGGTACCTGTACTGTAGCAATGACAAATAAAGACCATTCATTCATTCATTCATTTCTGGTTTGGTCTGACTGACAGAGACACAGAGGGGACCTGGACATGGGTGGATGACACACCTCTGACCTCAGAGTACTGGGATGACCTCTGACCTCAGAGTACTGTTGGCATGACAACCCAACCATAGAGAATCTGCAGGAGTGGGAGAGGACTGTGTTGAGATGGATCATTATGCAAATGAGCTTACTGTAGAGAGATGAATTTTTAAATGGTTGGTATATTTGGAAAAAATATCACGTCAAAGCTCTTTGTGGACTTCAGCTCTGCCTTCAACACCATCCTTCCAGACAGGCTAGTGACCAAACTACTAGACCTGGGACTATCACACTCTATATGTGCATGGATCAAGGACTTCCTGTCCGACCGCCCCCAGAGGGTGCGGGTGGGCTCCCACACCTCCACAGCCCTCAGACTCAGCACTGGGTCCCCCCAGGGCTGCGTGCTAAGCCCCATCCTCTACAACCTCTACACCTACGACTTCACCCCTGTCCACCCCAGCAACTCCATCGCAAAGTTTGCAGACGACACCACCGTGGTGGGCTGCATCTCGGGGGGGGGGGGGGCGAGGCGGCGTACAGGGATGAGGTAGAGCAGCTGAGAAAGCTGTGCAAGGTTAACAACCTGCTGCTGAACCAGTCAAAGACCCAGGAAATCATCGTGGACTTCAGGATGAAAAAATCTGAGGTCCAGCCCCTGCTCATCGACGGAGAGAGCGTGGAGAGAGTCTCAACCCTCTGATTCCTGGGGGTGCACATACAGGATGACCTGTCCTGGAAGAACAACACAGCAGCCATCATCAAGAAGGCACAACAGCGGCTCTACTTCCTGAGAGTCCTCAGGAAGGAACACAACAAGCAGGAGATACTGGTGGCCTTCTACCGCTGCGCAGTGGAGAGCATCCTCACCTACTGCATCTGCAACTGGTTCTCCAGCTGCACAGCCGCAGAGAGAAATGCGCTACAGAGAGTCCTGAGAACAGCCCAGAAGATCACCGGCGCCCCCCTCCCCTCTCTGGAAGAGCTGTACAACACACGCTGCCTCAGGAAGGCCTCCAAGATCTCCAGAGACCCATCCCACCCTGGGTACGAACACTTTGCCCGGCTGCCCTCGAAAAGGCGGTACAGGACCATGGCCGCAAGGGCAAACAGACTGAAGCTCAGCTTCTACCCCAGGGCCATCCAGGCCCTGAACACAGCAAAGACCTAGGTTCTGGGCCCTGGACAGTCTGGATGGATTGATGGCAGTTGCTGGATTGAAAAATCAGGTGTAGTGCTGAGGCACAAATGTGTACATTTCAAGCCTGCAAACTGCGACACTTTAAATGAATGTGCAATAACACTATGTGCAATATGACAACCCTAGTCGTTTTATCTGTACAGTATAGTATAGTGGATAGTGTACATAGCCTTTATTTATGTAAACCAGCTCCTTTCCCTTCTTGTTTTTTTAGTTGTTGTTTTTTTCTTTCCTAGCACCAGGGGAGCCACCCCTCCCAAATTTCGTTGTTAGATAGATAGATAGATAGATAGATAGATAGATAGACTTTATTTGTCATTGCTACAGTACAGGTACCAAACAACGACATTTAGGAGGGGAGGCTCCCCTGGTGTTTAGGAAAGGAAAAAGAAACACATTTTGGAAAAAGCATAGATGCATAAAATCACAAGAAGGTAAGGAGCTGGTTTACATCAATAGTGGCTATGTACACAATCCACTGTACTATACTGCACAGATAGTCAACTAGGGTTGTCATATTTCACAAGAAAGTATTTTTTCACATTTTTTTAAAGTGTCACAGTTTGCAGGCTTGAAAATGTACATGTTTGTGCCTCAGCACTAGCTGCCATACAATCCGTCCGGACTGTCCTGGGCCCAGAACTTAGGCCTTTTCTGTGTTCAGGGCCTTGACGGCCCTGTGGTAGAAGCTGTTTGGTACCTGTACTATAGCAATGACAATAAAGACCATTCATTCATTCATTCATATATCTGTCTGTTTTTATTGTATGTATGTGACCTATGTGTGTTTTTAATGTGGATAACGTATTCATGAACTGCACAAAGCCTGTCAAAGGAGAATTTCTGTCACTCTGTGACAGACAATAAAGCAATCTTGAATCTTGAATCTTAATGAACGGCAAGTCCGATTGACATGAAAATTGGTACGTAGTAGGTTTGTACAAGTCCCTGCAAAGTTAGCAAAGGACATTTAAAAAAACACACAGCGATATTCAAATAAATATGTACCATAAATGATGACATATTAAAATAGGGCTGTCAGTCATTGTTAGTCTAATCAATGTCAAAGTTAGCGTGCTTTGAGACAGGGCCATAAAAGGGATGTGTACCAAATGTTAGGTTATCCTTAGCGCCCTTAATTCCCACTTGCCGCTGGATTTCTTATTATAACAGGAAGAAACAGAGCATCACATAGGGAAGACAGAGGAGTAGCACTTCCTTCTTGTTACAGGATGAACACAATCAGCTTGGTTTGTCTGTTCTGCTATTCTTTTGTATTTAATCTACATACAATAGAAAACTGATAAGAAATGGCCTTGTAACTGTAAAACACATGACCATGACTTCACAAGAGGAACAAACCTCAAGGCATCAAATACAGAGGAGAGAGCAATAGGGCAGGGTTCCTCACACAGCAGGACAGTTCAGAGAGGAGACACACATCACTGTCACAGAGCAGATAGTACACTTAAAGTTACAGAATCAAAGATAAACAGATTGAGTTCTCATGGAAGAAGTTGAGATGGCTGACTACGTCAACGACCAGGCTGTTGAGATGGCTGACTACGTCAACGACCAGGCTGTTGAGATGGCTGACTACGTCAACGACCAGGCTGTTGAGATGGCTGACTACGTCAACGACCAGGCTGTTGAGACGAAGGAGAACAATGGACCCAAGGAGGGAGAGACTCTGAACTCAGGTCAGTAACTAATAACTGTCAACAGTCAAAATAACTAAAATGTACAGATATTGTTACATACCAAACAGGACAATTCATGTTTAAAGCTAAAAATAACCTACGACCAGGAAATATTTAAAAAAGTGTTCAGTGATTGAGAGGGGGGTTATAATTTAAGGGGAATGTTTTATTTCAAAACACACAGTATTCGTACCACCAGGAAAGGGTTTTGTACATCAATCTGTGGAGTGAAGCTGTGGAACAATTTGAATGTGGAGTTAAAGCAATGTCCAAACATAATCCAGTTTAAAATAAGGTCTAAAAACATGGTCTTCATAATGTCCAGGGATGATGGGGGGGCGGGGTGGATAATAACAAGGTGTTTACAGGGGTTATTGTTTATTTATTGTTTATTAAATACAGTATCTGTATATATAATGAGATTGTATTAAATTGAACAGGAAGCATCTTTATGATTGATGGAGAAGGGGTGGGATTGAATAAGTGTGTACTTCTTCTCACTCCTTTTCAAATATGTGAGAAAGAAAAAGAAAAAGTAAAATTAAGAAATAATGTAATTTGCTTAAAGAAAAATTAAGTTAAATGTGCAATAATTTATTTTGCTTTATGCTTTTTAATTCAATTTTTTTAGTTTTCCGTTGTATTTATTATTGTTGGATATTTTACACACACACGCACGCACATGCATGCACATGCACACACAAGCAATGAGCCAGTGGAATGTACATGTTGTAGTGCCGAGAGACGGGAGTCGGAGGCGGCGTATCAAATGTCACAGCTAAACGTTTATTAACAAACATGAACAAGCTGCGACCACATGCTTCAAGCAGTAACTATAACACTCATGTAACAACTCGAGTACCACGCACTTAACCCTCCGTGCGGGAACCATAATCCCAACCCATAGTTCCGGGGGTGAATTATGTTAACCCACCACAATGTACTTTATTATTTAAATTCTAATTTCTCTAAAGAAATATAATTCGCACTTGAGTCAGAGAGACTGAGAGTCTTAAGGCCAATGCACACGGCGTGCGATTTTTGTTGCCGGACAAAATTCGATTTTGAAGTTTGAATGGAAGTCTATGAGGAAAATCTCATCCCAATGCACACAGCCCCGATTTTCATCGCACCGCGAAAATTCGATTCCATTCGTTTTGAATGGGACAAAGTACACGGCGTGCGAGTTTTGTCGCACTGTCAAATTTTGAGAAAGTTTGTGGTGCGACGGATTATTGCATCACAATGGGACAATTGGGAAAACTTCAACTGGTCTATCTAAATTAATTGAGTCACTCATAACGGGGAGAGAGACTGGAGCATACCTTTTTATATAGTTATAGTTTTGCAAAAAAGCTTGCTATCATTACATAAAAGCATATCGTTAACGTTGCTACTCACCCATTTTCGTTTGTCTCCTTTCGTTGATGACTGTCTCCGTCCTCCGAATCTATGTCTGCCTGATCATCGCCCATAATAATAAAGTGGCTTTTATAATACACCTTTCTGGCTGTGTGTTTTGTGCGCTCCCTCTCCTGACATTTTACCAATACCCCTAAATCAGGGGACCCACATATTTTATCACAATATGTCCAGTTGTATCTTTTTGAAAAGAAATTGTGGAAGCAAGGCAAGCAATTATTGGTAGAGCCTATTGTAATCAGCCTGCCTGGTCCGACTACGTAACAATAAAGTAACAATTGAGAATGGAATGTTGTGGTGCAACAAAATCTCGCACGCCGTGTGCATTGGGATGAGATTTTTTATGATTTTCTCATAGACTTCAATGGTGTGAGTTGAAAATTGAATTTTGCGGTGCACCAAAAATCGCATCGCACGCCGTGTGCATTGCAATCGAATGTTGTGGTGCAACAAAAATCGCACGCCGTGTGCATTGGCCTTTAACTGACATTATCATCATGTTATGATGTGGGACGGTACAGGGTTTGTTCATTGATATGAGATTATGTGTTTGTTCATTGATATGAGATTATGTGTGTGTTCATTGATATGAGATTATGTGTGTGTTCATTGATGTACTGTCCTCCAAAACCATCTCCCCTAACACCCACTCCACTCTCACTACCTGCTTCCGCATCCGACCCTCCCTGTCCTTTTCCGCTGCTGAAACACTTATCCACGCCTTCATAACTTCCCGACTCGACTACTGCAACAGCATCCTCTACAGTTTGCCTAATAACATCCTAAACAAATTCCAATATGTCCAGAACTCTGCTGCCCGTCTGCTCACCTCCACTCGCCGCCGTGACCACATCACCCCTGTCCTCCAAAACCTACACTGGCTCCCGGTCAAATTCAGGATCCAATTCAAAATCCTATACTCACCACTTACAAAGCCATCAACAATCTGGCCCCCTCCTACCTTGCCGACCTCGTCCCCCTCCACACCCCCTCCCGTTGCCTCAGGTCTGATGACCAAACCACCCTCGAGACCACCAGGACCAAGCTCCGGACCTGGGGTGATAGGGCCCTTTCAGCCGCAGCCCCGTCCCTCTGGAACGCCCTCCCCAACCACATCAGACAGGCCATTCTGTGTCTTTTTATTATTACTACTCGATCTTTTCAGTTTGTAAAGAGTCTTTGAGTGTCTAGAAAAGCGCCATAAGTCTAATGTATTATTATTATTATTATTATTATTATTATTATTATTATTATTATTATTATTATTATTATGTAGGATTATATGTGTGTTCAGTGATGTAGAATGGTGTGTGTGTGTTCAGTGATGTAGAATGGTGTGTGTGTTCCTCTTGCAGGTAGAAGAGTGTACATCCTGGCTGCTGTGTGTTTTGGGCTGATGTGTGTTCTACAAGTCACACTGAACATCTCCCTGCGTCTTGTCCACTGTGAGTCTCCTGACTTCTTATTATGATATTATCCTTGAATCCACACAGAGAGCTCCATGAAGAGAAACCACCAAACTGAATGTCACATGGTAGTAATTCTTATGAACTGAATCAGTTCAGTAGAACCCTGAGAATAATGTAGTGATGATGGTGAGAACAAGTTATAAACCGCCAGGCTGTCAACCTAACCACCACTTCTCCTGTCTCTCAGACAACAACCTGACTGAAGAGAGAGACGACCTTCTGAGGAAACTTTGTGAGAAAACCTGTTGTGCAGAAGGATGGATGAAGTTTGGCTGCAGCTGCTACTTCCTCTGCACTAATTATACAACCTGGGAGGAGAGCAGACAGGACTGCAGAGACAGAGGAGCAGACCTGGTGATCATCAACAGCAGAGAGGAACAGGACTTTATCAGTGATTTGAAGGAGAATTTGTGGGCCTGGATTGGTCTGACTGACAGAGACATAGAGGGGACCTGGAAATGGGTGGATGGCACACCTCTGACCTCACAGTACTGGTATGAGAATAAGCCAAACAATTATAATGGGACTGGGGACTGTGTTGGCATATTATATGATTATGGAAGTAAACCTGATCAATGGTTTTACTTCCCATGTAGCTACCAGCTGAACTGGATCTGTGAGAAAGTGGTTTAATCATAACGGCAATTCCATTTTGTGCACGTTTAATACCTGTCTCTGGGTTACTGCAACACCTGTGTCTGAGGCTGGGGGAGACTGGGGGAGGGGGGAGAGGCTGGGGGAGACTGGGGGAGGGGGAGGCTGGGGGGAAAGGGGGAGGAGATGGGGGGAGGGAGGTTGGGGGAGGGAGGAGGGGTTTTCTGCTGGGTTGTTTTTTTCCAGGCCAAGGTATTCTTTTAAGCAGAGGGCTAAACATCTAAACATCTAAACATCTAAACATCTAAACATCTAAACATCTAAACATCTAAACATCTACACATCTAAACATCTAAACATCTAAATATTCACTGTTGAACTTGTTGGGTTTTGTCTCTGTAGAGTATGTGTAGGGTAGAGTATGCCTACTACTTCCTGTTTTACCATATAAGGGCTTTTCAGAATGTCTGGTGTCTGGGTGGGGCTGTGTGTACGGCTGATGATGACGAGGGGTTGAATGTTTGTATGTGAAACACGTCAGCGGGGTTCAGGATAATATCCCACTGGTCTGGATGTGTGTACTGTACAGTGATGGTTTGTTGTTTTGGGATGTGTGTTTATTAGTGGAGGCTGGTGGAGGCAGAAATGGGAGGACTGGCTCATTGTAACTGAGGTAATAGAATGAGGAATAAGGAATGGTATATTCCTCATACGCTGTAGAAACCATCATCATTCCCTTCTCTGCAGTACCATGAGCCAGTCCTCCCATTTCTACCTCCCCTAGCCTCTGCTGGTTGTGATGCTGGGTTATATGCTGTTGTGTTGTGTATGGTGGCTTGTTTGGGGTTAGGGGGTGTAGGGGGGGGTGGCAGGGTTTTTCTAGTGTTAATATCAGGTGTATTCATTTTTAAATGACAATGTTTCAATCTGGGTTGTTTGCTGTTGTGTTGTTTATGGTGGCTTGTTTGAGGTGGTGGTAGTTTTTAGGTATAATTTAAATATATAATTATATATTAATTAATATATAATATATTAAAATTAGGTGTGTAAATGTGTAGGTGTCTTGTCAGAAAAAATACGTTAAAAAAGGTATTTTCATTTTTTTTTCTTTTTGCTCATGAATGATAGCTTGATATTTGGACACATTTGAATTACTTAGACTGCTTTTTTAGATTTTAAGACCTTTTACTTTTCATACATCTTGAATGACGTTGTAACAAGCCTATAGAGTGTGATCATATGTGCCAGAATCTGTTGATTTGTGATTTTCCACCTAAATGTATGACACGTTTAATCATGATAGAATGATAATGAGTTCCTTGATAAAAAACACATCTCTCATGTGTTTGTATTTGCACAGAAATACCAAAAAAACCAAATAAAAATCAAATTTCTGTTCTCTTATGCTCGCTTCGGAATGACTTTATGACCCATAAAATGAAGGGAAAATAATCCACTTAGACAAGCCTATAAATCAATCAGGAAGAACTGGAAAGGAAGTTGACTTGTACAAAACATTTATAAATGACTGACAGAGAAACACAGGACCATGACTTCATATCAGGAAGGAATAGAAAAAGATAAACAGATTAAGTCGTCATGCAAGGAGGTGAGATGGCTGACTACATCAACAAAAAGCCTCAAAGGTTGCTCTGAACTTGAATGAAAAGTCTTTGGTTTCCAGAGACATAATACAGAATATCATATGAAACATTATTGCTAACCTCAAATCCTTCAACTTATTATGACATGTTTTACCTCATCAATACAAATAAGTAGGTGCCTTGCACTGTCTCTCCATTACATCATCATACTGTAGTCATGAGGGCTTAACAGATGACCACAGGGGGGCAGTAGAGAGCCACGGTCTGGTTTCATGTCATTATCAGACACGACAGAGGGAGGGTCTCTATGACAAGGTCTGTCAGCTCTGACTCACCTGTCAATGTCCTGTGTGTGTGTGTGTGTGTGTGTGTGTGTGTGTGTGTGTGTGTGTGTGTGTGTGTGTGTGTGTGTGTGTGTGTGTGCGTGCGTGCGTGCGTGCGTGCGTGCGTGCGTGCGTGCGTGCGTGCGTGCGTGCGTGTGTGTGTGTGTGTGTGTGTTTCATATAGTTCCATATAGTTCATATAGTTTCATATAGTTCCATATAGTTTCATATAGTTCCATATAGTTTCATATAGTTCCATATAGTTTCATATAGTTCCATATAGTTTCATATAGTTTCATATAGTTCCATATAGTTTCATATAGTTTCAGATAGTTTCATATAGTTTCATATAGTTTCATATAGTTCATATAGTTTCATATAGTTTCACATAGTTTCATATAGTTTCATATAGTTTCATATAGTTTCATATAGTTTCATATAGTTCATATAGTTTCATATAGTTTCACATAGTTTCATATAGTTTCATATAGTTCAGATAGTTTCATATAGTTTCATATAGTTCATATAGTTTCATATAGTTTCATATAGTTTAATATAGTTCCATATAGTTTCATATAGTTCCATATAGTTTCATATAGTTTCATATAGTTTCATATAGTTTCATATAGTTTCATATAGTTCCATATAGTTTCATATAGTTCATATAGTTTCATATAGTTCCATATAGTTCATATAGTTCATATAGTTTCATATAGTTTCATATAGTTCCATATAGTTTCATATAGTTCCATATAGTTTCATATAGTTTCATATAGTTCCATATAGTTTCATATAGTTTCATATAGTTCATATAGTTCATATAGTTTCATATAGTTTCAGATAGTTTCAGATAGTTTCATATAGTTTCATATAGTTCATATAGTTCATATAGTTCATATAGTTTCATATAGTTTCATATAGTTTCATATAGTTCATATAGTTTCAGATAGTTTCAGATAGTTTCAGATAGTTTCATATAGTTTCATATAGTTCATATAGTTCATATAGTTTCATATAGTTTCATATAGTTTCATATAGTTCATATAGTTTCATATAGTTTCATATAGTTTCATATAGTTCATATAGTTTCAGATAGTTTCATATAGTTTCATATAGTTTCATATAGTTCATATAGTTTCAGATAGTTTCATATAGTTTCATATAGTTTCAGATAGTTTCATATAGTTTCATATAGTTCATATAGTTTCATATAGTTTCATATAGTTTCATATAGTTCATATAGTTTCATATAGTTTCATATAGTTTCATATAGTTTCATATAGTTCATATAGTTTCATATAGTTTCATATAGTTTCATATAGTTTCATATAGTTCATATAGTTTCATATAGTTTCATATAGTTTCATATAGTTTCCATTTAAGTTGAGAGGAACAAAGCACTCAGACTGTGTTTTTAAGAGTGAAGAGACCAATATTATTACATTTACATTTACATGTTTGGCATTTAGCAGACGCTTGCAGAAGGATGGAGGAAGTTTGGCTCCAGCTGCTACTTCCTCTCCGCTGAGACTAAAACCTGGGATGAGAGCAGACAGGACTGCGGAGGCAGAGGAGCAGACCTGGTGGTCATCAACAGCAGAGAGGAACAGGACTTTGTCAGTGATTTGAGGAGGAGTTTGAGGGTCTGGATTGGTCTGACTGACAGAGACACAGAGGGGACCTGGACATATATTGAGAATGTTTATTTTGGTCCCCTATGCAATTCACAATACAGATATAAAAATTTAAAAAATGTACACAGTCACAATTCATAACACTAGGACCAAAAAGGTGTAGGCTGAAGCCGTGGCTTATTGCGCCTACCCTTGTTACATGTATGCATGTCCCCCCATGAATGCATCATCAAAACATTGAAACTTTTATAAACAAAATTTCGAGTAGGGTACAACTGCGCGCATCAAATCCATCACCCGGAAATGTGATGTACCATACGTCATCATACCGCGCCTGCATATTTGCATAGACTACGTCATCGCCTTACTACGGTAACGGTGGAAACCATGAATCGCCTTACTACGGCCTTACTACGGTGGAATCTACGGAAAAAACTAATATGTAGAGTACAGTCCTATCAATTGTTCGAAAAGGAGTAGGAAGAAGCCTGTCCTACCCCTGTTTATACTTAACAATTATGCTTACATTATATAATCCAATTAATTAATACATATATTTCAGTATCATCCGTTCTAATACTTTTTCATTAAAAATAATTTAAACCATTGACACCTGTCAATGTCCTGTGTGTGTGTGTGTGTGTGTGTGTGTGTGTGTGTGTGTGTGTGTGTGTGTGTGTGTGTGTGTGTGTGTGTGTGTGTGTGTGTGTGCGTGCGTGCGTGCGTGCGTGCGTGCGTGCGTGCGTGCGTGCGTGCGTGCGTGCGTGTGTGTGTGTGTGTGTGTGTGTTTCATATAGTTCCATATAGTTCATATAGTTTCATATAGTTCCATATAGTTTCATATAGTTCCATATAGTTTCATATAGTTCCATATAGTTTCATATAGTTCCATATAGTTTCATATAGTTTCATATAGTTCCATATAGTTTCATATAGTTTCAGATAGTTTCATATAGTTTCATATAGTTTCATATAGTTCATATAGTTTCATATAGTTTCACATAGTTTCATATAGTTTCATATAGTTTCATATAGTTTCATATAGTTTCATATAGTTCATATAGTTTCATATAGTTTCACATAGTTTCATATAGTTTCATATAGTTCAGATAGTTTCATATAGTTTCATATAGTTCATATAGTTTCATATAGTTTCATATAGTTTAATATAGTTCCATATAGTTTCATATAGTTCCATATAGTTTCATATAGTTTCATATAGTTTCATATAGTTTCATATAGTTTCATATAGTTCCATATAGTTTCATATAGTTCATATAGTTTCATATAGTTCCATATAGTTCATATAGTTCATATAGTTTCATATAGTTTCATATAGTTCCATATAGTTTCATATAGTTCCATATAGTTTCATATAGTTTCATATAGTTCCATATAGTTTCATATAGTTTCATATAGTTCATATAGTTCATATAGTTTCATATAGTTTCAGATAGTTTCAGATAGTTTCATATAGTTTCATATAGTTCATATAGTTCATATAGTTCATATAGTTTCATATAGTTTCATATAGTTTCATATAGTTCATATAGTTTCAGATAGTTTCAGATAGTTTCAGATAGTTTCATATAGTTTCATATAGTTCATATAGTTCATATAGTTTCATATAGTTTCATATAGTTTCATATAGTTCATATAGTTTCATATAGTTTCATATAGTTTCATATAGTTCATATAGTTTCAGATAGTTTCATATAGTTTCATATAGTTTCATATAGTTCATATAGTTTCAGATAGTTTCATATAGTTTCATATAGTTTCAGATAGTTTCATATAGTTTCATATAGTTCATATAGTTTCATATAGTTTCATATAGTTTCATATAGTTCATATAGTTTCATATAGTTTCATATAGTTTCATATAGTTTCATATAGTTCATATAGTTTCATATAGTTTCATATAGTTTCATATAGTTTCATATAGTTCATATAGTTTCATATAGTTTCATATAGTTTCATATAGTTTCCATTTAAGTTGAGAGGAACAAAGCACTCAGACTGTGTTTTTAAGAGTGAAGAGACCAATATTATTACATTTACATTTACATGTTTGGCATTTAGCAGACGCTTGCAGAAGGATGGAGGAAGTTTGGCTCCAGCTGCTACTTCCTCTCCGCTGAGACTAAAACCTGGGATGAGAGCAGACAGGACTGCGGAGGCAGAGGAGCAGACCTGGTGGTCATCAACAGCAGAGAGGAACAGGACTTTGTCAGTGATTTGAGGAGGAGTTTGAGGGTCTGGATTGGTCTGACTGACAGAGACACAGAGGGGACCTGGACATATATTGAGAATGTTTATTTTGGTCCCCTATGCAATTCACAATACAGATATAAAAATTTAAAAAATGTACACAGTCACAATTCATAACACTAGGACCAAAAAGGTGTAGGCTGAAGCCGTGGCTTATTGCGCCTACCCTTGTTACATGTATGCATGTCCCCCCATGAATGCATCATCAAAACATTGAAACTTTTATAAACAAAATTTCGAGTAGGGTACAACTGCGCGCATCAAATCCATCACCCGGAAATGTGATGTACCATACGTCATCATACCGCGCCTGCATATTTGCATAGACTACGTCATCGCCTTACTACGGTAACGGTGGAAACCATGAATCGCCTTACTACGGCCTTACTACGGTGGAATCTACGGAAAAAACTAATATGTAGAGTACAGTCCTATCAATTGTTCGAAAAGGAGTAGGAAGAAGCCTGTCCTACCCCTGTTTATACTTAACAATTATGCTTACATTATATAATCCAATTAATTAATACATATATTTCAGTATCATCCGTTCTAATACTTTTTCATTAAAAATAATTTAAACCTTTTTTTAAATAGAGCAATAGAGCAATATTTCTGCTTTCCTTCATATTTTCTTCATATTTTTGACATTAGGAACAAGTTATTAGTGTGATCACGATATCCGACCTCATGTACAATCCTCATAGCTTTTTTCTGTAGTGTAATCAATGGGTTTAAAGTGCTTTTATATTCATTTCCCCATATCTCCACACAGTAACTCAAATAGGGTAAGACAAGACAACAATATAGAGTATACAACATCCTCTGTTCCAGAATATGTTTTGCCCTGCACAATACTGCAATACTCCTTGATACTTTGGATCTAACGTATCTTATATGAGATTTCCAACAGAATTTACTGGGCTTAAAGTGCAGACTCTCAGCTTTAGGTTAAGGGTATTCACATCCAAATTGAAGGAAGGGTTTATGAATTATAGCTCTTATATATAATAACCAAAAGTAATTAGATAATTGACTCAAAAGCTGTTTCATGGGCCAGTGTGGGCTATTTATTCCTTCATTATTTCTTTATCAATTAAGCAGGTAAAAGGTCTGAGTTGATTCCAAGTGTGGCATTTGCATTTGGAGGCTGTTGCTGTATACGCACAACATGCAGTCAACAGAGCTCTCAATGCAACTGAAACAGGCCATCCTTAGGCTGTAAAAACAAAACAAAAATCCATCAGAGAGATAGTGGGAACATTAATACTGGCCAAATTAACTGTTTGGTACATTCTGAGAAAAAAAGAATGCACCGGTGAGTGTGATGACATGGACATGCATGGCTTCCAATGGCACTGGGTCACTAGTGTTTATTGATGATGTGAAGACAGAAGCAGACAGATGAATTCTGAAGTGTTTAGGGATATTCTGTCTGCTCAGATTCAGACAAATTCAGCAAAGTTGATTGGATGGTGCTTCACAATGGACAATAGACAATGACCCAAAATATAGTGTGTAAGCAACCCGGGACTTTTTTAAGGCAAAGAAGTGGAATATTCTGCAATGGCCAGAGTCAATCACCTGATCTCAACCCAATCAAGCATGCATTTCACTTGCTGAAGACAAAACTAAAGGCAGAAAGACCCACGAACAAACAACAACTGAAGACTGCTGCAGTAAAGGCCTGACAAAGCATCACAAAGGAGGAAACCCAGCATTTGGTGATGTCCATGTGTTCCAGACTTCAGGCAGTCATTGCCTGCAAAGGATTCTCGACTAAGTATTAAAAATGAACATTTTACTTACTGTATGATTGTTAATTTGTCCAATTACTTTTGAGCTCCTGAAAATAGGAGACTGTGTATAAAAATGGTTGCAATTCCTAAATGTTTCATACAATATTTTTGTTCAACCCCTTGAATTAAAGCTGAAAGTATGCACTTCAATTACATCTTGATTGTTTCATTTCAAATCCTTTGTGGTGGCATACAGAGACAAAATTATGGAAATTGTGTCACTGTCCAAATACTTCCAGACCTAACTGTATATAAATAAAAGAATGTCAATGACCCCAGGTGTGGGACTTTATTAGGTCAAACACAATGTATAGGTGTGTTGCAACACAAATGCCCAAAAAAGTGTACAAGGGATCAAATCAATTGTATATACAAGTTTTATTTGTATAGCGCATTTCTTACAAGATGCGACTCAATGCGCTTCACGTAATGACAGATGTTCAGTGTCCAGTGTAGTGTTCAGTGTTGTGTCCAGTGTAGTGTTCAGTGTTGTGTCCAGTGTCCAGTAGTGTTCAGTGCTGTGTTCAGTGTTGTGTCCAGTGTTCAGTGTTGTGTCCAGTGTCCAGTGTAGTGTTCAGTGTTGTGTCCAGTGTCCAGTGTAGTGTTCAGTGTCCAGTGTAGTGTTCAGTGTTGTGTCCAGTGTCCAGTGTAGTGTAGTGTTCAGTGTTGTGTCCAGTGTAGTGTAGTGTTCAGTGTTGTATCCAGTGTCCAGTGTAGTGTAGTGTTCAGTGTTGTGTCCAGTGTAGTGTTCAGTGTTGTGTCCAGTGTCCAGTGTAGTGTAGTGTTCAGTGTTGTGTCCAGTGTCCAGTGTAGTGTAGTGTTCAGTGTTGTGTCCAGTGTAGTGTAGTGTTCAGTGTTGTGTCCAGTGTCCAGTGTAGTGTAGTGTTCAGTGTTGTGTCCAGTGTCCAGTGTAGTGTTCAGTGTTGTGTCCAGTGTCCAGTGTAGTGTAGTGTTCAGTGTTGTGTCCAGTGTAGTGTAGTGTTCAGTGTTGTGTCCAGTGTCCAGTGTAGTGTAGTGTTCAGTGTTGTGTCCAGTGTTCAGTGTAGTGTTCAGTGTTGTGTCCAGTGTCCAGTGTAGTGTTCAGTGTTGTGTGTAGTGTAGTGTAGTGTTCAGTGTTGTGTCCAGTGTAGTGTAGTGTTCAGTGTTGTGTCCAGTGTCCAGTGTAGTGTTCAGTGTTCAGTGTTGTGTCCAGTGTCCAGTGTAGTGTTCAGTGTTGTGTCCAGTGTCCAGTGTAGTGTTCAGTGTTGTGTCCAGTGTCCAGTGTAGTGTTCAGTGTTGTGTCCAGTGTCCAGTGTAGTGTAGTGTTCAGTGTTGTGTCCAACCCCCAGTGGTCAGACACGGACAGCTCCGTTGGTGGCCAGTCGTCCCTCTGCTCGGGACCACAGCTCGGCGCCTGCAAAAAGTCAGCTCTCAAAAACAAGAAAACAAGCAATAAAAATAGGGGGATAAGTAATCGGTAGACATCTGAGAATGTAGCTATTGTGAACTTTTAAATTACATTAAGTGGTTGAAGACAACGCAGCGTTTTTTTAGCCCTGCCAGCTGTACATCTTATATGCATAACTGCATTTTGTTGTTGGTACTTGTACTCAGCAATGACAATAAAGTTGAATCTAATCTAATATCTCTCTAATATCTCTGATAACGCTAAACCACATAGGATTACCCAATTAGCCAAGCCAGATGAACAAAACTACGTGCGAAACAGCCGCGTAACACATGCAACAACCTAAATAATAAATACACATCTGAAAACTATAACATGTTCATTAATAATATTTCGAAATTCTCACCTGAGCTGCATTTGCCATTGTATTTGTAATTCTTCTTCTTCTTCTTCTTCTTATCAATTGCGTGTTCAAATTATTGTTCGTTAAATGTCCTATACAATGTCGCCGTGTTTTTAAAATCCATTTAAGATCCTTCAAAATCTCGCGGTTTCTCGCGGTTACTTTTACCGACGCGCTTACGATGACGTGGTCCAAAAATGGTACATCACATTTCCGGGTGATAGATTTGATGCGCGCAGTTGGATATACTTGAAAATTTCACTTACGCATGTCAACAAAAGTTCAAAAAAATACCAAACAAAAACTATATTTAAAGTTTAATGAAAATGTGTAGTACACTAAAAGGATTAAAGAAATTACTAAAAAATAAGATGATTAACAAGTATAAAACAGAGGTTTAAGATGATTAACAAGTATAAAACAGAGGTTTAAATTTTAAACCTCTGTTTTATACTTGTTAATCATCTTATTTTTTAGTAATTTCTTTAATCCTTTTAGTGTACTACACATTTTCATTTCCTTTTCAAAAGTATTCCATAAGTTAACTCCTTTAACTGTTATACATCTTTGTTTTGCATTTGTTCTAATCTTTGTTTTCATAAACATACATATTCCTCTGAGTTCGTAATGACTCTGTCTAACTTGAAATAGTCTCTGGATACAGACATGTATGGAGGACATGGGTGGAGGACACACCTCTGACCTCAGAGTACTGTTGGCATGACAACCCAACCATAGAGAATCTGCAGGAGTGGGAGAGGACTGTGTTGAGATGGATCATTATCAGGGTTCGAGTTATAAGCTGAGCTTTGTGGGGGTCTCCAAAATAACAGTGCGAAATGTTCTCATGCACGCGCGCGAATCATGCCCACACAGCGTTGGGACTTACAAGTTTTAATTAGCCATAGGCTACTCATTTCACCACATCAACAGCACCACATGAAACAACAGCTATAAGCGATAGTCACGGGTATCTCGGCCAATAATTTTGTTGTTTTTGCTATACAGTCCATTCACTTTCCCTGTTAGCACGACACATTGTCCACATCTCCATTTCCAGTGACATCGCACCTGACATAAATAATCATGTATGCTCGTCCATGAATTGTGCTTTCATCTAATGTTATGCTACTACGGGAATCAAGTGATTTGACATTAGAAATGAATTTGTTTTTCATCTCTTGTGCAATGTGCTCTACAATCTGGGTACATGAATGATCGGATCGGTGAGCAGGGGCCAACTGTCGCGCCATTCATCTCATTAAGTTTCATAATTGGATTCAGTTTTGTATAAGGCATTCTTTCTTTAGACAGTATAGGCTGCCCTGAACGAACTAGCTAGCTGTCTCCTTATACTGTACATACTGGAGGTGAGTTCTGCTACTTTCTTCGGAAGCACTTGGATTTGTTTGAGCTCTGCTATTTCAACAGTTTCAACGTTAGGTGTCATAACAGGTGCAGCTGAATTCAAGTTTGGTTTCTTGGATGAAAACCCGAAACTTTCCAGGCTTGTCGATTCGGTCGGCAGTAGTGGCCTTTTTTGGGGCGGCATGATAGCTAGCTACTGAATGTTTTCTTCTCAATAATCGTGTTTTCACGTTCGCAAGCTCTCAACGATAATATTCTGCTGTTGCACAATATTCTACTGCGCCCCATAGTGTCTTGGTGGTAAAGTGCAGGCAGTCAAAGGCATACTGTCATTCACAGGAGATTAATGCTGGTGCGCGTAGTTCTTTTGGAAAACGTGTTTATTTTAGAATATTTATCATATAAATAAATATAAATAATACTCATTACATTGACATTTATGATCAAATAATGGTTGTGGTAATGTATTATTAGCGACCCCCACAGATGTATGATTTTACTGCTTTCATGGGAGCTCAGACCTTCCTTATGGGAGCTCAGCTCCCATTGGCTCCCACATAACTCGAACCCTGATCATTATGCAAATGAGCTTAATCAATGGAATGACCGCCGATGTGGCAAAATATGCAACTGTGTCTGTGAGAAAGTGGTTTATTCATAATAGTACCTACTTTTTGTCATGTGTGACAGTTTCAATCAACTGAATTATTTATGTCTGTCTCTATCTCTGTCACTCTCTCTCTCTCTCTCTGTCTCTCTCTCTCTCTGTCTCTCTCTCTCTCTCTCTCTCTCTCTGTGTCTCTCTCTCTCTCTGTCTCTCTCTCTGTCTCTCTCTCTGTCTCTCTCTCTCTCTCTCTCTGTCTCTCTCTCTCTCTCTGTGTCTCTCTCTCTCTCTCTCTCTGTCTCTCTGTCTCTCTCTGTCTCTCTCTCTGTCTCTCTCTCTCTCTCTCTCTCTCTCTCTCTCTCGGTTACCTTAGCAACTGTGTCTGCGGCTGGGGCTTTTAGGCATGTTTCACTGTGCTGTCGTGTGAAATGGTTGTAGGCGTGCAGAAGTGAAACCACAACCTTTTGAGCTCTGCTGCACACCTTTGCAGCAGCCATCTGAGTTCTGCAAACTCTGTCATTAAGGGGAATCACAATGACCTATTTCACCAGAGGAGCAGACCTGGTGATCATAAACAGCAGAGAGGAACATTACCTTCTGGTCTGACTGACAGAGACGCAGAGGGGACCTGGAAATGGGTGGACAGCACACCTCTGACCTCACAGCACTGGCATGACCAGATAATTATGGTGGGAAAGAGGGTTGTGTTGAGATATACAAATGGACTGCACTTAAATAACGCCTTTATCCAAAGCGCTTTACAACGGCCTCTCATTCACCCATTCACACACGTTCACACATCAATGGCGGCAAGCTACCATGCAAGGCGCCGGCCGGCCCGCTCATTGGGAGTAATTTGAGGTTCAGTGGCTTGCCCAAAGACACTTCGACATGTGGCCAGCCGGGGCTCGAACCGCCGATCTGCCAACCTTGCGATCATTAGACGGCGACACTACCTCCTGACACACAGCCGCCCCACGGCTACAATGCAGAGAGTAAGACTAATCAAGGGAATGACTTCAGAGGTGTTGACTATCAGAACTGGATATGTGACAACGTGTTTTAGAGTACTTCTACCTAGCCGTCATCCACCTCATTAACATAATCACTTACTTGTCATTGGCTACTTATCAACTAAGCACCATACAGTTTCCATTTAAGTTGAGAGCAACAAAGCACTCAGACTGTGTCTTTAACAGTGACAAGACTAATATTACATTTTTGTCATTTAGCAGACGCTTTTATCCAAAGCGACTTACATTAAGTACATCTGTCTAAAGTAAGTTAATCATCTATATATCAGTGATCATACAAAGACATCTATGGTAGGACCTGGCAGTTACAATGCTAGAAGAATCACACCTACCGCACATATCACACGTATCACACGTATCACACGTATCACACGTATCACAGACGACCAGGCCACAACCACATCTTTTCTTTTCTACTGAGGGCAGCAACAACAGTATCACATTCAGTTGACAGTCAGGCACACATGCTAATGCAGCTACACAGACAAAGAGAGACTATATAGTAGTTGAGGTAAAGTTAGAACAAAAAGTATTGGAAAGATGTCTGAGGTTATCTATGCCAACCCTGACATGGATGAAAACGTCAGGTTCGACAGAAGGGAGGTGGAGGAGAGGATTGTGGTCAGAGAGTCTCATCACTCAGGTCAGTAACTAATAACTGCTCATCAGCTGAAACAGAGTAAGACTTATGGATTTAAAATGCACATACTGTAGAGAGATTCATCTTTAAATGGTTGGTATGTTTGGAAAATGTTTGGAAGGCCTAAATATTCCCCTTTCAAATTCAGTGTCAAGGTCGTTCATAGAGTTACTTCCTCTCTACCAAACTGTATATGGTCTCTTACTGCATGTACATTTTACATTTTTGCCATTTAGCAGACGCCTTATTCCAAAGCGACTTACAATCGATATATTTGACTAAGCAAGTGAATCATCAATCCACCAGTCGTAGCAGGAAGAGTAAACTAGCTCAGGCAAGCGGCCACTGGCATTCGTCGTGATAGAAGAAGAAAGAAGAGGGTTTTTGGACACAGGAGAAACAGTACAAGGCGGCAGTAGGAACCTCAGGAGACACAGTGCTGGGGGGGTAGTAGATGTCTCAGGAGACACAGTGCTGGGGGGTAGTAGATGTCTCAGGAGACACAGTGCTGGGGGGTAGTAGATGTCTCAGGAGACACAGTGCTGGGGGGTAGTAGATGTCTCAGGAGACACAGTGCTGGGGGGTAGTAGATGTCTCAGGAGACACAGTGCTGGGGGGTAGTAGATGTCTCAGGAGACACAGTGCTGGGGGGTAGTAGATGTCTCAGGAGACACAGTGCTGGGGGGTAGTAGATGTCTCAGGAGACACAGTGCTAGGGGGTAGTAGATGTCTCAGGAGACACAGTGCTGGGGGGTAGTAGATGTCTCAGGAGACACAGTGCTGGGGGGTAGTAGATGTCTCAGGAGACACAGTGCTGGGGGGTAGTAGATGTCTCAGGAGACACAGTGCTGGGGGGTAGTAGATGTCTCAGGAGACACAGTGCTGGGGGGTAGTAGATGTCTCAGGAGACACAGTATGGGGTAGTAGATGTCTCAGGAGACACAATGCTGGGGGGTAGTAGATGTCCCAGGAGACACAGTGCTGGGGGGTAGTAGATGTCTCAGGAGACACAGTATGGGGGTAGTAGATGTCTCAGGAGACACAGTGCTGGGGGGTAGTAGATGTCTCAGGAGACACAGTATGGGGGTAGTAGATGTCTCAGGAGACACAGTGCTGGGGGGTAGTAGATGTCTCAGGAGACACAGTATGGGGTAGTAGATGTCTCAGGAGACACAGTATGGGGGTAATAGATGTCTCAGGAGACACAGTATGGGGGTAATAGATGTCTCAGGAGACACAGTATGGGGGTAGTAGATGTCTCAGGAGGAGCAGTTAAGGTGTAGCCTGAAGAGATGGCTCTTCAGTCTCCGATGGAAGATGGGTAGTGACTCTGCAGTTCTGACAGCCGTGGGAAGCTCATTCCACCAGCGGGGAGTGAGTGTAGTGAAGAGACGTGACCGGGCAGCGTGACTGCCGCGTTGGCGTAGAGGTGGTGGGGCCAGTCGGCCAGCCGAGGTGGAGGAGCGGAGTGCACAGGCTGAAGTTTTGGGGGGTAACCATTTCCTTCAGGTAGGCAGGGGCTGTCCCTTTAGCTGCCTGGTATGCAAGCACCAGGGTCTTGAATCTGATGCGAGCTGCTATCGAGAGCCAGTGTGAAGGAGGAGGGTGAGATGAGAACATTTGGGGCGGTTTAGCATGTAGCATGTAGCTGTATCAGCATGTAGCATGTAGCTGTATCAGCATGTAGCATGTAGCATGTAGCATGTAGAATGTAGCTGTATCAGCATGTAGCATGTAGCATGTAGCTGTATCAGCATGTAGCATGTAGCATGTAGCATGTAGCATGTAGCTGTATCAGCAGGTGTCCAGACTGACAACTGAATGTGGTCTTGTTGGTGTTTCCCTCAAAAGAAAGGAATGAGTAAAAAGAGGAAGAATAGTAAAAACAGTATAAAGAGTAATTGTAGTGAGAACTTGTCTAGGTGTGAATATTTAGTTCACTTGTCCAGACGCGTTCTGCAGGCTTCGTTGCTTTGACCTTAAATGGAACTATACTACTATACTACTATACTAAACTATCTGGTCTGGTTTCATGTCATTATCACCACAGAGGAAGGTCTCTACCGAATGCTACTAACACACACACAGCATGCTGTCCACTCACACACCCATACACACACACACACACACACACACACAGACACACACACACACACACACACACACACACACACACGCACACACACACACACACATGCACACACACACACACACACACACACAGCATGCGGTCCATACACACACACACACACACACACACACACACACACACATATTAACGCTTCAGACACTTTTGTGCAAATGTCTTTTGCTGTCATCTTTATTGTCTCTATTGTGTTGTTGCATCATAACTGTGCTTAAGTTTCTCTTTTGGCAGGACCTGTGACCATACTGGATGCAGAACGATGCAAATACAACACTAAATTTATGGACAGTGTGTACGCCGATAATATGCAAGGAATTTTTCCTGGATACATGGTGTACAGGTTTTTGCCCTTGCTTGCTTGCTTTGTGCCGGTGGTCCTTGGCCTCCCCTGGGGGACCGCTGGGTACTGGTAAGCAAACTGGCTAGTAGTCGCTCTATTGGTAGAGGGCTGCAAGGGAATTTTTCCTGGCTACATAGTATACAGGTTTTTTACTTTTGCCTGCTCGCGGCTCTGTCAGTATTGATTGATTGATTGACTGATTGACTGAACATTTTCATTGTGTGAAGCGCATTGAGTTGCATCTTGTAAGAAATGCGCTATACAAATACAATTTGATTTGATTTGATTTGAAATGTCTGCTGCCATCTTGTGGACAAGTACTTTCTTATTTTATTATTATTTACACATTAAAATCTCACTACTCTAAAGAAATAGAATCAGCACTTGAGTTAAAGAGATAGGGTTAACTAACATTATCATCATTTTATGTTTGTTCATTGATATGAGATTATGTGTGTTCAGTGATGTAGGATTATGTGTGTGTTCAGTCATGTAGAATGGTGTGTGTGTGTTCAGTGATGTAGAAAGGTGTGTGTGTGTGTGTGTGTGTGTGTGTGTGTGTGTGTTCCTCTTGCAGGTGGAAGAATCCACATGCTGGTTGCTGGGCTGATGTGTGTTCTACAAGTCACACTGAACATCTCCCTGCGTCTTGTCAGCTGTGAGTCTCCTGACTTCTTATTATGATATTATCCTAGAATCCACACAGAGAGCTCCATGAAGAGAAACCACCAAACTGAATGTCACATGGTAGTAATTCTTATGATCTGAATCAGTTCAGTAGAACCCTGAGAATAATGTAGTGATGATGGTGAGAACAAGTTATAAACCGCCAGGCTGTCAACCTAACCCCCGCTTCTCCTGACTCTCAGACAACAACCTGACTGGAGAGAGAGACCAGTTACAGACCAGTTACAACAACCTGACTGAAGAGAGAGACCAGTTACAGACCAGTTACAACAACCTGACTGAAGAGAGAGACGACCTTCAGAGGAAACTTCGTGAGAAAACCTGTTGTGCAGAAGGATGGAGGAAGTTTGGCTCCAGCTGCTACTTCCTCTCCACTGAGACTAAAACCTGGGATGAGAGCAGACAGGACTGCAGAGACAGAGGAGCAGACCTGGTGATCATCAACAGCAGAGAGGAACAGGACTTTATCATTGATTTGAATAAGAACGTCTGGATTGGTCTGACTGA
This sequence comes from Nansenia antarctica, assembly GCF_963989245.1. Taxonomy (NCBI): domain Eukaryota; kingdom Metazoa; phylum Chordata; class Actinopteri; order Argentiniformes; family Microstomatidae; genus Nansenia; species Nansenia antarctica. The sequence continues at coordinate 2,757,957 of NC_137690.1, forward strand.
CAGAGACACAGAGGGGACCTGGAAATGGGTGGATGGCACACCTCTGACCACAGCGTACTGGGATGAGAATCAGCCAAACAGTTATAATGGGAATGAGGACTGTGTTGTCATATATACTTATGGAAGTACATCTAATCGATGGTTTGTCTTCCCATGTAGCAGGAAGCTGTACTGGATCTGTGAGAAAGTGGTTTAATCATAATAGCAGTTGCATTTTGTGCACGTTTAATACCTGTCTCTGGGTTACTGCAACACCTGTGTCTGAGGCTGGGGGAGGCTGAGGGAGGGGGGAGAGGGCAGAGGCTGGGGGAGACTGGGGAGGGGGGAGAGGGCAGAGGCTGGGGGAGGCTGAGGAGGGGGGAGAGGGCAGAGGCTGGGGGAGGCTGAGGAGGGGGGAGGCTAGGGGAGGGGGGAGAGGGCAGAGGCTGGGGAGGCAAGGCTGGGGGAGGGGGAGGCTAGGGGAGGGGGGAGAGGGAGGTTGGGGGAGACTGGGGAGGGGGGAGAGGGCAGAGGCTGGGGAGGCAAGGCTGGGGGAGAGGGAGAGGGAGGCTGGGGGAGGGGGAGGTTGAGGGAGAGGCTGGGGGAGAGGAAGGCTAGGGGAGGGGGGAGGCTGGGGGAGAGGGAGACTAGGGGAGGGGGGAGGCTGGGGGAGAGGGAGACTAGGGGAGGGGGGAGGCTGGGGGAGAGGGAGACTAGGGGAGGGGGGGAGGCTGGGGAGGCAAGGCTGGGGAGGGGGAGAGGCTGGGGGAGTTGGGGGGAGGCTGGGGGAGGTGTTTTCTGTTGGGGTGTTTATTTTGGGGCGTGTGTATGTCACAATTCTCTTAGGGGAGGCTCACTGTCTTGGACTTTGAAAACCCCTGCTGTAGAGTATGTGTAGGGTAGAGTGTGCCTACCACTTCCTGTTTTACCATATAAGGGCTTTTCAGAATGTCTGGTGTCTGGGTGGGGCTGTGTGTACGGCTGATGATGACGAGGGGTTGAATGTTTGTATGTGAAACACGTCAGCGGGGTTCAGGATAATATCCCACTGGTCTGGATGTGTGTACTGTACAGTGATGGTTTGTTGTTTTGGGATGTGTGTTTATTAGTGGAGGCTGGTGGAGGTAGAAATGGGAGGACTGGCTCATTGTAACTGAGGTAATAGAATGAGGAATAAGGAATGGTATATTCCTCATACGCTGTAGAAACCATCATCATTCCCTTCTCTGCAGTACCATGAGCCAGTCCTCCCATTTCTACCTCCCCTAGCCTCTGCTGGTTGTGATGCTGGGTTATATGCTGTTGTGTTGTGTATGGTGGCGTGTTTGGGGCTAGGGAGGGGGGGTGGCAGGGTTTTGCTAGTGTTAATATCAGGTGTATTCATTTTTAAATGACAATGTTTCAATCTGGGTTGTTTGCTGTTGTGTTGTTTACGGTGGCTTGTTTGAGGTGGTGGTAGTTTTTAGGTATCATTTAAATATATAATTTGATATTAATTAATATATAATCGATGAATATTAGGTGTGTAAATGTTTAGGTGTCTTGTCAGAAAAAATACATTAAAAAAGGTATTTTACATTTTTTCTTTTTGCTCATAAATGATAGCTTGATATTTGGACACATTTGAATTACTTAGACTGCTTTTTTAGATTTTAAGACCTTTTACTTTTCATACATCTTGAATGACTTTGTAACAAGCCTATAGAGTGTGGAGTGTGATCATATGTGCCAGAATCTGTTGATTTGTGACTTTCCACCTAAATGTATGACACGTTTAATCATGATAGAATGATAATGAGTTCCTTGATAAAAAAAGAAATCTCTCATGTGTTTGTATTTGCACAGAAATACCAAATAAAAACAAATAAAAATCAAATTTCTGTTCTCTTATGCTCGCTTAGGAAAGACTTTATGACCCATAAAATGAAGAAAAAATAATCCACTTAGACAAGCCTATAAGTCAATCAGGAAGAACTGGAAAGGAAGTTTACTTGTACAAAACATTTATAAATGACTGACAGAGAAACACAGGACCATGACTTCATACCAGGAAGGAATAGAAAAAGATAAACAGATTAAGTCGTCATGCAAGGAGGTGAGATGGCTGACTACGTCAACAAAAAGCCTCAAAGGTTGCTCTGAACTTGAATGAAAAGTCTTTGGTTTCCAGAGACATAACACAGAATATCATATGAAACATTATTGCTAACCTCAAATCCTTCAACTTATTATGACATGTTTTACCTCATCAATACAAATAAGTAGGTGTCTTGCACTATCTCTCCATTACATCATCACACTGTAGTCATGAGGGCTTCACTGATGACCACAGGGGGGCAGTAGAGAGCCACGGTCTGGTTTCATGTCATTATCAGACACGACAGAGGGAGGGTCTCTATGACAAGGTCAGTCAGCTCTGACTCACCTGTCAATGTCCTGTGTGTGTGTGTGTGTGTGTGTGTGTGTGTGTGTGTGAGAGTGTGTGTGTTTATTCTGACATTTGTCCGGAAATGTCGCAGAAACAAACACCAACAAACTAAGGAATTTCCAGAAAGATCTGTTTGAAGTCTTAAGCAAAAAAAAGTCCCCCCCCCAAAAAAAAGGTTTGGGCCTGAGCTGGATTACTCTTCCTGCTACGACTGGTGGATTGATGATTCACTTACTTAGTCAAATGTATTGATTGTAAGTCGCTTTGGAATAAGGCGTCTGCTAAATGCCAAAAATATAAATGTAAAAATGTTAAGCCCATTTCACACACAGTTCCCTGTAAATTACAATCCCAACCCGGGGACCGCCAGTGATTTTCGCCGTTCACACACAAGCTAAATGCCTTACGATTACCGTGTTAGGGTTAGGGTTTTGCCTTTCAAACGTGTCAATGGCATTCCCGGGTCTGCACGATTGATTGATTGATTGAAAACTTTATTAGAAGATTTGCAGAAGTAGGTACATGAAAGTACATATTACATACAAGGTCAACTAACAGGATAAAAACCCAAGAAAGCCACTGGCTTATTTCAATTGGGGTCCTTGATTCTCAATTCATCGTTACATGTAAGACAGACAAAAAAAAAAAAAAAAAAAAAACTAGTACTATCTACAAGATAAACATACATCCAACATGGGAAGAACAATACAACAAAACATAAGGTATGTACAGCGGGTAGTTCGGGCAGGGGGACAGACATATAATATGTACAATGGGTAGTTCGGGCGGGGGGACAAAACAACAAGTATGTACAGTGTGTGGTCATGGTGGGGGGGGGGGGTACAAAAACACCAGTAGATTTAGGCGGGGGGGAGGGGGGGGGCGACATAATAACATTGCGTTTGCTCAGAGTGTAGACCAGGTAGGGGGGTGGGACAAAACAACTAGTATGTGCAGAGGGTATTTCGGGTGGGGGGGGGGGGGGGGGGGGGTGTGGGAGACATAACAACAAAACCACAAGAATATATAGAGGGTAGTCCAGGTGGGGGTGTAGTCTTTTAATCAGATTTTTGATTTAGAGGGTCCAGTTACGGATTGCAGCCTCCTGTAAATGTTTTTTGAGAGTGGTTTTGAAGGTGGGCAGTGTTTTGCACTCCTTTAAGATTATAGGAAGGGCGTTCCACATTTTTACTGCATAGTTTGCAAACGAGTTTAACCCCTTGTTTGTGGTGCAACGCGGTTGAACGTGGTTCGTGGAGCTTCCTCTGGTATTGTATGTGTGGACGTTGTTCACTTTTTGGAAGTATGTTGACAGGTGCTTGGGTGTCTTTGTGGTGTAGCGTATCTTGAAGACCAGGCCCAGTGCAAGCTGCTGCACTCTGTCAACTACTCGTAGCCAATCAAGGCTAAAAAAATGAGCAGCGGTTAGATGTGTCCTAGGGTTGAGGCCTAGCAGAAGCCTAACCAGTTTATTTTGGGCTGTCTGGAGTCTTGTTTTTTGGGCCTTTGTGGTTCTATAGTACCATGATGTTACGGCATAGTCGAAGTGACATTGAATGAGAGCTCCTGATAGGGTCCTCAGTGTGTTTTTACTGACAAGTGAGGATATCCTGTACAAGAATCTAGTTCTATGGTTAACTTTTTTGATTACTTTTGCTGCCATTTTATCTCCGGAAAGATTTGCCTCTAAGATGGAGCCCAGGTATGTAATATCCTCTTTTCTTGTGATAGTAATGTTACCCACTTTTATTTTGTAATTTACAGCCTTTCTGAGTTTAGATGGGGATCCGTATAGGATGGTTTCAGTTTTACCTAGGTGTATTGATAGTCACGAGCTACTTGAATCACGCATTCAACTGGATGCAGAACTGGAACGTAGTCGACGTGAATTCGAAGGAGACAGGCGCGTGAGACTGAGGCGCCCTGAGCGGCAGTTGCTCTGCCTTCGCTCTCTCTCCTCTCTCTCTTTCTCTCTACTCCTTCCCCCTCTCTTTTTGTCTCCCTCTCTCTCTGTCCTTCCTCTCTCTCTCTCTGTCTCTCCTTCTCTCTCTCTCTCTCTGTCTCTCTCTCTGTCTCTCCTTCTCTCTCCTCCTCTCTCTCTTCCCCTCTCTCTCTCTCTCTCCTTCCCTCTCTCTCTCTCTCCTTCTCTCTCCTCTCTCTTCCTTCTCCCTCTCTCTTTCTCTCCAACTATGCCTAGTACCGGCCTGTGCTTTGTTCAGGCCCAGTTGGGTGTGTGTACAGGGCCGGTCCTAGGCATAGGTGAACTAGGCGGTCGCCAAGGGTGCCAAATGGCAACAACAACAACAACAAAACATTTTAATAATTTCATGTCTCTATGAAAATATGTGTCAGCCTACTGTCTCTATTATGCTTCGCGATTAGTCACACTCGCCTCTTGCGAGTCAACTGGATCTGTAGCCTAAGCACAGTAGAAGCGAGGGAGTGACTATAAGTGCCACTGGTGCGCACTGCGTAAACACATCACACATGTGCATTTGATACGTAATCTAGCTAAGTAAGTAAACTAGCTAACTATGATGGGAACTGAAGTAGTATCTAGTTGTGGAATTAAATGATATTTAGTAGTAGCGATATTGGGGGTCTGGGGCAGTTACGTGTGCTACGGGCTCTCTCCCTTAGAATGATAAGGTTCTATCTCCGTTTAGAATGATAAGGTTCTATCTCCGTTTAGAATGAGAAGGTTCTATCTCCGTTTAGGGCAGTTCAGAGATATTGAGCGTCAAAGTTTTTACATTCCATTATGTTTTGTGAGATGGAACCTTTGTATTTTATTAATTACTAACTAAAAAATGTAAACATTTTTAAAAAATAACACCACACAGGCATTAATGGGACACCTAATGGATCAGATTATGTAAAAAACTCAATTTTGACCAAAAATGGAGATAGAACCTTATAATTCTAACGTCACAATGGAGATAGAACCTTATAATTCTAACGTCACAATGGAGATAGAACCTTATAATTCTAACGTCACGAGCTGTGGAAGGAGATGTGGTGTGTGTGCTCCACACAAAGTAGATGGACTCAGGAATTCAACAAAACACTCACTGCTTTGAGAAGATAGTCTTTATTGAATGAAGCGAAAAAAAACAACAACAAAAACAGAAACGACATGGAAAGAATCTCAATCCCCGATATGAAAATAAATAAATCCTTTTCTTTGTTGTGGAGGTCATCCAAACGAAAAGGTGTTTAGTTTTTTTTTTTAAACTGTTTTAATTAAAAATGAGCACACAGCAAAAAAAAAAAAAACTAAAAAGAAAAAGAAACCCTCCAGAAATGCATTCTTCCACCCTCAAAAAACAAAACAATTCTAGAGCTCGGACAATGTTGGCACGGGGTAGAGAGTTACGAGAGAGAGAGACAGAGTGATAGAGAAGCATCTGTGGGGTAGGGGTCATTCTTAATAACGCCCTATTATAACGCCCTATTATAACGCCCGTCATGTGTTATTACACTGCCTGGCCAGAAGGGGGGGGGGGCTCCACCTGCTGTCACGTCCCTGTACTGCAATATAAAAAAAAGAAAAAAAAAAGAAACAGGACCTGGCCGGTTACCATGACAACCATGGCCGGTCGGTTACCATGTCGTTGTGTTGTGTCGTCCTGACATGAGCTGCATCCTTGACACTCAATTTTAACGAACTCACTTCTACTCAACTGCACTGTGACTCCCATGCAGGATCACAGCCACCTGCTCTGACTCCGCCCCCTGGCGGGAGACAAGGGGGGCGGGGCGGGGCGGGGCGGGGAGGGGCGTGGCCGGGCCAGATGGCTGTGACTCCACCCCCCCCAGCGAAGACAAACATCTCACGGTTTCCCTCGTCTAACGCTAGCAGTTACATAAGAATGAAAAGCTGATACTCAGAAAGCGGCGGAACGGAAACAGCTCAAACGTACAAGCATAAACATAAACATATAAGATCAATCCGTAGCAGGTGAGGGTGTGATGTCATCAGTAGCACTTACAAGAGGGGAGTGGGGGGGGGGGGGGGGGGGGGCTGGGACTTAACTCTTTTCTGAACGTTCTAGAACTCTGAGAGGGAGAGAGGACATTGTGTAGGAAAGGTAGGAAGCTTTGTGTTTGTGTTGTGAGCCACGTAGGAGTACAGTACTGTAGGGTAGGGCCAGGGGTAGGGCAGGGGTAGGACAGGGTAGAGCCAGGGTAGGGTAGGGTAGGGTAGGGCCAGGGGTAGGGCAGGGCAGGGTAGGGTAGGGTAGGGCAGGGGTAGGGCAGGGCAGGGTAGGGTAGGGTAGGGTAGGGTAGGGTAGGGCAGGGGTAGGGCAGGGCAGGGTAGGGTAGGGCAGGGCAGGGGTAGGGTAGGGTAGGGCCAGGGGTAGGACAGGGTAGAGCCAGGGTAGGGTAGGGTAGGGTAGGGTAGGGTAGGGCCAGGGGTAGGGCAGGGCAGGGTAGGGTAGGGTAGGGTAGGGTAGGGCCAGGGGTAGGACAGGGTAGAGCCAGGGGTAGGGCAGGGCAGGGGTAGGGTAGGGCAGGGGTAGGACAGGGTAGGGTAGGGTAGGGCAGGGGTAGGACAGGGTAGGGTAGGGTAGGGTAGGGTAGGGTAGGGCCAGGGTAGGGTAGGGTAGGGCAGGGCAGGGGTAGGGTAGGGCAGGGCAGGGTAGGGGTAGGGTAGGGTAGGGTAGGGCCAGGGTAGGGCAGGGGTAGGGCAGGGATAGGGCAGGGGTAGGGTAGGGTAGGGTAGGGTAGGGCAGGGTAGGGGTAGGGTAGGGTAGCGTAGGGTAGGGTAGGGCAGGGTAGGGTAGGGCAGGGATAGGGCAGGGGTAGGGTAGGGTAGGGGTAGGGTAGCGTAGGGTAGGGTAGGGTAGGGCCAGGGCAGGGTAGGGTAGGGCAGGGTAGGGCAGGGGTAGAGCCAGGGTAGGGTAGGGCAGGGGTAGGGTAGGGTAGGGCCAGGGGTAGGGCAGGGGCAGGGTAGGGCTTGAGTAGGGCAGGGCAGGGGTACAGAAACACACAAGGGACAAACAGAACCGTCAGAGCTGCCAGGGGGAGGCTGGGGGGAGGCAGAAAGCGGAGGACAGACGGCCTCGTTTGGAACACACAGAACACTCTGATTTCTACCTCCCCCTGCCTCCCCCTACCTCCCCCTGCCTCCCCCTACCTCCCCCCTGCCTCCCCCAGCCTCCCCCCTGCCTCCCCAGCCTCCCCAGCCTCCCCCTGCGACGCATGGACAGAGGTCTATGGCGGGTTAGTGTTGCTAGGGGGGGGGGGGGGGGAGTGTTTCCATGGATACGAGAGAACTAAAAAACAAAGCAAGAGAGGGAGGAGAGACCACTGATAGGCTGCTGATCTAAGGTTGCTGTGCGTTTGATTGGTTGGTTATCTAGAGCTGTGTGTGTGTGTGTGTGTGTGTGTGTGTGTGTGCGTGTGTACGTGTGCGTCTGGTCTACAGGAGACAGCGTCTGATTGGGACGAGGGATTGAGCATGCTGAGACAGAATCAGGAAGTGTGTGTGTGTGTGTGTGTGTGTGTGTGTGTGGGGACAGTAACAGTGGTTTAGACAAACAAACAACCAAACAGGACTGCAGCTGAAGGGAGTAGTGTGTGTGAGTGTGTGGGAGTGCCAGGGTATGTGTGTGTGTGTGTGTGTGTGTGTGTGTGTATGGGACGGAGGAGAGAGGCCCTTTGGGTTGCTGTTGGGGGGGGGGGGGGGCGGGTGGGGGTGAAGGCTACCTCCCATCCTGTAACTAAGGAGGCAGGGCGAAGGGGGGAAGGGTTAGGGTGTGACACCGGGGGAGGGTGAAGGGGGAAGGGTTAGGGTGTGACACCGGGGGAGGGTGAAGGGGCGAAGGGGGGAAGGGTTAGGGTGTGACACCGGGGGAGGGCGAAGCGGGGAAGGGTTAGGGAGTGACACCGGGGGAGGTTGCCATGGTTACTCGTGCTCCTTGAAGGCGTCCAGGGTGAGGGCCTGGTCCAGGAAGCGTCTCAGCTCCACCAGGTGGGCCGCCTTGTTACCTGTGGCGGGGGCCGCGGCCGGGCCACGCCCTGCATACCTGGAGGGGGGGACGGAGGGGGGGAAGGAGGGGTTACTGATCTCTTCGATGACTTTCAAGCAGGCTTTCGTCCCCCTACATGGCACTGAAACGGCCCTAAAAGACATTCGTGTAAACACCCCGACTCCGGAAAAGTCTCAGTTTTGGTCCTACTAGAGTAGACCTTAGTAGGCGCTGCCTTTGACACTGGTAGACCACGACATTCTAATACAGGTGCAACTCAAAAAATGTGAATATCGTGCAAAAGTTCATTTATTTCAGTAATTCAACTTAAAGGGTTAAACTTAGATATTATATAGACTCATTACATGCAAAGCGAGATATTTAAAGCCTTTATTTGTATATACATTTGGTGATTATGGCTTATAGCTTAAACAAACCCCAAATTAAATATCTCAGAAATGTCTAATATTACATGAAATCAATAAGAAAAGGATTTTAAATACAGAAATGTCAGCCCTCTGAAAAGTATAATCATGCATATGTACAATGCAATGAGTCTATATAATATTTAAGTTTAACCCTTTAAGTTGAATTACTGAAATGAATGGACTTTTGCACGATATTCTAATTTTTTTTAGTTGCACCTGTAGATAGACTGAAAACCTGGGTAGGACTTTCGGGCACTGCCCTAAACTGGTTTAGATCCTACCTACCGACATGTGGGGTTCCCCAAGGGTCAATCCTGGGCCCTCTCCTTTTCAATCTTTATGCTTCCATTGAGACACATCATGAAAAAGAACAACATTGCCTCCCACAACTATGGATGACACTCAACTCTACATAGCCCTCTCACCGAACGACTATAGTCCCATGGACAATCTCTGTAAAAGCATTGAACAAATAAACGCCTGGATGACACAAAACTTCCTCCAACTAAACAAGGACAAAACAGAGATAATTGTATTCGGTGCACCTGATAAAAAAACTCGATTCTCTCTTCAAACAAAAAAACAGGTCAGAAATCTTGGTGTAATTCTAGACTCCGATATAAACTTCAACAGCCACATAAACTCCATAACTAAATCAGCCTACTATCACCTGAATGATATATCAATATATATATATATATATATATATATATATACACACATACAAACACAAAAACACACACAGGAACACACATTTAATATACACACACATACAAACACACACACACATACAA
>NC_137690.1:2780060-2783549 GCF_963989245.1 Nansenia antarctica
TCTCAGGAGACACAGTGCTAGGGGTAGTAGATGTCTCTGGAGACACAGTGCTGGGGGGTAGTAGATGTCTCAGGAGACACAGTGCTGGGGGGTAGTAGATGTCTCAGGAGACACAGTGCTGGGGGGTAGTAGATGTCTCAGGAGACACAGTGCAGGGGGGTAGTAGATGTCTCAGGAGACACAGTGCTGGGGGGTAGTAGATGTCTCAGGAGACACAGTGCAGGGGGGTAGTAGATGTCTCAGGAGACACAGTGCTGGGGGGTAGTAGATGTCTCAGGAGACACAGTGCTGGGGGGTAGTAGATGTCTCAGGAGACACAGTGCTGGGGGGTAGTAGATGTCTCTGGAGACACAGTGCTGGGGGGTAGTAGATGTCTCAGGAGACACAGTGCTGGGGGGTAGTAGATGTCTCAGGAGACACAGTGCTGGGGGGTAGTAGATGTCTCAGGAGACACAGTGCTGGGGGGTAGTAGATGTCTCAGGAGACACAGTGCTGGGGGGTAGTAGATGTCTCAGGAGACACAGTGCTGGGGGGTAGTAGATGTCTCAGGAGACACAGTGCTGGGGGGTAGTAGATGTCTCAGGAGGGACAGTGCTGGGGGGTAGTAGATGTCTCAGGAGACACAGTGCTGGGGGGTAGTAGATGTCTCAGGAGACACAGTGCTGGGGGGTAGTAGATGTCTCAGGAGACACAGTGCTGGGGGGTAGTAGATGTCTCAGGAGACACAGTGCTGGGGGGGTAGTAGATGTCTCAGGAGACACAGTGCTGGGGGGTAGTAGATGTCTCAGGAGACACAGTGCTGGGGGGTAGTAGATGTCTCAGGAGACACAGTGCTGGGGGTAGTAGATGTCTCAGGAGACACAGTGCTGGGGGGTAGTAGATGTCTCAGGAGACACAGTGCTGGGGGGTAGTAGATGTCTCAGTTAAGGTGTAACCTGAAGAGATGGAGGTCTTCAGTCTCTAAGTGAAGATAGTGACTCTGCAGTTCTGACAGCCATGAGAAGCTCATTCCACCAGTGGGGAGCGAGTGTAGTGAAGAGACGTGACCGGGCAGCATGACTGCCGCATTGGCGTAGAGGTGGTGGAGCTGAAGTCTGGGGCATGACCATTGCCTGCAGGTAGGCAGGGGCTGTCCGTTTTGCTGCCCTGTAGTTGAGCACCAGGGTCTTGAATCTGATGCGAGCTGCTATCGGGAGCCAGTGAAGGGTGCGAAGGAGAGGGGTGACATGAGAGAATTTGGGGAGGTTGAACACCAGACGGGCGGCAGCGTTCTGGATGAGCTGCAGAGGTCTGATGGCGGAGGCGGGGAGCCCGGCCAGGAGTACGTTGCAGTAGTCAAGACGGGGAGATGACCAGTGACTGGGTCAGGAGTTACGCTGCATCTCTGGTGAGGAATGTTCATATCCTTCTGATGTTGTAAAGGAAGAATCTGCAGGAGCGTGCTGTCGCTGCGATGTTCCCCCGCACAGGATAGTCGGTTGTCCAGGATCACTCCAAGGTTCTTGGCTGTCAGGGAGGAGGTTACAGTAGAGATCTCTGTGTTGCCACATGAAGGTCACAGGGGGGGAAAGACAGGAAGAGTTGCGTGTCATCTGCGTAGCTGTGGTAGGAGAACCCGTGTGAGGAGATTACTGAGCCAAGAGACTTGCTCTTATGAGTCTTATGAGACTTGCTCTTATGAGTCGGAGGAGAGCGGGACAGGGTGAGGTCGAAGGAGAGGAGAAGGTCAAGTACTCCAGATGAGAGGTGAGGTTAGACACACACACACACACACACTCACCAGGTCCACCACCACGTCCTTGTGGAAGGTGGCCCGCCACTCCGCGGCCACTTTGCAGACGTACATCACGGCCTCGGGGTCGTCGGCGTTGACATGGAAGATGGGGGCGTTGACCACGCGCGCCACGTCCGTGGGGTAGGGGGAGGAGCGCGCCATGCGGGGGTCCGTGGTGAAGCCGATCTGGGGGGGGAAGGGAGGGGAGAGGGGAGGGGAGGAGAGGGGGAGGGAGGGAGGGGGGGGAGGAGGGGGGAGGGAAGGAGAGGAGGTTAACACCAGAGACATCTGACATCTGTGTGTGTGTGTGTGTGTGTGTGTGTGTGTGTGTGTGTGTGTGTGTGTGTGTGTGTGTGTGTTGTGTGTGAGAGTGTGTGTGTGTGTGAGTGTGAGTGTGTGTGTGTGTGTGTGTGTGTGTGTGTGTGTGTGTGTACCTGGTTGTTGACTATGACGTGCACGGTGCCGTGGGTGGTGTAGGACGGCAGGTGTGTGTGTGTGTGTGTGTGTGTGTGAGTGTGTGTGAGTGTGTGTGTGTGTGTGTGCGTGTGCGTACCTGGTTGTTAGTGTGTGAGTGTGTGTGTGTGTGTGTGCGTACCTGGTTGTTGACTATGACGTGGACCGTGCCGTGGGTGGTGTAGGACGGCAGGTGTGTGTGTGTGTGTGTGTGTGTGTGAGTGTGTGTGAGTGTGTGTGTGCGTACCTGGTTGTTAGTGTGTGAGTGTGTGTGTGTGTGTGCGTGCGTACCTGGTTGTTGACTATGACGTGCACGGTGCCGTGGGTGGTGTAGGACGGCAGGTGAGTGTGTGTGTGTGTGTGTGTGTGTGTGTGTGTGTGTGTGTGTGTGTGTGCGTACCTGGTTGTTGACTATGACGTGGACCGTGCCGTGGGTGGTGTAGGACGGCAGGTCACTGAGGTTCAGCGTCTCGAACACCACGCCCTGGCCCGCGAAGGCCGCGTCCCCGTGGAGCAGGATGGACATCACCTGACGCACACACACACACACACACACACACACACACACACATCACTACCTGTCCCCTGACATCACTACTCTCCACAGTAGAACTGTTCTTCATCCTCATCATCCTCATTCTCACCCTATTGCCCCTGTGTCCCCCCCTGACTCCCCCTGTCCCCCCTCTAACTCCCCCTGTCCCCCCCTAACTCCCCCTGTCCCCCCCTGACTCCCCCTGTCCCCCCCTAACTCCCCCTGTCCCCCTCTAACTCCCCCTGTCCCCCTCTAACTCACCCTGTCCCCCCCTAACTCACCCTGTCCCCCTCTAACTCCCCCTGTCCCCCCCTGACTCCCCCTGCCCCCCTCTAACTCCCCCTGTCCCCCTCTAACTCCCCCTGCCCCCCTCTAACTCCCCCTGTCCCCCTCTAACTCCCCCTGACTCCCCCTGTCCCCCCCTAACTCCCCCTGTCCCCCTCTAACTCCCCCTGTCCCCCTCTAACTCCCCCTGCCCCCCCCTGACTCACCCTGTCCCCCTCTAACTCCCCCTGTCCCCCTCTAACTCCCCCTGCCCCCCCCTGACTCACCCTGTCCCCCTCTGACTCACCCTGTCCCCCCCTAACTCCCCCTGTCCCCCTCTAACTCCCCCTGTCCCCCTCTAACTCCCCCTGCCCCCCCCTGACTCACCCTGTCCCCCTCTAACTCACCCCTGTCCCCCTCTAACTCCCCCTGCCCCCCTCTAACTCCCCCTGTCCCCCCCTGT
>NC_137690.1:2791249-2796249 GCF_963989245.1 Nansenia antarctica
TACACAACGCAAGTCTGTACCACTATGGCTCAGAGGCCAGGTTTTAATGATGAGATTTTTGCCAGTCCAGTGTTGCCTATGGGGAGGGGTGCATGGGGGGCATGTCAGAGCAGAGCAGACAGTGCTGTCATAGACATTGACAGTGCTGTCAATAGTAGGGAGGTGGGGTGTTCCCAGTTGTTTACTGACAGTGGTAGAGGCACAGGGTCAGGTCAGGACCCAGGTTGTGCTGCTGTCGGACAGTTTACAGGGGAGGCTCCTCCCACATCCACACCCAGTGTTAATGACACTGAAGCTCTTCATCACCTTTCAGACATGATGGGTCAGCTAGGTGCTCAGATTGGCGAGTCCATTGTAACCAAGTTAATTTCAGCTGGTGTAGTTCACTCAAGTAGTATGAGCAGTGCACACCTCAACTGCACATCGCCTCCAGATCCTGTAACTGATCCTAATGTTGTTAGACAGGAGGTTCCGTGCGTTACTGTGAATGTAACATCAGACAGGGAACCACCAATGTTCCGAGGTGATAGTTCTGATAAGTGTTCAGTCCAGGACTGGATTGACATGTCTAAAGCTTATCTGAGAAAGCAGAAATGTCCAATGCATGAACAGGCTGAGGAGATACTGGCAAGGCTGATGGGTAAGGCAAAGGATGTTGTGAGGGTTGGTTTGCGAAGCGATCAGACACTTGATGTGAAGCAGAACCCTGATCTCATCTATGATATCCTTCTCAAGTACTTCAGTGATGTGTCATCATGCCTCCCGTTGTCAGATTTCTATGCCACTCTACCCAGACCCAATGAGAACCCTGTAGACTACTGGTTGAGGATCAACAAAGCAGCTGATGTAGCTGGTGAGGGCCTTCGCAGACAAGGTAGGAGGATGGAGAACGTGGGTGAAGAGGTAGCACGGATGTTTGTCAGGCATTGCCCGGACTCTGGACTATCCCGTATTCTGGAATGCAAGGCTATTGAGGAGTGGAGCTCACGAGACATACAGTTGAAGATTGATAATTATCAGAGAGAGCTGAGAGCCTCTGGCAGGACCGGTAGTTCTGTGCCATTGAAGAGCCATGCCACCGCCCTCCACACTGTGCAGTCTCATCCAGAGCCTTCGATTCAGTCTGTGTCTGAGCAGTGTTCCACCCAGTACCCCCCTGCTCCTGCCCATAGTCCAGTGTACCACACACAGTGTCCGCCTTCTACCCTCATTCCTTCCCAGGGCCATGCTTTAGGCCAGCTTCCGTACCACTCCTCCGCGACTGCTGTGGCCCAGAACACTCAGCAATCTGAAGACAGGATTCTTGCTCGCATTATGGAGAGGCTGGAGCAGATGATGGGGAAAGTGCAGCAGCGTGACAGTGCTCCTCGTGGCGGAAGATACCAGGGTGGCGCCCGTGAGAAGGCCTGCCGAGTCTGTGATGACAGTAGACACACTACCATCTCACACTGCATGTCAGAGAGGCTGTGCTTTGTCTGTTTAGCCCCAGGTCACACAAAAGTTGAGTGTCCCACCAGGTCGTCCCGAGCACCTCAGCCTCAGGGAAACTAGGTGGCCTGTATTCAGAGGGAGAAAGTATAGGTCGCCAAGTAAACTCCCATTGTGAGGACGAATCTAGTGCTGAGACAGTGTATATAGCTCTCAAAAGCTCAAGTGATAACTCTGAAGATATTGTTTATCAGAATACGCATACAATTAGTGGTAGTGACAGCCTTTTCTACACACCTGTGACAGTTGGTAATACAGTGACTCTAAATGCTATGCTAGACAGTGGGTCTATGGCTTGTACAATGAGTAAGACGGCAGAGGGAAAGCTTAGAGAGGTTGGAGTTGCTACAGAGCATAACCAGTTCAGTTCAAATGTGGTGCTTGTTGGCTGTGGTGGTCGCCGTGTCAAGCCTGAGTCAGCTTTCAACGTGGAAATGGAGGTGTATGGCTGTAGGATTATGGTTCCCACTCTGGTAGTTGAAGGCCAGCATGATGAGTTGATACTAGGCACCAATGTTATTAAATATATCCTCCGGCAGTATAAGCAATGTGATGGCTACTGGAAGGCTGTGTCTACGCCCTGTCCTGCTGGCGATCCAGAATCTGAACAGTTTCTCTCGATGCTCGCTGGTCTGAACCGTTGGCGAGGTGACGTCATACCTGACAAGATAGGCACAGTCAGGTGCAACTCAGCCGTGTGTCTTGAGCCTGGTCGGGAGTACCTGATGTGGGGCAAGCTACCCAAGTCCACTATTGTGTCTCCTGGTAGCGCTGTGATGACAGAGCCCACATCGTGTCGCTCAGCTCCAAGAGGGGTTCTGGTGGCCAGAGTTGTTACTCCTTTGTGGGGAGACGGATGGGTTCCATTGAAGCTGATCAACTCGTCCGACAGGCCCGTCTTGGTAAGACGCAATGCTAAATTGGCCGACGTCTTCTCCTGCATTGCGCTCGAGGACATGGATGAGACCGGACCTGCTGAGGTCCCACTACTCAGTTGCTGTCAAGTAACCCCGTCCAGTGAAAATGCGGCCCGCACTGTTGATGAGGAACTGAAGTACATGGGATTGAGTGGGCTCGACATACACTCCTGTGACGTGTCTGAACAGTGTAGAAGCAAGATGGCTGACCTGGTTGTGCGCTACAAGGACATCTTCTCACGCCATCACCTGGATTGTGGAGAGGCAAAGGGCTTCATACATCGCATTCACCTCTCAGATCACAGGCCATTCCGGCTCCCATTCAGACGAGTGCCCCCCAGTCAGTATCAGAAGTTGCGCCAAGTACTGAGTGAGATGGAGGAGAAAGATATAATCAGGAAGTCAACCAGTGAATATGCATCTCCGTTGGTTCTTGTATGGAAAAAGAACGGAGATCTCCGTATCTGTACAGACTTTCGCTGGCTGAACAAGAGGACCCTGAAGGATGCTCACCCTCTCCCTCACCAGGCCGACTGCTTAGCTGCACTTGGAGGTAACTCCTTGTTTAGTACTATGGATCTAACCTCAGGGTTTTATAACATGCCACTACACGAGGATGACAGAAAGTACTCTGCCTTTACAACACCTATGGGCTTGTATGAGTATAATCGCCTCCCGCAGGGCCTCTGTAATAGTCCTGGGAGCTTCATGCGTATGATGACTAGCATTTTCGGAGACCAGAACTATCTGAGCTTACTGGTTTATCTGGATGATTTATTGGTGTACGCCCCTGATGAGAGGACAGCTCTGGAACGCTTGGAGATGGTGTTCAGTAGACTGCGTGGTCATAACCTGAAATTGGCCCCCAAGAAGTGTTTTTTTCTCCGGAAATCCGTCAAATTCCTCGGCCACATAATTAATGACAACGGTGTGTTGACTGATCCCAGCAAAGTTGAGAGCATCGCAAAGATGACAAGTGCTGACCTGATGGAAGCGGACGGTGTAACCCCCTCACAGAAACGAATCAGATCTTTCTTGGGGATGATCAATTATTACCAGCACTTTGTGCCTAGCTTCTCCGCTATTGCAAAGC
The DNA here is from genome assembly GCF_963989245.1 of Nansenia antarctica. Taxonomy (NCBI): domain Eukaryota; kingdom Metazoa; phylum Chordata; class Actinopteri; order Argentiniformes; family Microstomatidae; genus Nansenia; species Nansenia antarctica. The sequence continues at coordinate 2,794,748 of NC_137690.1, forward strand.
CTCTCTTCTCTCTGTTGACGGGCCAGAAGAGAAAAGGGAAGGTGAAACAGTCCAAACAAAGGTCACAAAGCAGGAAGTTGAAGGTTACTGACTGGACCCCCGAAACGGAGCAGGCTTTCCAGAAGCTGAAAACGGCGCTGGTTGAGACGGCTGTCCTGGCTCACCCTGATTTCAGCCGTCCCTTCATGCTGTCAACGGACGCGTCCCTTGATGGCATCGGTGCTGTCCTGTCGCAGATCCAAGAGGGTGAAGACCGAGCGAGGCCAATCGCATTCGCCAGCAAGTCCCTCTCTCAGTCTCAGAGAAACTACCCAGCCCATCGGTTGGAATTCCTAGCCTTGAAGTGGAGTGTCTGTGACAAGTTTAGCCATTGGTTGAAGGGGCATGATTTCACTGTTTGGACGGACAATAATCCATTGACTCATATCATGACGAAGCCCAAGCTGGACTGCTGCGAGCAACGATGGGTGGCTAAGTTAGCGAGCTATAACTTCGACATCAAGTACGTGCCAGGCCCACAGAATGTTGTCGCTGATGCCTTGAGTCGTGTGCCTTTCGTCAAGCAGAGAGTCAGTCACAGATTACTTGAAGAGCCCTACAAGAATCTCCTCTCCGAAGTCCAGGATGTGTCGAGTGCTTCTGTACAGGACGCCTTCCGGTCGTCCAATGATAGTGGTGACACTCCACGCCAGGCAGAGAGTTACGCTCAAAGTGTCCCATCACCTCTGCATGTCCACGCTCAGTCTATGGAGATGGATGAAGTGTCTGTTGTTCTACAGTCATATGACGATCTGTGGGAGGTCGGAGCAAGAACGCGTGCTGTAGCAGTCTTGCACCATTTGCCTCAGTTAGTCCCAGGTGGTCAGGACTCACTTCCTGCTTACAGTGAGAAGGAACTCCGGGATGAACAGCTCAGAGACAGAACTCTCTCTCGAGTCTTGTACTATGTGGAGAGACATCGGAGACCCTCCAGGAGAGAGAGAGATAAGGAATCAGTCACAGTCATGAGGTACCTGAAGCACTGGGAGAAACTTGTTGTGAGCAATGGGATACTCTACAGAGTCTCGAGGGATCAAGTCGTGAAGTCAAAACGCCGCCAGTATGTGGTTCCTGAGTCTAAGAAAGTTGAAGTTCTGAGAGGTGTTCATGACCATGCTGGCCATCAAGGTCAGTTCAGGAGTCTTGGCTTGGCCAGACAGAGGTTCTTCTGGCTCAACCTCGACAGAGACGTAAGAGACTACGTCCGTAACTGCCAGCGGTGTATTGTCAGTAAGACTGTTGAACCTGCTGCGAGGGCGCCTTTGCAGAGTATCACATCAACCAGGCCACTTCAGCTGGTTTGCATTGATTTCTGGTCAGCGGAGGACTCAAGGAACAAGTCAGTTGATGTGTTAGTTGTTACTGACCATTTTACAAGAATGGCCCAGGCATTCCCCTGCAAAGATCAGTCAGCCAAACAGGTGGCGAGAGTTCTATGGGACAAGTTCTTCTGCGTCTTTGGG
>NC_137690.1:2806249-2818749 GCF_963989245.1 Nansenia antarctica
AAAATTGAGAAACAATAGTGTGTTTTTCATTTTGTTGGAAGGGATTCTAGTGACAACCAATCATTTGAAAAGAAGTTGAAATATTGCACGTTACTGCATGCTGCTGCTACCGCCATTTCAGTTGTGTGAGCCGACTCAGTCGAGCAAAGTCAGTACTTTTTGTAGTAACGTTAGGCCTGCCTAGATGGATATACCAAAGTGGATTAAATCCTCGAAAGGTGCAGCTGCACCCAACCCCAATGGACAGAGAGATAGCACCAGCAGTAGCGACTGTGGGCCTGACACTAGTAGCACCCCGACTGCTACTACTAGCAACGTGACCCTTGCTGCTAATGTTAGCCCCCCGACTATTACTAGCACTAACGTGAGTTTAGCTACTAGCCCACCGACGAATGTTAGGGCTACTACTAGCCTTGCTAGCCCCCCGACGACTACTGTTCCTGTTGGATTAGTGGTGGAGCCGGATGACCTTGGAATGGACCAGCCTAAACAGGTTATTTTGAGCAAATATCCAGTCAGAATGTTTGGTGCAAAAAACGGTCATTGGCCTCAAGCTGGAACAGGGACTGGCTTGAGCATTCTCTGAGAAAGGACGCCACATTTTGCTACGCGTGCAGGAAATGTAGGGTAGTGCAGCGAATTCAGGGTAAGTTAATATCATGTGTGTGTGTGTGTGTGTGTGTGTGTGCGTGTGTGTGTGTAGGCACCCGCCGTGGTAGTATGGCAAGCCGTTTTAACATTTATTACTACAATGGATATTCATTACTGATATCTGCAACATCATTTTGCCTAGTCAAAACTCAAATTCAAGATATCTTTAATTATATTTTGACTAATCAAAACTCACATTTTAGATATCTGTAATTATATTTTGACTAGTAAGATTCAATTTTATTTTGCCATTCAAGTGTATGGGGTTTGTCATTACAGATATCTACAATTCAGTTGTAGATATCAGCTATTCACATTGCCGATATCTGCAACTGAATTATGACTAGTTGTAATTACAGTTTCAGATATCTACGGTTTCATTCTGACTAGTCATAATTCCAGTTCAAGATATCTTTAATTCCCATTAATTCAAGATATCTACATTGTCCTTAAAGATATCTTGAATTAAGTTGAAGATATCTTGAATTAAGTTGTAGATATCTCAAACTGGAATTAGGAATAATCGTAATTTAATTGTAGATATCTATTATAAAGTTATAGATATCTTGAAATTCATTTTAATGATTGATATCTCAAATTGGTGATATCTTTAACTTCCATTCTGCCTAGTCGAAATGTTATTACCGATATCTTAAATTAGAGTTTAGACTAGGCGAAATGACGTTTCAGATATGTCTGTTGTTGTCAGAAAACGCTGGAGCAGCTTCAATTACTGCGCTGTAGATTTCTAGTACAAGCATGAAGCATCTAGTGAACGAATCTCACGTTCACCACAAATCCCTTGATGATATGTTCTCTCTATTTCATGGCATGTTCGCGCTATCCTATCCACCACAGCAACCGCCATTGCTTCTGCCAACACTCATCAAATGCTTTGCTGCTCCCGCCAATATCATGAGATACCTCGCATCATGAGCATCGTCATGCAATACAATTCTACTAGTCATAATGACGTTTGAGATATCTGCAACTATTATTTTGACTAGTCAAAACTGAATTACAGATATCTCTAACTGTCGTTTTGACTAGTCAGAATGACGTTATAGATATCTTGAATACAAATTTAGACTAGTAAAAATCGAATTACGACTAGTCAAATTTAGCTAATAAATGTTAAAACGGCTTGCCATACGTGGTGATGTTTTGCTAGTTGTATTCTCGTCAGCTTTTTCAATTGGAGAGATGGGCTGTTTGCATGGTTATGCTATATTTAAGGTGCTTTGTGTATAACGTGTTCAATGATGAGGATTGATGTATCTGGCTGATCCTATTTGCTGTAGATGGGTGGTTTAATGTGATGATCACACGATTGATTGATTGATTGAAAACTTTATTAGAAGATTTGCAGAAGTAGGTACATGAAAGTACATATTACATACAAGGTCAACTAACAGGATAAACACCCAAGAAAGCCACTGGCTTATTTCAATTGGGGTCCTTGATTCTCAATTCATCGTTACATCGTTACATGTAAGACAGACGGTCGGTCATACTGTATATACCTTTTGCAAGTTTACTGATTGCGTGCCAGTCTCGTAATTTTTGTTACGTAGGTTATTTTTATTTAATTGTTGCTCTTGTAAGTGTGCCGGGTTGGTGCCAATTATTGACCTGTGTGCATTGTAATGCACAACTTGGCTTCTACATGCTCTAAAGGGGTGGTTTAAAAAATAAAACAGAAAATAGATGACAGGTTTGTAATAAACCAGCTTCGCCTGTGTTATGTTATTTGCTGCATTCTAATAATTTTAGGTCTAATCTTCATCAGTAGGCTACGTGTCCAATTTAGCCTCTGCCACCTCCTATGCATGTCAGTGTTGCATGACGAATACCATAGCATATCGGATTATCAAAAATAGTTAATAATAATTGTGCCCCCCCATGCAGTTCATTGGCCCACCCTAAGACTGGGCCCTGGTGACGGGTTTGTCCACAACGGACCTAGCCCGGCCACGCGCTCAATTATACTGGAGTTTCTCCGGTGTCTGGGAGTTCGCAAAGGGAGTTCGCAATCATGTTTTCAATGTCACCTGATAAGAATAAGACCATTATATTATTACAGTATAAGTAGCACACGAGTTGAGCCGGGATGAAAACAGTCAAAATCGTCCCCCTTCTAAAACTGCCCTCCCCTCTTTCCATACGTTATGTCATTTATCAATGAACGTGGTATTACTGCTATTTCAAGGTGCGAGGTCACAGAGTCACTGACGCTGAGGGGATGCTAAAATTGTCCTCATATGATAAAATCCACCATCCACCTGATTTTCTTTTACAACTTGAGTAGCCTACTGAGTATAAGCATTTTCCTGGTTAGTTGTCATGATCAAACGTTACAAACGCAATTTACAGAGAAGCCACTCTTCTCTGCCCTCTCCCGCTTCCAGACGCACGCCTACCCTATATTATAGCACTTGTCTTAATTCAGCCGCTATAATTGAGCCTCTATCACAGGGCGTTAATACAAACCTCATTCACCTGCGTTCAATTCCAAGTATATTTGGTATTTATAGGAGGAAGCACGTACGCAACTTTAAACCATCTCAGCCCGTTTTATAAATAATGCTTACGTCCGTTTAGAAAAATGTGCTTACGTGAAAGTCAAAGATGACGTTCAAGTACTTTTTTTATAAATGAGGCCCCAGGTCGATATTGAGGACCCAAAGCCAAAGAATTTGACTCTTGTTTACTGTAAGATGTAATACAAGTTAAACATGTCTGATTCTGATTCTTATACACATTTGTGTCTGCGGCTGGTGAACGTGCAAACCACACACTCACTCGAAGGGGTCAAAAAGTGAAAATATTTTAAAATGTATTTTCATAACACCAACTTTTAAAGTTTTAAAGTACCCACTCGGTATAATAAACAACAGTTTAACGATCACTAAATACTTGTGATTTGTGGATTTGATTCATTTCGTTTTAGGACGTGTTCAAAAGCAAGGACTCTATGTTCATCTAATTATGAGTAGTTATGTGTTTTTAGCATGTCCAAGTGCTCTCAGCATGTTGTGATGTTATACAAATGCAGTTAGACGTTCGTAGCGATGTAAGCCACTAGCTATTAGCAGCGTTCGTAGCTTCTTCTTCTTCTTCGGCGTATGGGTAGTTGTTTTCCTCTCCACTCCACCAGGCTCGGGGCCGAGGGGCTACCCTTTTACCACCCCGAGACTTGGTTGAGGGACTCACCCGGGCTATATTTCTGGACACCCCTCCAGAAGCCACGTCATCGTCTCGTCATCTAATACCGACAGACCATGCATCCCGTTGGGTGGGTGGTACACCGGGCAATCCAGGATAACATGGTCTGCGGTTTGGTCCTCTGCGCCACACTCGCACGACGCATTTGGGGCCAAGCCCCATGTGTGCATTGATGAGCGGAAACGCCCGACGCCGGTCCGGAGACGATCGTTCGTAGCTGTGGCCGCGTTTAGAGTAACTTTTCCCATTCAGTGTTTGAGGTGTACCAACATTCAAATATGCCTGTCGTTTCTCCTATTTAATGTATGACACATCATTTGAAAGCTTACAATCTGTATTTTAAGCACATGTAAAAAACAGTGTCGTATATTTCTGTAGTATGTATGATCTATTTATGAATATGTAGTATATTTTAAACACACACACATACCAGGGCATGCAAGGACATGATGCCCTCTAACAATGAGGGTTCTATGGCAACCAGATGACCAACAGAGACCTCTGGGGGTTGGGCAAACACACATACATTCTGGCCCCTCCCCTCTTGAACAAAACGGGCAGGCTAGCTAGAGAGCTTCCTCTTTTCCAGCCCAGGCCACAGGATCAACACATGTATGTATAAATCTGTTTGTAACTCGGATTAAATCGTCTTAAACTCAATAACTGTTCTTTGATTCATAACCAATAAGAAATACACAACACATGGCGAGCCTAAAACCGGGAGTCTATAAAGAGGAATACGTTTGAAAACTTAAGCTGAAGCCACAGCTCTGAAGACGGTAAGAACGAAAATAGCGCTATTTTCTGTTTAAACTGCTAGGGGCGCGTGTACAACAGCTGTGTTTTCAAGCATTTTCTTTGAGACTAAAACAACCTTCAACTTTAAGGTTTAAAGTAAAGTAACTTGTTGGAAAAGGAAACACATCTTTCATAGTCTTTAAGCTGGGGTTGGGGAGAGAGCCGAATTTGGTAATTCGCTGTTTTGTGTAATATTGTGTTAAGATATTAGTTGTGTAACTAATAGATATTGTTTGGACGGTATTACGGAATATCGTGAGTGTGTGTGTAGAATTGTGTTAAAGTGTAAATGGACTGTGTAGTCTATTTTGTATTGTAGCAGTGAAAAACATATGAGACTCTTTGTCTGTGTGAAAGGACGCCATTGTGTAAACGGAGCAAGAACACGCACGCTCGGGCACGCGCGCAGACACGCGGACACACAGGGCCTTTAGACATCTCTGTGAAGAGACTGTGGAAAACGTGAATGCATTGTAGAATATTTGAATGAGATTTAATTTGGGAAATAATAGTTTAACTGGATTGAAAGATAATCGTGAAATTGTTGTGTCGTGGAAAATAACAGTATTGTGGAAAGCAAAATATATGTTGTGAGACTAATCTTTTCACAGCAGCGGGTTTCCCCTCAGAGGAGAAGGACAAAGACTAGCCCCTCCTTCCCCTACTCCATTTTACACGGAGGAGCTGGCGCATGCGCAATCGATACGCAAGTCGGTTGCTTGGCGCCGCCTGCTGGACAAAATACGACAAGACATTTTAAAACACTAATCCTCAGGGAGATACATCTGAGGTCGATGAAACAGTCCGATACATTAATAAATAGATGGTTATAAATGATTGTAATATATTACCTTAATTCAATTAATTTAATTAATTACAAATTGATTGAATTAATTATTCAGATCATTTCATTTTCTGTTTTCACAAAACTTTGATCAATTGGTTTATAATGGTCTAAGGATAACGTTTTCTTTCACAGGTTTACATCAATGAAGTGTCAATGACTAAGTCTAATTAATTATGCATTCCTTTCAAATAACAAGTCGATTTCTTTACAGATTGTAATTAATAATTAATCATTCATTCTTTCCCAATAACAAGTCGATTTCTTTACAGATTGTAATTAATAATTAATCATTTTCCAAATAACAAGTCGATTTCTTTACAGGTTATAATTAATATTTGTAATTTACATCTTTTATTTCAAGTTAGGTCATGTCCACAGCTTTTGATTAGGAATAGCAGAATAGTTTGTATTGATAATTAAGCAGTAAAAGGGTTTTTGTAAATCAGTGAATACTTAGGTGTTGACCAGCCTTTGTGATTTGATAATTGTGTTGACCAGAACTGTAATTAGTATTGAATGAGTAATTAAGTGACACATATTCATAAACAATTAGGAAACACATTTAAGTATAAAGTACTTACACAGATATTAGATTTAAGTTAATACTGCACTGACATACACAAGAGGCAAGTCTGTTATTCTGAAGTTGCAGGGTTTTGTGTGGACGGTTAATGCAGTTAAATTGGACTAGCATTTGTTTAGCAAATAAGGCAATAGGAAGGTGGGTTGTAAGAAGCGTACACCTTATCTAATATAGAATATTGTCAGCATATTGAGCAAGTAGAATGGGGTCAAATTCAACAAAGCTGTTAAAAGATATTAGTGAACATCGTGGAATGTTGGCTACGTTATCCCCTATGGCTGTAGTGGAAAAAATGAATCCTCTTGTTAGGGAAATTAGCAAAATGTCTACGAAATGGAATAGCCGTTGGGCATACATTGAACAGCCGTGGCCGAAAGAGGGCAGCCTTAATTTACAAATAATTGCAACATTGGAAATACTTATCAATGGGCACAAAGCACATCAAAGAGGAAAGATTAGATCAGAGAAACGCAAGTTAGAGTTAGCTATTTTAGATCTATTTAAGGTAGAGGGACAGAAAATAGCTCAGATGGAACCGGAAAAGAAAAAAGAATTGGCCAGAACACTGGAACAGAAATTGAACATTCCATCCCCAGACATGTGTCCTGTCTCCAGTCCCCCTCCATATGCTAAGGCACTGGAGGACCATTCCCAGAAGAAGAAGACCAAGAAGGAGCCAAGGGGAAAAGGGGACGACAGGAGTGACGAGGAAGATGACAGCGAAGATGGCAGTGAAGACTCAAGTGATGACGACAATGCAGATGGAGGCTACAACGCGCAGGTCAGGAAGATGATAGCCACAGCCGAAAGGAAAGGTGGGAGAAGACGCCCGGAGAAAGCGGAAAGAGAGGAAGATTGTCACCGAATGTCATCAAATACATTAAAGAACTGTCCAGTGCTGATTCGGGGTAACAAGATGGAATATCATCCGTGGCATCATACAGATCTGTCTGAAGTGATGGAGAAGCTCCCCGTTCTTCAAGATGGTGGATACCCGTGGACTACTGAGATGGACGTGAGACTGACAGGAACGCAGGCCGCAATGGGAGACCTGAAAAGACTCTTAGCTTTTATTGCAGGATTGGATACAATGCAGGAAATATTGATGAAGGCAGGACTTCATAGATATATCAATACATCAGTTTATGATCCAGAGCTCTTCGCAGCAAACAGAGGCAAACTGTGGAAAGCAATCAGAGAGACTTACCCTACTCACATTCACCCAGACAATATCATTGTGAAGCCACTGGGGGGAGATGAGAATCCCCGGGGGTTTGTTGCCCGTGTGCACTCTCAATGGAGAAGTGTGACAGGGAAAGACGCTGAAGATAACCCCTTAGAAAAATCCATAATCAGGGAAAAAATACAAGAAGGGCTTCCTACCCCAGTTAAGGATAAGCTAGCAGAAGTGGTGGGGCTACGACACATGAACAAAGCTGTTTATATAGACCACGTAGCTCATCAAGTTGAATTATATCGAAAGAATATTCAGATACAGAAGGCAGAAGACGAAGAATCACTCAGAATATTGACTCATGTGCAATTGACTGAAAGCGAGAGGAACATAGAGGGAGTGCAGGCTTTAGCCCCACAGCAACAGCCACCTGGAGTGCAGACTGCTACTTACCAGTCCTACTCACAGGGGCCACAAGGGGGGTATCCTGCTACTTACCAGTCCTACCCACAGGGGCCACAAGGGGGGTATCCATACCCACAAGGGCCACCAGGGGTGCAAGCGGTTCCATACCAGATGTACAACCAGCCTGGCCAAGGACCACCACCAGGGGGATGGACAGCAGCAGGGAAGAAGATGCTAGAACCGTGTTACCAATGCGACCAGAATGGACATCTAGCCTGTACCTGCTGCAACAGGCCCCAGGGGGGCGCAGGGGGGAGCCAAGGAGGAGGATATTGGCCCCCTACTACACCTGCTCCAGGAGTGATGAACCCTTATGGAGGCCCAGCAGCTGGCCTATAGGGGTGCCCGGAAGATCCGAGTGGGAGGTGCCAGCTGGTGGTGACACAGAAGCCTGAAGGCGCCACGCACCTCCCTATGTCTAGAGAATATGTGAAGACAATCGGATTTGAGGGAATTAAACAGCTGATTCCTACAACTGAGCTTGTAGACTTAGAGTACAAGGGACAGAGAGCAACTCTGTCAACACTTGTGTCAGAACACACGCCAACAGGGCTTCGGCGTATGGGTAGTTGTTTTTCCTCTCCACTCCACCAGGCTCGGGGCCGAGGGGCTACCCTTTTACCACCCCGAGACCTGGTTGAGGGGCTCACCCGGGCTATATTTCTGGACACCCCTCCAGAAGCCACGTCATCGTCTCGTCATCTAATACCGACAGACCATGCATCCCGTTGGGTGGGTGGTACACCGGGCAATCCAGGATAATATGGTCTGCGGCCATAACAGGGCTGCTAGGGAGAGATGCTCTATGCCAATTGAACTGTACAGTAAAATGCACACCTGACGGCTGTCAGGTGACGGTGCCAGCCGATGTTCAGATTCCATCGACAGCCAGAGTGATTAAGCATAGAACAGACCTACAAGCTTTGCCTTTAAAGGGAGCTGATATAGAATATTGGGTTGATGGGTCTTGTTACGGGGTAGGAGAAACTTTGTGCGCTGGGTATTCCTTAGTTAAAGCACAGAATTCAAAGTTTATTGTAGAACAGGCTGAGGCAGTTCCTCAGCCTTGCTCAGCTCAGTTGGCTGAATTGATTGCCCTCACAGAAGCATGCAACTTGGGAACCGGACGGAGAGTGACAGTGTACACCGACTCTGCCTATGCACATAATGTTTGTCATTTTAATGGAGCTGTATGGAGGGGGCGGGGTTTTAAGAGAACTGATGGTACGCCTATACAGCACCACGCACAGATCATGAAGCTGTTACAGGCCATGATGAAGCCAAAGGAATTAGCCATAGTGAAGTGTGCCGCACACAGGTCTGAATCATCACATGTCACACAAGGTAACAGGGCTGCAGAGGATGCAGCCAAAGCCATTACAGGAGCAGACAAGGCAGGTAAAGGTCTTCTGGTCACACATGAAAAGCAATTACAGGGCATGGTCGCACTTGAGGATTTATTGATGTTACAGAGTAGAGTAACTACGTTAGACAAGAACGTTTGGCTAGCAAGGGGGGCAAGTCAGGATGACACAGGTCTATGGAGGAATCATGAGGGGTTGGTTGTAGCACCCTCAGATTTAATAGGCATGTTAATACGGGAAGCTCATGGATTAGCACATGTGGCTAGGGGGGAGGTAAGACGCAAGATCACCAAGGAATATGGGTTTTGGAGTCCATATTTGATGGAACAGATTGACCATGCTTTAGGTCAATGTGGGGTCTGTTGGAGAAACAACATCAGAGTGGGTACACCAGTGGTGTCTGGGCATATCCCTACCCCAATAGGGCCACGGGTGGTGGACAGGGGGGTGGATGTACAGAGTAGGCAGGATGTTGTGCCAACAGGTGCCGAGGTCCCCAGAGAACCTGAGAAGGAGGAGCTACGACGAGATGCTGTGGTGTTGCCTGAGCCAGTGGCAATGCCAGTGTTACAGCCAGTGACATTACCGGCAGTGCCTGAAACCGAGGGGACAGTGGAAAGCTGTCCAGATGCCAATGAACCAGAAACCAACGAAGCAGAGAGGGTTGACAGTCTGGAGGTCCAGCCTGGGAGTGTCCAAAGCCTGGACACCTGTGCTACTGGGGATGCTGGCGAGTGCCTGCATCATGCTTCAGATGATGCTGAGGGCGACTCCCCAGACCTTGATCAGCGTGGGAGGGGACCAGGCGGCTGCCTGAACCTCAATGACACTGACGGACGACGACCGGTTAGGAAAAGATTAAAGACTATGAATAGGGTAGTGAAGCAGCAGATCAAAGGGAACGACGGGAATGGACAGCAGATGATAGCATGGCTGGAAACGGTCTTAGGGGCATGGGAAACTTATTTTGCTAAGATAGGAGCACCTATTATAGCAGACATGATTTTTGACTTTCTTAGGAGACAGGGCCTCATTGACTGTTTTTGGAAAATCAGTCACTCAGTCCACGTTAATGAACTTTTCAGAAGACTAGTCCTCATCTGAGGTGAAGATCTATGCATTAATGCATTCCCTTTGTCCTATGCTTACTGTTGGAGAATTATGTGTTATGATAACTGAATGTCATTATTTGTGTATTGTTTGTTTGTTTCTATATCGTGTGATTGAGGTCAGTTGAGAAGTGATGTGGTGGTTATACAAAGCTAGGAGAGAGGTTCTGTTCCTAGCGCAACGAAAATGGAAGCTCCTGACTATGAAAGTGTTATCAATCTGAGACAGCGGTAAAGGCTGTTCTCCAACTGGGTTCAAGTGCTAGCAACCTCTGACCCTGACGCTTCAAGGACAAAGAAAACATCGGTCGTTGGAAGTTTCTGTATTGATTTGTGCATGATGAACTGTGTTTAGTTTAATTGTGATTGTTATTTTCAAGATTCTTTTTATTATTGGTTGTTTTCTATTTTTTGTTTATAATATCTTTGGTTCCTAATACTGGTCCTGGGTTGGTCTGTGTTATTGTGCTTCTTGTGTTGTGTGTTGGTGTAGTTTTTCTGTTTGTTGTTGTTTATTTTAAAAAAATATATATATATATTTTTTTTTTTTTCTTTGGTTTCTTAGCTGCAGTATGTGGGGTTTTGTGTTTTTGTTTTTGTTTTGTGGTCGTTTAGTTTCGGAACACCCTCTGGGTGGTCCGAGGGGGGATGTGTCGTATATTTCTGTAGTATGTATGATCTATGTATGAATATGTAGTATATTTTAAACACACACACATACCAGGGCATGCAAGGACATGATGCCCTCTAACAATGAGGGTTCTATGGCAACCAGATGACCAACAGAGACCTCTGGGGGTTGGGCAAACACACATACATTCTGGCCCCTCCCCTCTTGAACAAAACGGGCAGGCTAGCTAGAGAGCTTCCTCTTTTCCAGCCCAGGCCACAGGATCAACACATGTATGTATAAATCTGTTTGTAACTCGGATTAAATCGTCTTAAACTCAATAACTGTTATTTGATTCATAACCAATAAGAAATACACAACAACAGAAAAATGATTTCGGCTACTGGATGCACTTTTAACCAGCAGCTGTCACATTGGTCTAGACTCTAGAGAGAGTTAGACACCGACTACAGCCTCTCAGACTCCCTACAACTTCTCAGCCACGAAGACGAGTTTGACACCAGAATGAGTTATGAGCTTCAAAAACGTCTAGATTTGTCCAATTTCAGAAGTTAATGACGAGAAAGAGGGAATTTCTCCTTCATCCAGTGCTCAGGATGAGCTCACAGAGACGTTGGAAATAAATGGAAATTAATACGGAATAATTGACCATGACAGATCAAAAATTCACTCTCCAGCCAATTAGGCGTGTGTCTGTTGATGCGCTTCCACCACGGCTATCAGATTAGCGAGCCGATAATGGACAATCATCCTAATAGAGACAGGAGTCCCACGGTCACACCAGCGCTATGGCTGGACTCCACGGAGGGACTGGGGGGGCGAGGTTGTTCATGGTTCTTCCCAAGGTTTCTTCATACTAGCAGAAATGTGGTGTCCTTGCCACTGTCCGACCTGCTCTGCTTGTTTTACAAAGGATTGGAAATAATAATAATAATAATAATGATAATAATGATAATAATAATGATAATAATAATAATAATAATACATTAGACTTACATATATTTATTAATATATTATATATTTTTTCTAGACACTCAAAGACGCTTTACAAACTGAAAAGATCGAGTAGTAATAATAAAAAGAAACACTAAATAAATAAAAGAAAGTATAGTGGTCTTATACATTTTTTTAGTCTAAGTGTCTTTGTAGGACAATCTACTCTGCATACTGCAATTACACCTAGATTACGGGCAGAGAAGCGGCGAACAAGCGACGCCAGCGTCCTCTCTCAACCGACATTTTTAGAAAAGGTTATTTTTAAAATGTTTTTGTTATGATGACTGATGTATAGATTCACTTACTTTAGACTAATGTGCTTGTTGTGAGTCACCTTGGATAAAAGCGTCTGCTAAAATGTTTTTATGTAATGTAAATGTGTTCTAGTCAGAATGATGGAAACACTGTGGAGTGCTGCCGACTTGTGTGTATCGATTCTCCAACCACATCCCCCTTTGGCTGAATGTGCAAAAAACAGAGTCTAAATGGTAAATGTACTGACTTATATAACGCCTTATTCCAAAGTGCTTTACAACGGCCTCTCATTCACCCATTCACACACCAACGGCGGCAAGCTGCCATGCAAGGTGCCGGCCCGCTCATTGGGAGCAATTTGGGGTAGCGTGGCCATCTTCTGGGACTGTTCTATTTACTATC
>NC_137690.1:2826249-2827404 GCF_963989245.1 Nansenia antarctica
GGCTCGATGTACAAGTACAACCCCTGGACATGACGCTGGTATGTCGCAGGGTCTTTGGTGCCAATGCCACAAGACAAATCCAGGGGTCTGGTAGAGTCCATGTGTTGGCGGGTCGGTGCTGTTTTGGCTGCGTACGGAGGACCAACAGCATATTAGCATATTAGCATATTAGGCAGATGGTCATCATGTTCTGGCTCATCAGGGTATGTTCTAGTATAGTTCTACAATATGTCTATGCCACCGGGGGGAGGCTGGAGGAGGTAGAAATCGGAGGACAGCGGGCTCATCGTAATGCACGGAACAGAATGAGGGTTTTAAAACACGTACGTTTGTACGGAATGCAGGATGACGACGCCGTATTCCATTCCATGCGTTTATAACGAGCCCATCCTCCGATTTCTACCTCCTCCAGCCTCCCCCTGGTAGCATAGACGTACTCTAGAACCATACTAGAACATACCCTGATGAGCCAGAACATTATGACCCTCTGCCTGATATGCTAATATGCTAATATGCTGTTGGTCCTCCGTGCTAACTATGCTATGCTAACACCCCATGTAACCAAGTCTGTACTAAACGTGGAGGGTTGGGGTTCTGTTAAAGTTACGTTTACAAGCCAGCCAGCCGGCCGGTCGGTCGGTCGGCCATGCAACCATGGCAACGGAAACAGGAAAAAGAAAAACGTTGATGATCACGAGCGGCGGCGAGTTGTTATCATTCCGTGGTGACAGGTGTGAGTGGGCGCACAGCACGCTAAACTGGCGGCTGATTGGTCCGACTGCCAGGAGACTTCGCGGTAAACTGACAGCTTATTGGCTGAAGTGCCAAGAGACTGATGGCTCCTTAATTACTGACTCGTTCCACTGGAAACCCAGGAAATAAATAAATACATGAACGGATAAACAGAATAAATAACAACCTTGGAACGAAAGAGAGAAAAGGGGGGGAGAGAGGGGATGGAGAGAGGGAAAGAGGCAAGGGATGGATGGAGGGGGCAGGGAGGGAGGGATGGACGTGGGATGAAAGGAGGAGGGAGGCAGTGGGGGGGAAGGAAGGGAGTGTGAAAGGAAGGGACACAGCGAGGGAGGGAGGGAGGGGAGGGGGGGGAGGGAGGGGGGGGAGGGAGCTCCAGATGGTGCAGCTACCACCCTTATG
>NC_137690.1:2835104-2855104 GCF_963989245.1 Nansenia antarctica
CTCCCGTATCAACAGTCTTCACCCTCATCTGCACACAGGGCGTTAATTGAAATCCATCTTCGTGACGTGGTCAGGCCTCCTCCTCTCCATTCAATGCGCGTGGTCCTTGTTGGAGATGCGTGACGCTGATTCGATCGCAACTCTGAAAAAGTTGGCTAAACTTTATGACAAAGAAACGCACCGCAGAAGTCAGTGGATCATATGAACGGAACGGATAACCTTAAAACATGCGCTGCGTTTTTGAAACAGAAATGACATTGACAAGACTGTGTTAATGTGTTAATGAATGTGTATACATTCATACATTCATGACATGTAGCAACTGTATATGATTCACATGTGGAGTACAGTACAGTACAGTACAACACACCTTTTTCCTTCAGAAATGCCAACTGCCACATTGACTGTATACAGCTTATCTCTGTAGCTCCCATGATGCTTTGGGAGAAGGGCACGAACGTGGCACAGGTCATGTTCTGAAGAAAGACATCTGTTTTTATGACATGAACATGAACAGAGATATGGTGCATACCGCCACTGATGAGGAGTTTTGCGTTGCCGAAGGTCTCTCTTTGTCACGGACGACATGCAAACACACCACCGAGGGAGGCTGAGCCAACCGCCACCCTCTCTGCGTCATCGGAGGAACTTGACATTCAGCTAGAAACCCTTTCATCCATCACACACGTCTTCATTTGTAACCCTTTCCGTTAGAAAAACAGATATTGCTTTCTGCCTGTAGTGCAGGGTGTTCTCACATCAGACCCCCCCCCCCCCCCCACACACACACACACACACACACACACACACACACACGCACGCACACACACGCACACACACACAAAGCACATCCTGTCCCTCACTGTCCCCAGGGTGTTCCCACCTCAGACCCGTGGAGACCAGGGAGGTGTTATGAAATGCTGTTTGTGTCACACTGATGAATATATATATATATATATATATATATATATATATATATACAGTATATATATACATATA
The DNA here is from genome assembly GCF_963989245.1 of Nansenia antarctica. Classification (NCBI taxonomy): domain Eukaryota; kingdom Metazoa; phylum Chordata; class Actinopteri; order Argentiniformes; family Microstomatidae; genus Nansenia; species Nansenia antarctica. The sequence goes on from NC_137690.1 coordinate 2,836,104, forward strand.
TATATTTATTTATTTTCTGAGTGGGGCAGTCCCACTCATATTTTTCCTTTTATTGACAGATACAGTAGAGATTTAGACAGGAAGGATGGGTGGGAGAGAGAGAGGAGGGATGACATGCAGGACACGTCCGCGGCCGCAATCGAACCGGAAACCCTGCGGTTACATGGTGGAATGAGCTCCCCACAGCTGTCAGAACGGCAGAGTCACTACCCATCTTCCGTCGTAGACTGAAGACCCACCTCTTCAGGTTACACCTTAACTGCTCCTCCTGAGACATCTTCTGCCCCTCAGCACTACGTCTTCTAAAGACACCCGCTTTCTCCTCTACTGTGTCCCTAAGAACTTCTATTGCCCCCCTGTTTCTCTGTTCCTCCAGTAATAAAAAATTAATAATAGTAAAAAAAAAAAAAAAAAAGTTTTAGAAGAAGGTGATAGAAGAAGTTTTTTCCTTCTATCAATGGCCCCGGGCCTGAGCTAGATTACTCTTCCTGCCACGAATGGTGGACTGATGATTCACATGCTTAGCATTCAAATGTTTTGATTGTAAGTCGCTTTGGAATAAGGCGTCTGCTAAATGCCAAAAATGTAAATGGAACCCACTACGCCACCTAAGCGCCCCAATATGTGTGTCCTTAACACTAGAACAGCCATGGGTGGGGTCATTTGACCCTTGTGAGTAAAGAAAAAAGTTGTATCTTTGCACTCGATCAAATTTCAGGACCCTCCTTTCATGACCTTTCCTAGACATGTGCGTTCTACCACCCAGTATCCTTACATAATCACATCAGGATAAGCTAGTATAAAGATATTTTGCAGTTTTTCTTGTGTAGGAGGCAGGCTAATTTACAAGATGCGCCAACTAGTGGTCGTTGTGTGTAAGTAGCAGCTTGAGCATTGTAAAGAGGGGCTCTGTGGCGGCTCTTTTAGTAGGTAAAAAAGGCGCTGCTGTTCTAGTGATAATAAAGGTTGCTGTCGAAGAGGATAGGTCGACTCGATAAGAGAGACTTAGAAGTTAACTTTTTTAGTTTGTACGCCTGCACCCTTAGAAGCGTCCTAGCTTGGTATCTCTGGTGAGTCCAGTCCAGGAACATACTGTAGCCAGAGTCAGTTTCTCCAAAGCTACGCATGGTACTGAAGCTTGAGCAGCAAAGTTGCGGGAGACAATTGTTAAAAAAATCCATGTTTACACATCAATCTTATGTCTGTGAAAGAACAATATTTGGGGAATGAAGATCGTGCTGTATTCGCTGGTCTGGCAGAGGTTTAAAGAGGTAGTTCTAGGCTCTCGATACGCAGCGTTCAGTGTACAGTAGTTGTGATTCTGTACAGCAGGAGAGGCTGGGGGAGGTAGAACACCAGGGGAGGCTGGGGGAGGTAGAACACCAGGGGAGGCTGGGGGAGGTAGAACACCAGGGGAGGCTGGGGGAGGTAGAACACCAGGGGAGGCTGGGGGAGGTAGAACACCAGGGGAGGCTGGGGGAGGTAGAACACCATGGGAGGCTGGTGGAGGTAGAACACCAGGGGAGGCTGGGGGAGGTAGAACACCAGGGGAGGCTGGTGGAGATAGAACACCAGGGGAGGCTGGTGGAGGTAGAACACCAGGGGAGGCTGGTGGAGGTAGAACACCAGGGGAGGCTGGGGGAGGTAGAACACCAGGGGAGGCTGGGGGAGGTAGAACTCCAGGGGAGGCTGGTGGAGATAGAACACAAGGGGGAGGCTGGGGGAGGTAGAACACCAGGGGAGGCTGGTGGAGGTAGAACACCAGGGGAGGCTGGTGGAGGTAGAACACCAGGGGAGGCTGGTGGAGGTAGAACACCAGGGGAGGCTGGTGGAGGTAGAACACCAGGGGAGGCTGGGGGAGGTAGAACACCAGGGGAGGCTGGGGGAGGTAGAACTCCAGGGGAGGCTGGTGGAGATAGAACACAAGGGGGAGGCTGGGGGAGGTAGAACACCAGGGGAGGCTGGTGGAGGTAGAACACCAGGGGAGGCTGGTGGAGGTAGAACACCAGGGGAGGCTGGTGGAGGTAGAACACCAGGGGAGGCTGGTGGAGGTAGAACACCAGGGGAGGCTGGTGGAGGTAGAACACCAGGGGAGGCTGGGGGAGGTAGAACACCAGGGGAGGCTGGGGGAGGTAGAACTCCAGGGGAGGCTGGTGGAGATAGAACACAAGGGGGAGAATGGGGGAGGTAGAACACCAGGGGAGGCTGGGGGAGGTAGAACACCAGGGGAGGCTGGGGGAGGTAGAACACCAGGGGAGGCTGGTGGAGGTAGAACACCAGGGGAGGCTGGTGGAGGTAGAACACCAGGGGAGGCTGGTGGAGGTAGAACACCAGGGGAGGCTGGGGGAGGTAGAACACCAGGGGAGGCTGGGGGAGGTAGAACTCCAGGGGAGGCTGGTGGAGATAGAACACAAGGGGGAGGCTGGGGGAGGTAGAACACCAGGGGAGGCTGGTGGAGGTAGAACACCAGGGGAGGCTGGTGGAGGTAGAACACCAGGGGAGGCTGGTGGAGGTAGAACACCAGGGGAGGCTGGTGGAGGTAGAACACCAGGGGAGGCTGGGGGAGGTAGAACACCAGGGGAGGCTGGGGGAGGTAGAACTCCAGGGGAGGCTGGTGGAGATAGAACACAAGGGGGAGGCTGGGGGAGGTAGAACACCAGGGGAGGCTGGTGGAGGTAGAACACCAGGGGAGGCTGGTGGAGGTAGAACACCAGGGGAGGCTGGTGGAGGTAGAACACCAGGGGAGGCTGGTGGAGGTAGAACACCAGGGGAGGCTGGTGGAGGTAGAACACCAGGGGAGGCTGGGGGAGGTAGAACACCAGGGGAGGCTGGGGGAGGTAGAACTCCAGGGGAGGCTGGTGGAGATAGAACACAAGGGGGAGAATGGGGGAGGTAGAACACCAGGGGAGGCTGGGGGAGGTAGAACACCAGGGGAGGCTGGGGGAGGTAGAACACCAGAGGAGGCTGGGGGAGGTAGAACACCAGGGGAGGCTGGTGGAGGTAGAACACCAGGGGAGGCTGGGGGAGGTAGAACACCAGGGGAGGCTGGTGGAGGTAGAACACCAGGGGAGGCTGGGGGAGGTAGAACACCAGGGGAGGCTGGGGGAGGTAGAACACCAGGGGAGGCTGGGGGAGGTAGAACACCAGGGGAGGCTGGTGGAGGTAGAACACCAGGGGAGGCTGGTGGAGGTAGAACACCAGGGGAGGCTGGGGGAGGTAGAACACCAGGGGAGGCTGGGGGAGGTAGAACACCAGGGGAGGCTGGGGGAGGTAGAACACCAGGGGAGGCTGGGGGAGGTAGAACACCAGGGGAGGCTGGGGGAGGTAGAACACCAGGGGAGGCTGGGGGAGGTAGAACACCAGGGGAGGCTGGGGGAGGTAGAACACCAGGGGAGGCTGGGGGAGGTAGAACACCAGGGGAGGCTGGGGGAGGTAGAACACCAGGGGAGGCTGGGGGAGGTAGAAATCAGAGGACAGGCTTGTTGTGATGCATGGAATGGAATAAGGAATGGATCTATCGCTAAGCCACGCCCCCTTTGAAAACTCGGACAAACAAACGCTTCACTGACAGTGACTGACTGACCGACCGTGACTGAATGACATTCAATGACTTACAATTGGCAACAGCAAGTAACCACAGCAAAGTAATATACATGTTTTTTTAAAGATTACAAGAATATTTAATCTAGAAGCTTTTCACCATCAGATGATGATACCGAGTTGTTTGTCCGAGGTTTCTGCCTGTAGTGACTTGTGCTGTGATATGATTGGACAATTTCTATTTTGGGGCGTGGCTTAGCGATAGGTCCATTGTATGTTTGAAATGTAATAAGCTCCTATGTCATCAAGTTAACAGAGAATGCTTCAATGAGTCTTTAAAACCGTGGAATAGTATTAGAATACGTTTAGAAACCATCCTAAACCTATACTGTCCACATCAGGGGAGGCTGGCGGAGGTAGAAATCGGAGGACGGGATCATTGTTGATACCAGTCCTCCGGTTCCTACCACCACCAGCCTCTCCTGGCAGACAGTGCAGGTTTAGGATGGTTTCTAAAAGAGTCTTCAAATACTGTTCCAGGTCATGCAAGTGTCGTGGATATAATTGATTCTTAATAGATTTAGAACTTACAAAGCACAAAGAGCTTAGATCAATTGTCTCCAAAGAGGCCTTTTATTAAGCCAAGTTACATGAGCGCAGAGATAGATGAGCAGCCCAATAGCCCAATAGCAAGAAGCAAGCAGGAAGCACCCAACGATGGGTGCGACTCATATTTATAGACCTGTCCCTGGTCATGATGTCACTATTCTTGGGAACCAATCATATTATACAAATCTTTCAGTTATGGGCCCTCCTGTCCATAGTCAGAATTATTCACTGCGCCACAGATCTTGGCCCATCCCTTACAGGAAGGAAATGGGCCTTCCTTGAGTGTTAGATTCACCAAACTGTAGAGAGACTTACATTTCTCAGTATAACATGATATACAACCACTACACAAGCATTATCTATTGACTTGTTGACTTGGCTTATTAAATTGTAAATTGTTTAGAAAACAGACCCTTTTATCCTCTTAGAAAGGTCCTGGAAAATACGTCACACAACTTCACTGGGGGGGGGGGGGGGGGCGAGAGAGAGAGAGAGAGAGAGAGAGAGAGAGAGAGAGAGAGAGAGAGAGAGAGAGAGAGAGAGAGAGAGAGAGAGAGAGAGAGGAGAGAGTGACAGAGAGAGAGAGAGACAGAGAGTGGGAGAGAGAGAGAGAAAGAGAGAGACAGAGAGAGACAGAGAGAGAGAGAAAGAGAGGAATAGAGAGAGAGAGAGAGACAGAGAGAGAGAGAAAGAGAGAGACAGAGAGAGAGAGAAAGAAAGAGAGAGACAGAGAGAGAGAGAGAGAGAGAGAGAGAGAGAGAGAGAGAGAGAGACAGAGAGAGACGCTTAGCTAAATCTGCCATGCAGACGTCTACACTCTGAATAACAACTTTAGCCTGATGTGATTGTCAGGTTTAGAAACGGAGAGGAGAAGCCACAGGTCTCTCTCTGACCTCCTCCTTCTTGTTTAGACGTTAGGCCTCTAAAGCAGCAGGCAGCTGAGAGAAAGAAAGAAAGAAAGAAAGAAAGAAAGAAAGAAAGAAAGAAAGAAAGAATTGGAAAGTGTCTTCAAGTGCACTCCAGGGTACCTGAGGTGAACCCTCCCATGGTGGTTAGGCGGCTGGGCTGACGCCCCTCTACTTACGTTACAAACCCACATTGTCCAAAACATTTTGGCGTTACGTATATATCCATCGCCACGGGTTGATTGGTACTTAGAATTCACACATGGGGGGGGTGGAGGAGGGGGGGGGTAGAGAAAGAGATAGAGAAGGTGGAAGGGGTGGTGGGTGGAGGCTGTCACTTCTCCCCTGCTATACCTCTATCTCATCTACCTCTCCTTCTCTCTCTCTCTCTCTCTCTCTCTCTCTCTCTCTCTTGCTCTCTTTCCCTTTTCCCTCCTCTTCCTCTTTCCTCTCTTTCAATAATGAAGAGGGAGCATTAATAAAGTACAGCGATATGACAAAAAGGAGACTGGAATTTCACTCTCTTTTTAAAAAGAAGAAAGGATAGATGAATAGAGAAAGGTAGCGCTTCACTGACTCATTAATACTGGAGCACAGAGAGGAGTCAGTCAGACACACACACACACACACACACACACACACACACCATATACACAAACACACACACAAACACACACTCATACACACACACACACACACATGCACACAAACACACACACAAACACACACTCATACACACACACACACACATGCACACACACACACACACACACCATACACACACACACACACACACATGCACACAAACACACACTCATACATACACATACACGTGCACACACACACACACACACACACACACACACACACACACACACATTGATCTGTGCGTAATAGGATAAAGATATATAGTCCAGTCTAGTCCAGGCTGGCCAGCGGGCAGGCGTAAAACTGTCCCCTGGGGTTTCCCACGCGGTGGAGCAGGGGCTGGGGAGGTGAGTGAGTGAATTCCACAGCACCTACAGTAGAGTAACCAGCGCACACGCCGGCCTAGCGTCTGAGAGACGTACAGTATGAAGGCCTTAGCTTCCTCTTCCTCCTCCTCCTCCTCTTCCTCTTCCTCTTCCTCCTCCTCCTCTTCCTCCTCCTCCTCCTCCTCCTCTTCCTCCTCCTCCTCCTCTTCCTCTTACTCCTCCTCCTCCTCTTCCTCCTCCTCCTCTTCCTCTCCCTTCCTCCAGCGTTTCCTCTGCACAGAACAAGTCATATACCTTATCAAAGGCTTTCATTCTGTACGACATATTTTTAAATTGCATTTATTTCTTTGTTAGCTGGTATAATTCAATTAAGGAGATGCCATCTCTGGGCAATTAAGCTTTCCAATTATTCCAACTCTCTTTTGAGTTTGTAATGAGAGTTCTGGTTTGAGTTTTTTTTTTTATATACGTCGATGTCGTCAGAGGGGAAAAAATAGAGGACTTTTAACGTGCGATAAGCGACTCTTCAACAAAAGCTTTTTTCCGCAACCCTCTGCGACATTGTTCCGTTCGCCATGGCAACGACAACTCTCCAGAACAATGTGGAGACGCCAGCGAATGCAGGACGGCAGGGAGTTTTTTTATGCCGTCGTCAGCACTTCGTCCCGTCCCGGCGCGGCCGTCCTCGCTAGAGCGGCTGATGAGATCTCTGCCGTGACAAAGACGGCGAGATACCGAGATGGGCCGCCGAGAAACGTCCAGTAACAGCCGAGGCGGAACCGGGTTCTACGTATCTATCTACGCGCGGAAAGGAAGGGACACCGTTTGACGTTGTCGAGCGGGCATCCAATTAGATTAATTAAAAAGCCATTAATTGGATATGACAAAAAAAATAACAGAACAAAAAAGAACAGGCCCCTGGAAAAGAAGAGAAGGCGCTTCCGACATCTCAGAGGGGATGTGAGAGACAGTTATGGACTGGCTGGCTGGCTGGCTGGCAGGGAGGGAGGTGTTTTCGGAAGGTTGCAAGATAAGCTCTGATCAAAAAAGCTATTGTAGTATATTTCTGTAGTATGTATGATCTATGTATGAATATGTGGTATGTTTTAGACACACACACATGCCAGGGCATGCAGGGACACAGATGACCAGCAGGGACCTTTGGGGGTTGAGCAGGGACACACATGCACGCTGGCCCCTCCCCTCTGGAGGGGAAAGGGGAGACAGGGACACAGAGAGCTCTCTTCTCACCCAGGATCCACGGGGAACAGATGTAATGTATAAACCTGCCTGTAACTAATTAAATTATCTTAAACTAACTGTTCTTTGATTCATAATCAATAAGAATACACTACAGTAAATGGCGAGCAAGCGACGGAGATAAATGTAACTTAATTTACAGTATTTTGCGAACTTCAATCTAACAAAGAAGGCAGATTTTCTGCAGAAATCTCTCTCTAGTCGATTGGTGTGTTTAAAATAAACTGTAAATCTCAGATAAGTTATAGTCAAAAGAATCTGTGTAACGGTAATCTTGTTGGAATAGATGCAAACTTTTCATAAATCTTTGGAGTGTGGGTGGTGAGAGCCGGACTTTGTAGCCCGTTTTTTGTAAAATATAGTGTTTTGATGGTATGTGATTTGTTTGTACGGTATTGGAATATCGTGTGTGTGTTTGTGTAAAATTCGGTGAGGTTGTGTTTATGTGTTGGAGGACTGGGTAGTCTGTTTTATATTGTAGAAGTGAAAAACATATGAGCAGAACTGTAGACGCCATTTCTCTTTGTCTGTGTGAGAGGACGCTATTGTGTGGGCGGCCATTTTTATGAGGGTGTTGCAGTGTACTGTCGGCGGAGTTTAGACGCCATCTTTGTGAGGGAAGCGTGAACGTAGAATATTTGAATGAGATAAATAGTGGTTTAACTGGATTGAAAGATATTGCTGTGTCGTGAAAAGTAATCGTTTATGAAAACAAGTTGTGTTGGAGAGATTGTTTTGGAGCAGGCTACAAACACGCGGTGATTTTTCAGGGGAGACGGGTTGTAGCCCCCTCTTCTTGCCTCTGCAAACAGGCACTCCTTTGGAAAGCATTCCTTTGGAAAGGAACCTGACTGATTAATTACATTCCTTATTTCTTACGGATCATTTTACATAGACTATAGTATTTAAGACAGAGATATGGTGAATTGATCTCGGGGTATTTTAAATAGTTTAGAGTTACGGTTAAAACATTCATAGCCTTGGCTAAGAGTTGGCGCATGCGCAATCGATGCGCGTTAGCCGGAGCACAGCTCCATCTGCTGGTCGAAATACGACAATACATTTTAAAACACTAAATCCTCAGGGAGATACAGCTGAGGTCGATGAAACAGTCCGATACATTAATAAATAGATGGTTAAATGATTGTTCTATATTAAATTACTTTAATTAATTTAATTAATTACTTATCAGTTGAATTAATTATTCAGATCATTCATTTTCTGTTTCCCAAAACAATTGATTGATTCCATAAGTTTTAAATCAATGTATATGATGATATAGTGAATAATTCTAACTAATCATTTATTCCTTTCAAATAACAAGTCGATTTCTTTAAGTGTGTAATTAATAATTAATCATTCATTCTTTTCCAAATAACAAGTCGATTTCTCTACAGGTTATAATTAATATTTGTAATTTACATCTTTTATTTTAGTTAGGTCATTTCCACAGTGTTTGATTAAGGAATAGCAGAATAGTACATATTTGATAATTAAGCAGTAAAAGGGTTTTTGTAAATCAGTGAATACTTAGGTGTTGACCAATCTTTGTGATTTAATAATTGTGTTGACCAGAACTGTAATTAGGATTGAATGAGTAATTAAGTGACACATTCATAAACAATTAGGAAACACATTTAAGTATAAAGTACTTACACAGAGATTAGATTTAAGTTAATACTGCACTGACATACACAAGAGGCAAGTCTGTTATTCTGGAGTTGCAGGGTTTTTGTGGGGATGGTTAATACAGTTATATTGGACTAGCATTTGTTTAGCAAACAAGACAGAATAAGGTGGGTTGTAAGAAGCGTACACCTTATCTAATATAGAATATTGTCAGCATATTGAGCGAAGTAGAATGGGGTCGAATTCCACGAAGCTGTTAAAAGATATTAGTGAACATCGTGGAATGTTGGCTACGTTATCCCCTATGGCTGTAGTGGAAAAAATGAATCCTCTTGTTAGGGAAATTAGCAAAATGTCTACGAAATGGAATAGCCGTTGGGCATACATTGAACAGCCGTGGCCGAAAGAGGGCAGCATTAATTTACAATTAATTGCAACATTGGAGATACTTATCAATGGGCACAAAGCACATCAAAGAGGAAAGATTAGATCAGAGAAACGCAAGTTAGAGTTAGCTATTTTAGATCTATTTAAGGTAGAGGGACAGAAAATAGCTCAGTGTCCTGCCCCCAGTCCCCCTCCCTATGCTAAGGCACTGGAGGATCATTCCCAGAAGAAGAAGAAGGAGCCAAGGGGAAAAGGGGACGACAGGAGTGACGAGGAAGATGACAGCGAAGATGGCAGTGCAGACTCAAGTGATGACGACAATGCAGATGGAGGCTACAACGCGCAGGGCAGGAAGAAGATAGCCACAGCCGAAAGGAAAGGTGGGAGAAGACGCCCGGAGAAAGAGGGAGATTGTCACCGAATGTCATCAAATACATTAAAGAACTGTCCAGTGCTGATTCGGGGTAACAAGATGGAATATCATCCGTGGCATCATACAGATTTGTCTGAAGTGATCGAGAAACTCCCAGTTCTTCAAGAGGGAGGACATTCTTGGACGGCGCAAGTCGACGTGATACTGATAGGAACGCAGCCCGCGATGGGAGACCTGAAAAGACTCTTAGCTTTTATTGCAGGATTGGATACAATGCAGGAAATATTGATGAAGGCAGGACTTCATAGATATATCAATACATCAGTTTATGATCCAGAGCTCTTCGCAGCAAACAGAGGCAAACTGTGGAAAGCAATCAGGGAGATCTACCCTACTCACATTCACCCAGACAATATCATTGTGAAGCCACTGGGGGGGGATGAGAATCCCAGGGGTTATATTGCCCGTATGCACTCTCAATGGAGAAGTGTGACAGGGAAAGACGCTGAAGATAACCCCTTAGAAAAATCCATAATCAGGGAAAAAATACAAGAAGGGCTTCCTACCCCAGTTAAGGATAAGCTAGCAGAAGTGGTGGGGCTACGACACATGGACAAAGCTGTTTATATAGACCACGTAGCTCATCACGTGGAGTTATATCGAAAGAACATTCAGATACAGAAGGCACGAGACGAAGAATCCCTCAGAATATTGACTCATTTGCAATTGACTGAAAGCGAGAGGAACATAGAGGGAGTGCAGGCTTTAGCCCCACAGCAACAGCCACCTGGAGTGCAGACTGCTACTTACCAGTCCTACTCACAGGGGCCACAAGGGGGGTATCCTGCTACTTACCAGTCCTACCCACAGGGGCCACAAGGGGGGTATCCATACCCACAAGGGCCACCAGGGGTGCAAGCGGTTCCATGCCAAATGTACACACAGGCTGGCCAAGGACCACCACCAGGGGGATGGACAGCAGCAGGGAAGGAGATGCTAGAACCATGCCAATGTGACCAGAATGGACATCTAGCCTGTGCCTGCTGCAACAGGCCCCAGGGGGGCGCAGGGGGGAGCCAAGGAGGAGGATATTGGCCCCCTACCACACCTGCTCCAGGAGTGATGAACCCTTACGGAGGCCCAGCAGCTGGCCTATAGGGGTGCCCGGAAGATCCGAGTGGGAGGTGCCAGCTGGTGGTGACACAGAAGCCTGAAGGCGCCACGCACCTCCCTATGTCTAGAGAATATGTGAAGACAATCGGATTTGAGGGAATTAAACAGCTGATTCCTACAACTGAGCTTGTAGACTTAGAGTACAAGGGACAGAGAGCAACTCTGTCAACACTTGTGTCAGAACACACGCCAACAGGGCTGCTAGGGAGAGATGCTCTATGCCAATTGAACTGTACAGTAAAATGCACACCTGACGACTGTCAGGTGACGGTGCCATCCGGTGCTCAGATTCCATCGACAGCCAGAGTGATTAAGCATAGAACAGACCTACAAGCTTTGCCTTTAAAGGGAGCTGATATAGAATATTGGGTTGATGGGTCTTGTTACGGGGTAGGAGAAACGTTGTGCGCTGGGTATTCCTTAGTTAAAGCACAGAATTCGAAGTTTATTGTAGAACAGGCTGAGGCAGTTCCTCAGCCTTGCTCGGCTCAGTTGGCTGAATTGATTGCCCTCACAGAAGCATGCAACTTGGGAACCGGACGGAGAGTGACAGTGTACACCGACTCTGCCTATGCACATAATGTTTGTCATTTTAATGGAGCTGTATGGAGGGGGCGGGGTTTTAAGAGAACTGATGGTACGCCTATACAGCATCACGCACAGATCATGAAGCTGTTACAAGCCATGATGAAGCCAAAGGAATTAGCTATAGTGAAGTGTGCCACACACAGGTCTGACTCATCACATGTCACACAAGGTAACAGGGCTGCAGAAGATGCAGCCAAAGCCATTACAGGAGCAGACAAGGCAGGTAAAGGTCTTCTGGTCACACATGAAAAGCAATTACAGGGCATGGTCACACTTGAGGATTTATTGATGTTACAGAGTAGAGTAACTACGTTAGACAAGAGCGTTTGGCTAGCAAGGGGGGCAAGTCAGGATGACACAGGTCTATGGAGGAATCATGAGGGGTTGGTTGTAGCACCCTCAGATTTATTAGGCATGTTAATACAGGAAGCCCATGGATTAGCACATGTGGCTAGGGGGGAGGTAAGACGCAAGATCACCAAGAAATATGGGTTTTGGAGTCCATATTTGATGGAACAGATTGACCATGCTTTAGGTCAATGTGGGGTCTGTTGGAGAAACAACATCAGAGTGGGTACACCAGTGGTGTTTGGGCATATCCCTACCCCAATAGGGCCACGGGTGGTGGACAGGGGGGTGGATGTACAGAGTAGGCAGGATGTTGTGCCAACAGGTGCCGAGGTCCCCAGAGAACCTGAGAAGGAGGAGCTACGAGGAGATGCTGTGGTGTTGCCAGAGCCAGTGGCAATGCCAGTGTTACAGCCAGTGACATTACCGGCAGTGCCTGAAACCGAGGGGACAGTGGAAAGCTGTCCAGATGCTAATGAACCAGAAACCAACGAAGCAGAGAGTGTTGACAGTCTGGAGGTCCAGCCTGGGGGTGTCCAAAGCCTGGACATCTGTGCTACTGGGGATGCTGGCGAGTGCCTGCACCATGCTTCAGATGATGCTGAGGGCGACTCCCCAGACCTTGATCAGCGTGGGAGGGGACCAGGCGGCTACCTGAACCTCAATGACACTGACGGACGACGACCAGTTAGGAAAAGATTAAAGACTATGAATAGGGTAGTGAAGCAGAAGATCAAAGGGAACGACGGGAATGGACAGCAGATGATAGCATGGCTGGAAACGGTCTTAGGGGCATGGGAAACTTATTTTGCCAAGATAGGAGCACCTATTATAGCAGACATGATTTTTGACTTTCTTAGGAGACAGGGCCTCATTGACTGTTTTTGGAAAATCAGTCACTCAGTCCACGTTAATGAACTTTTCAGAAGACTAGTCCTCACCTGAGGTGAAGATCTATGCATTAATGCATTCCCTTTGTCCTATGCTTACTGTTGGAGAATTATGTGTTATGATAACTGAATGTCATTATTTGTGTATTGTTTGTTTGTTTCTATATCGTGTGATTGAGGTCAGTTGAGAAGTGATGTGGTGGTTATACAAAGCTAGGAGAGAGGTTCTGTTCCTAGCGCAACGAAAATGGTAAGCTCCTGACTATGGAAGTGTTATCAATCTGAGACAGCGGTAAAGGCTGTTCTCCAACTGGGTACAAGTGCTAGTAACCTCTGACCCCGACGCTTCAAGGACAAAGAAAACATCGGTCGTTGGAAGTTTCTGTATTGATTTGTGCATGATAAACTGTGTTTAGTTTAATTGTGATTGTTATTTTCAAAATTCTTTTTATTATTGGTTGTTTTCTATTTTTTGTTTATGATATCTTTGGTTCCTAATACTGGTCCTGGGTTGGTCTGTGTTATTGTGCTTCTTGTGTTGTGTGTTGGTGTAGTTTTTCTGTCTGTTGTTGTTTATTTTTTAATTTTTAATTTTATTTAAAAAAAAAAAAAAAAAAAAAAGAATTTTTTTTTTTTTTTGGGATGTTTTGTGGGGTTTTGTGTTTTTGTTTTTGTTTTATGGTAGTTTCGTTTCGGAACACCCTCTGGGTGGTCCGAGGGGGGATGTGTAGTATATTTCTGTAGTATGTATGATCTATGTATGAATATGTGGTATGTTTTAGACACACACACATGCCAGGGCATGCAGGGACACAGATGACCAGCAGGGACCTTTGGGGGTTGAGCAGGGACACACATGCACGCTGGCCCCTCCCCTCTGGAGGGGAAAGGGGAGACAGGGACACAGAGAGCTCTCTTCTCACCCAGGATCCACGGGGAACAGATGTAATGTATAAACCTGCCTGTAACTAATTAAATTATCTTAAACTAACTGTTCTTTGATTCATAATCAATAAGAATACACTACACTATCTCTCAGGGGATAGGGGGAGACTTGAGACTGGGCTCAGTTGGCAGATTTCCAGGACCTGAAACAACTACGTTTTCCCAAACGTAACATTCAGAGAAGAAGAAGAGATAAGATTGGGCGACATGCCTTAACTTTGCTGACGGAAGGGATTCACGGGGATACATTGGCTTAGAGAAACGGTTAGGTGGGGTTTTTTTTACTGACAGGGAACAGGGGAGGCTGGTGGAGGTAGAACACCAGGGGAGGCTGGTGGAGGTAGAACACCAGGGGAGGCTGGTGGAGGTAGAACACCAGGGGAGGCTGGTGGAGGTAGAACACCAGGGGAGGCTGGTGGAGGTAGACATCGGATTGTCTGTTCTTGATCTCTGACCTCTACCAATGCAATACATAACTTGAGTGCCATGAGTGCCATGAAAGGCGCCTTATAAAATAAATGTATTATTATTATTATAACTGAAGAGTTGTTTTAAGGTTCCTTCATGGAAAACATCTGAAAAACCATCTCAACATGATGTAGCAGGGAAGGATGGATGGATGGATGGATGGATGGATGGATGGATGGAGGGAGGGAGGGATGGATGGATGGAGGGAAGGATGGATGGATGGATGGATGGACGGAGGGAGGAAGGGAGGGAGGGAGGGAGGGAGGGAGGGAGGGAGGGAGGGAGGGAGGGATGGATGGATGGATGGATGCATGGATGGATGCATGGATGGATGGACGGACGGACGGACGGATGGACGGACGGACGGACGGACGGACGGATGGATGGATGGATGGATGCATGTATGGATGGATGGATGGATGGATGGATGGATGGATGGTTGGATGGATGGATGGTTGGATGGATGGATGGATGGATGGATGGATGGTTGGATAGATGGACGGACGGACGGACGGGTGGATGGATGCATGGATGGATGGACGGACGGACGGACGGACGGACGGGTGGATGGATGCATGGATGGATGGATGGATGCATAGATGGATGGATGGATGAATGGATGGGTACTTTATTGATCCACGAGGGGGAAAGTATGACATTACAGCAGCTCACAAACAACAGCAACAAACTAAAGTGACGATAGAAGAATCAAATCAAACAAAATATAACAGACATGTATATGAAACATGATGTACAGTAAGCCCAGTATGAATGAACGGCCCCCAGCCCGACTCTAACCAGTTGCTCTCGTGTACCTGAATGTAATACCCTAGTGTGACATGTACGTACATGAATCCAATAAATCTAATTACCGTCGGTCCTCAGGCGTGCTACGTGCTACGCTTGACGCCGTAACCATGGCGCCAGAGAGAGTGAAGGCCGCAGCCTGGACGGAGTACGCAAATTCAGATTCAGATTCAGATTCAGACAACTTTATTGATCCCTTTATTGAACAACATACAACAGTACAATGTCATGTCGAGCACAGTTTGGTAAACAGACAACTAGGTCATGAAAGGCCCAAGGGCACCTTTTAGTTGTGTAAAAAATTTAACAATTTAAAAATAAAAGAACTTCTGGACTAAGAACAGTGCATGGTAAGACTACTTGAAGTGATCACCGTCTGAGTTCAGTAGTCTGATAGCTGAAGGGATAAAAGATTTGGAGTGGCGGTTGGTCTTGCTCCGAGGAATATTAAAACGACGGCCAGAAGGCAACAGCGGAAACTACGGGTACACAGAGTATGGGTGGATGAACCAAGCCTGCCTCACAGTCAGATCACAATTGCTTTTTCGGGTCCACGGAATAAAATTCCTCCCCCTTGCAGTGCCGTTCACAGACGCACCGTGGAGGTAGACATCGGAGGACGGGTTCGTTTTAACACAGCCGTGCCTTTTTTACCTACTATAAGAGCCAAATGACCATAGTCTTTACAATGGAAGCTGCTACTTACACACAACGACCACTAGTTGGCGCCGTCTTGTAAATTAGCCTGCCTCCTACACAGAAAAACTAGCAAAATAGCTTCATACTAGCTTATCCTGATGTGATTTTGAAAAAGTAAGGATACTGGGTGGTAGAACGCACATATCTAGGAAAAGTCATGAAAGGAGCGTCCTGAAATTTGATCGAGTGCAAAGATATAAAAATAAATGTACTCACAGGGTCAAATGACCCCACCACGGCTGTTCTAGTGTTAATGACCCCACCATGGCTGTTCTAGTGTTAATGACCCCACCCATGGCTGTTCAAAAACAAACTGGTTCTTAGAAGGTTCACAAGTTGAACCAACTGAGATGGCAACAGCCCAGAACCAGAACTAGGTTCACGTTGGTGGAAAATAGGTGGTATCAGATGTTGTTTATGAAGGAACAAATCTGCTGTGACTGAAAAAATTGTCTTCAATTATGTATTGCATTTGAGGGCGGTCAGGTCAAAGGTCAGGAGCAGACAATAGGTAGTCACCGATACGTATACCTCGACTGATTTAAACAAGTGCTTCACAATAAAGAGTTTAAAAAAATGAATTATACATTATGAATAGAGAATAATTCATAGCATTCCATAGTGCACAGTATGTCAATAATGACAACATGTTCTATTTAGATATTATTGACATACCGGTATGGAATGCAATGAATTATGCTCCTCATGCATATATAATGCTCATTACTGCATTGTGAAGCATTTCAGTTTAAATCGATACCTGTGATGTCATTCATTGCAGCGAATGCTGATGAAGGTGAACGCCAGAACACACCAGTCCAGCTTCAAACCTGCTTGGTCTCTCTGTACAGAATTCACCCTACCTCCGGCCTCTACCTACCGCCTCTACCTACCGCCTCTACCTACGGCCTCTACCTACCGCCTCTACCTGTGGGCTACCTGCCTTACTGTATACTGTGGTTGTCCCCCAGCCTCTCCTGGTGTTCTACCTCCCCCAGCCTCCCCTGGTGTTCTACCTCCCCCAGCCTCCCCTGGTGTTCTACCTCCCCCAGCCTCCCCTGGTGTTCTACCTCCCCCAGCCTCTCCTGGTGTTCTACCTCCCCCGGCCTCCCCTGGTGTTCTACCTCCCCCAGCCTCCCCTGGTAAATATAATAAATATAATATTATATTATATAATATAACATATATTATATGTTATATTATATTATATAATATTATATTGATTATATTTACTATATTATGTACTATGTATTAATATATATTTTATTCTACTTCCTGGGTGTTAACAGCCCAGCTCTGGCAGCTCTTTGGCCAGTCAGCCTCTGCAGACAACAACACTAATGTGCAAACTGAGCGTTAAACCTTTAGCTAAATTAATATTGTGGCATAATTGCTATGGACCAGCTCCACCGCGCTATGCAATTACACTCACACAGCTGGGCTCCTAATTCCAGAAGCACTTTTGGAATAAAGTTTTGAAAACATATGTCTTAATAATATTAGGAAACAAAATGGAATCTGAAAAGTCCACTACCTGGAAAACACGTCAAGTACTACTAGTTGTCCTAGACTTGAGAGAAGCTAGCCTGTGTGTGTGTGTGTGTGTGTGTGTGTGTGTGTGTGTGTGCGTGCACATGCGTGTGTGTGTGTGTGTCTGTGTGTGTGCGCTTGCGTGCGTGTGTGTGTGTGCGTGCGTGCTTGCGTGCGTGCGTGCTTGCGTGTATGTGTCTGTGTGTGCTGCGTGTTTGCTTGCGTGCGTCCGTCTGTCCATCCGTCCATGTGGGTATGTGTCTGTGTCTGTCTGTGTGTGTGTGTGTGTGTGTCTGTGTGTGTGTGTGTCTGTGTGTGTGTGTGTGCTCTGCTGAGAGGCAGTGAGATGAAAGGCAGGGCAAGAGAGAGAAAAACAGAAGCAAACAGTCTCCCGCTTCCCCCAGCGAGCGTGTCCTCCCCCCCTCTGGGAGTGATTAGGTGCATGTGACTCTGGAATGGAACCGGATGTCAAGATTCCTTAACTAACCGCAGGAACACAGAGTGATCCGTCTTCCATTAAACGGCCGTTAAAGGCTGGCGGTGGCTGAGCGTCTGGGCCTTTCAGACGGAGCGAGGAGGCCAGTTCCTCTCATCTCGCTGGTGAGACGTCCTCCTGACTGCTGCCTGGGAGCTGGCTCCGTTCAGCCTGGTTCTCCTCTCCTCTCCTCTCCTCTCCTCTCCTCTCCTCTCCTCTCCTCTGTTCTCCTCTGTTCTCCTCTCCTCTCCTCTCTTCTTTTCTCTTCTCCCCTCCTCTCCTCTCCTCTCCCCTCCTCTCCTCTCCTCTCCTCTCCTCTCCTCTCTTCTCCTCTCCTCTCCTCTCCTCTCCTCTCCTCTCTTCTCCTCTCCTCTCCTCTCCTCTCCTCTCCTCTCCTCTCCTCTCCCCTCCTCTACTTTCTTCTCTTCTTCTTTTCTCTTCTCCTCTCCTCTCCTCTCCTCTCCTCTCCTCTCCTCTCCTCTGTTCTCCTCTCCTCTCCTCTCTTCTTCTCCTCTCCTCTCCTCTCCTCTCCTCTCCTTCCCCCTCCTCTCCCCTCCTCTCCTCTCCTCTCCTCCCCTCCCCTCTCCTCTCCTCTCCTCTCCTCTCCTTCCCCCTCATCTCCTCTCCTTCCCCCTCCTCTCCTCTCCTCTCCTCTCCTCTCTCTCACTCTCCACTAGGGATTGGTTAAGCATAAATCATGGTTTGGGGTTTAACTGTGTGTGTGTGTGTGTGTGTGTGTGTGTGTGTGTGTGTGTGTGTGTGGGAGAGAGCTGTCAGCTAATGCAGGGTCTGGGTAGCGTGTCCGTCTAGGTTAGCAGCCCTCAGCAGCCTCTGCAGTCTGTCCTGGATGCCTGGCTCTGCTGTGACAGATCTCTCTCATATGCACAAAGTGACACGGTGGAGCTTTAAACCTGATTTAGGCCAGGGAAGAGGAGGAGGGAGGGGGGGGAGGCAGGGAGGGAGAGGGGGGAGGGAAGGGGCGTAGGGAGTGTAGGTGTTGAAGTTACTCAACCAGTGGAGGCTGGTGGAGGCTGGGGGAGGCTTGTGGAGGTTGGTGGAGGCTGGTGGAGGCTAGGGGAGGCTGGTGGAGGCTGGGGGAGGCTGGTGGAGGTTGGTGGAGGCTAGGGGAGGCAAGTGGAGGCTAGGAAGGCTAGTGGAGGCTATGGGAGGCTGGTGGAGGTTGGTGGAGGCTGGTGGAGGCTGGTGGAGGCTAGGGGAGGCTGGTGGAGGCTAGGGGAGGCTGGTGGAGGCTGGTGGAGACTAGGGGAGGCAAGTGGAGGCTAGGAAGGCTAGTGGAGGCTAGGGGAGGCTGGTGGAGGCTGGTGGAGGCTAGGGGAGGCTAGGGGAGGCTGGTGGAGGCTGTGGGAGGCTGGTGGAGGCTGGTGGAGGTTGGTGGAGGCT
>NC_137690.1:2870104-2925104 GCF_963989245.1 Nansenia antarctica
ATCCCCCGACGAAACGCAGGTGTCAGCATGGCGGCTCCGGTTTGCCAAACCGCTCCGGTAAGCTCTCTCCTGGACTTGGAAGTCCGACCACTGTTGCTCGTTCAGGGGCTGCACCCAGTCAGAGAAGTCCTCTCGAGTCTCCCTGCTGCCCAACAGGTGTTCTGGGGTTGGGTCGGAGGGACGCCATTGCTGGCGGTAGACTCTTCCACTTTGGAGTGCTAAGCTTGTTTGAAGGCAACTTTGATTGTTGAAACCCGACACATTGTCCAAACTAATCGCCACAATATCATTCTGCACTTTACTGCATTTACGGCGGCAGTTACGACGGGTGTGCGCTTAGATGTTTAGAATGGTGCGCTCCGGCAGAGGAGCTACGTCCGCACACACACACACACACACACACACACACACACACACACACACGCACACACGCACACACACACACACATTCCATACATTTCCTCATTCCGTTCCATGCATCACAACGTAGGGATGTTATATCAGCTGTGACTGGGTGTGAGTGTATGTGTGTGTGTGTGTGTGTGTGTGTGTGTATGTGTGTGTATGTGTGTGTGTGTGTGTGTGTGTGTGTGTGTGTGTGTGTGTGTGTGTATGTGTGTGTGTCTGTGTCTGTGTCTGTGTCTGTGTGTGTGTGTGTATGTGTGTGTGTGTGTGTGTGTGTGTGTGTGTGTGTGTGTGTATGTGTGTGTGTGTGTGTGTGTGTGTCTGTGTCTGTGTCTGTGTCTGTGTCTGTGTCTGTGTGTGTGTGTGTGTGTGTGTGTGTGTGTGTGTCATTATGTTTCTCAGGAGAAGCAGCATTTGGCTTATTTCTGGAGAGGGCTACTTTCTGCACATTTCTGTGCATTAATTATCTACGGAATGCCACACACACACACACTCAGCGTACTGTCCGCACACACACACACGCACACGCGTACACACACACACACACACACACACACACACACACACAGGACATTGACAGGTGAGTCAGAGCTGACTGGCCTTGTCATAGAGACCCTCCCTCTGTAGTGTCTGATAATGACATGAAACCAGACCGTGGATCTCTACTGCCCCCCTGTGGTCATCAGTGAAGCCCTCATGACTACAGTATGATGAATGTAATGGAGAGATAGTGCAAGGCACCTACTTATTTGAACTGATGAGGTAAAACATGTCAGTAATAAGTTGAAGGATTTGAGGCAAGCAATAATGTTTCATATGATATTCTGTGTTATGTCTCTGGAAACCAAATACTTTTCATTCAAGTTCAGAGCAACCTTTGAGGCTTTTTGTTGACGTAGTCAGCCATCTCACCTCCGACTTAATCTGTTAATCTTTTTCTATTCCTTCCTGGTATGAAGTCATGGTCCTGTATTTCTCTGTCAGTCATTTATAAATGTTTTGTACAAGTCAACTTCCTTTCCAGTTCTACCTGATTGACTTATAGGCTTGTCTAAGTGGATTATTTTCCCTTCATTTTATGGGTCATAAAGTCATTCCTAAGCGAGCATAAGAGAAGAGAAATAAGATTTTTTATTTTTTTTATTTGATATTACATGCAAATACAAACACATGAGAGATTAATTTTTTATCAAGGAACTCATTATCATTCTATCATGATTAAACATGTCATACATTTAGGTGGAAAATCACAAATCAACAGATTCTGGCACATATGATCACACTCCACACTCTGTAGGCTTGTTACAAAGTCATTCAAGATGTATGAAAAGAAAAAGGTCTTGAAATCTAAAAAAGTAATTCAAATGTGTCCAAATATCAAGCTATCATTTATGAGCAAAAAGAAAAAATGTAAAATACATTTTTAATGTATTTTTTCTGACAAGACACCTAAACATTTACACACCTAATATTAATATATTATATATTAATTAATATCAAATTATATATTTAAATGATACCTAAAAACTACCACCACCCCAAACAAGCCACCATAAACAACACAACAGCAAACAACCTAGATTGAAACATTGTCATTTAAAAATGAATACACCTGATATTAACACTAGCAAAACCCTGCCCCCCCCCTCCCCCTACACCCCCTAACCCCAAACACGCCACCATACACAACACAACAGCATATAACCCAGCATCACAACCAGCAGAGGCTAGGGGAGGTAGAAATGGGAGGACTGGCTCATGGTACTGCAGAGAAGGGAATGATGATGGTTTCTACAGCATATGAGGAATATACCATTCCTTATTCCTCATTCTATTACATCAGTTACAATGAGCCAGTCCTCCCATTTCTACCTCCACCAGCCTCCACTAATAAACACACATCCCAAAACAACAAACCATCACTGTACAGTACACACATCCAGACCAGTGGGATATTATCCTGAACCCCGCTGACGTGTTTCACATACAAACATTCAACCCCTCGTCATCATCAGCCGTACACACAGCCCCACCCAGACACCAGACATTCTGAAAAGCCCTTATATGGTAAAACAGGAAGTGGTAGGCATACTCTACCCAACACATACTCTACAGAGACAAAACCCAACAACAAGTTCAACAGTGAATATTTAGATGTTTAGATGTTTAGATGTTTAGATGTTTAGCCCTCTGCTTAAAAGAATACCTTGGCCTGGAAAAAATCAACCCAGCAGAAAACCCCTCCTCCAGCCTCCCCCCCTCCCTCCTCCAGCCTCCCCCCTTCCCCCCCTCCTCCATCCTCCCTCCCCCCCTCCCTCCTCCAGCCTCCCCCTTTCCCCCCAGCCTCCCCCCCACACTCCCCCAGCCCCCCCTCTCCCCTAGCCTCCCCCCCACACTCCCCCAGCCTCTGCCCTCTCCCCAGACTCCCCCAGCCTCAGACACAGGTGTTGCAGTAACCCAGAGACAGGTATTAAACGTGCACAAAATGCAACTGCTATTATGATTAAACCACTTTCTCACAGATCCAGTACAGCTTCCTGCTACATGACGAGACAAACCAAGGTTTACTTCCATAACTAGATATGTAAACACAGTCCTCACTATAACTGTTTGGCTGTCTGTCATCCCAGTACGCTGTGGTCAGAGGTGTGCCATCCACCCATTTCCAGGTCCCCTCTGTGTCTCTGTCAGTCAGACCAATCCAGACGTTCTTATTCAAATCACTGATAAAGTTCTGTTCCTCTCTGCTGTTGATGACCACCAGGTCTGCTCCTCTGTCTCTGCAGTCCTGTCTGCTCTCCTCCCAGGTTTTAGTCTCAGTGGAGTGGAAGTAGCAGCTGGAGCCAAACTTCCTCCATCCTTCTGCACAACAGGTTTTCTCACGAAGTTTCCTCTGAAGGTCGTCTCTCTCTTTAGTCAGGTTGTTGTAACTGGTCTGTAACTGGTCTCTCTCTTCAGTCAGGTTGTTGTAACTGGTCTGTAACTGGTCTCTCTCTTCAGTCACGTTGTTGTCTGAGAGAAAGGAGAAGCGGTGGTTAGGTTGACAGCCTGGCGGTTTATAACTTGTTCTCACCATCATCACTACATTATTCTCAGGGTTCTACTGAACTGATTCAGTTAATAAGAATTACTACCATGTGACATTCAGTTTGGTGGTTTCTCTTCATGGAGCTCTCTGTGTGGATTCAAGGATAATATCATAATAAGAAGTCAGGAGACTCACAGTGGACAAGACGCAGGGAGATGTTCAGAGTGACTTGTAGAACACACATCAGCCCAGCAACCAGCATGTGGATTCTTCCACCTGCAAGAGGAACACACACACACACACACACACACACACACACACACACACACACACACACACCAATCTACATCACTGAACACACACACATAATCCTACATCACTGAACACACATAATCTCATATCAATGAACAAACATAAAATGATGATAATGTTAGTTAACCCTATCTCTTTAACTCAAGTGCTGATTCTATTTCTTTAGAGTAGTGAGATTTTAATGTGTAAATAATAATAAAATAAGAAAGTACTTGTCCACAAGATGGCAGCAGACATTTGCACAAAAGTGTCTGAAGCGTTAATATGTGTGTGTGTGTGTGTGTGTGTGTGTGTGTGTGTGTGTGTGTGTGTGTGTGAGTGTGTGTGTGTGTGTGTGTGTGTGTATATGTGTGTGTGTGTGTGTGTGTGTGTGTGTGTGTGTGTGTGTGTGTGTGCATGTGTGTGTGTGTGTGTGTGTGTGTGTGTGTGTGTGTGTGTGCATGTGTGTGTGTGTGGACCGCATGCTGTGTGTGTGTGTGTGTGTGTGTCTGTGTGTGTGTGTGTATGGGTGTGTGAGTGGACAGCATGCTGTGTGTGTGTTAGTAGCATTCGGTAGAGACCTTCCTCTGTGGTGATAATGACATGAAACCAGACCAGATAGTTTAGTATAGTAGTATCAGTGGTGTGCCGTCAGGGCCAGCAAGGCCTTCTCTGCTGGCCTAAACATCATCAGAATATACTTTTTATTTAATATATTTTTTCCACAAATATGTATGAATGATTCCCCATAGTCTATTCTCTTCATTTCATAGCTTTCCTCTTGGTTGCGCTGCTTCCAGTCTCCAATTGAGATTTGGAGGGCTGGCCTTTATGTTAGAGCTTTTATCCAATCAAAATGTGTTGCTAGGGGGCTCCCAAATCTGCCCGCCTTCACAACAGACGGTGCCGCGAATTCGACCTGTAACTTAACGTTGGAACGAGAAAACCTGTGGCGTTCCTAGTAAACCTACGTAGATGCGAGCAAAATCAACAACGGCGCCTGCTGGAAGGCTCAATCTGATGTCAGCACCCAGCACGTCTTTTGATTGGATACGCACTATTGATACGCACTATTGATACGCACTATTGATATTCACTATTGAGATGCGTATATGCCGGTAGATGTGAAACTTTTAACAGTGCGCAGGGAAACGGAGCATCACAACGAAAGCTTTCGTTGACTGATCGATAATACTGATCGATTGTGTCCTGTTTTTGGGTAAACAATAACTTTCATTTAGGGGACACGATAAAAGCGCCGAGTCCACAAACAGGAAACTACGTTGAGCTTCTTTCTTTTCTGGCTGAAAACAACCCAGATTTACATTACCACCACAAACAAAGTGTTTACTGGGACGTCAGGCAAAATACAAAACGACCTGATTTTTGCTATTGCTGAAGTGATAGGAGAAGAGATCAAAATGGAGATTAAAAAGGCACCCTTTGTCGCTATTATGGTGGACGAGACGACAGACGTGGGTAATGTAGCGATCTTAAAGATGTTAGTTTAACACTCTTCATTGTAAATGCGGATTTATTGATTAAAAATGCTTCGGAAATATTAATATAACTCTGTTGTACTTGTCTGACTATGTTAAGGTGATGCAACGCCCGGTTATGCTGTGTTTCTGTCTAGTTTCTAGAGCCATGGCGTCATAACGATGGTATTAAGAGGTAGAATAATTCAGGTAGGAATGTGTCGGACATCACTGAAGGCCTAGGTGTGAAATGCACCGCCCGCCACTGAGTAGTATAGTAGTATAGTTTCCATTTAAGGTCAAAACAACGAAGCCTGCAGAACGCGTCTGGACAAGTGAACTAAATGTTCACCCCTAGACAAGTTCTCACTACAATTACTCTTTATACTGTTTTTACTATTCTTCCTCTTTTTACTCATTCCTTTCTTTTGAGGGCAACACCAACAAGATCACATTCAGTTGTCAGTCTGGACACAAGCTGATACAGCTACATGCTACATGCTACATGCTACATGCTGATACAGCTACATGCTACATGCTACATGCTACATGCTGATACAGCTACATGCTACATGCTACATGCTACATGCTGATACAGCTACATGCTACATACTACATGCTGATACAGCTACATGCTACATGCTACATGCTGATACAGCTACATGCTACATGCTACACGCTGATACAGCTACATGCTACATGCTCAACCGCCCCAAATGTTCTCATCTCACCCTCCTCCTTCACACCCTGCACTGGCTCCCGATAGCAGCTCGCATCAGATTCAAGACCCTGGTGCTTGCCTACCAGGCAGCTAAACCGACACCCCCTGTCTACCTGCAGGCAATGGTCACCCCCCAAACTTCAGCCTGTGCACTCCGCTCCTCCACCTCTGCTGGCCGACTGGCCCCACCACCTCTACGCCAACGCGGCAGTCACGCTGCCCGGTCACGTCTCTTCACTACACTCGCTCCCCGCTGGTGGAATGAGCTTCCCACGGCTGTCAGAACTGCAGAGTCACTACCCATCTTCCGTCGGAGACTGAAGACCCATCTCTTCAGGCTACACCTTAACTGCTCCTCCTGAGACATCTACTACCCCCCAGCACTGTGTCTCCTGAGACATCTACTACCCCCATACTGTGTCTCCTGAAACATCTACTACCCCCATACTGTGTCTCCTGAGACACCTACTACCCCCATACTGTGTCTCCTGAGACATCTACTACCCCCCAGCACTGTGTCTCCTGAGACACCTACTACCCCCAGCACTGTGTCTCCTGAGACACCTACTACCCCCCAGCACTGTGTCTCCTGAGACATCTACTACCCCCCAGCACTGTGTCTCCTGAGACATCTACTACCCCATACTGTGTCTCCTGAGACATCTACTACCCCCCAGCACTGTGTCTCCTGAGACATCTACTACCCCCCAGCACTGTGTCTCCTGAGACATCTACTACCCCCCAGCACTGTGTCTCCTGAGACATCTACTACCCCCCTTGTACTGTGTCTCCTGAGACATCTACTACCCCCCAGCACTGTGTCTCCTGAGACATCTACTACCCCCCAGCACTGTGTCTCCTGAGACATCTATTACCCCCCAGCACTGTGTCTCCTGAGACATCTACTACCCCCCAGCACTGTGTCTCCTGAGACATCTACTACCCCATACTGTGTCTCCTGAGACATCTACTACCCCCCAGCACTGTGTCTCCTGAGACATCTACTACCCCCCTTGTACTGTGTCTCCTGAGACATCTACTACCTCCCAGCACTGTGTCTCCTGAGACATCTACTACCCCCATACTGTGTCTCCTGAGACATCTACTACCCCCCAGCACTGTGTCTCCTGAGACATCTACTACCCCCCAGCACTGTGTCTCCTGAGACATCTACTACCCCCCAGCACTGTGTCTCCTGAGACATCTACTACCCCCCAGCACTGTGTCTCCTGAGACATCTACTACCCCCCTAGCACTGTGTCTCCTGAAACATCTACTACCCCCCAGCACTGTGTCTCCTGAGACATCTACTACCCCCCAGCACTGTGTCTCCTGAGACATCTACTACCCCCCAGCACAGTGTCTCCTGAGACATCTACTACTCCCCAGCACTGTGTCTCCTGAGACATCTACTACCCCCCAGCACTGTGTCTCCTGAGACATCTACTACCCCCCAGCACTGTGTCTCCTGAGACATCTACTACCCCCCAGCACTGTGTCTCCTGAGACATCTACTACCCCCCAGCACTGTGTCTCCTGAGACATCTACTACCCCCCAGCACAGTGTCTCCTGAGACATCTACTACCCCCCAGCACAGTGTCTCCTGAGACATCTACTACTCCCCAGCACTGTGTCTCCTGAGACATCTACTACTCCCCAGCACTGTGTCTCCTGAGACATCTACTACCCCCCAGCACTGTGTCTCCTGAGACATCTACTACCCCCCAGCACTGTGTCTCCTGAGGTTTCTACTGCCGCCTTGTACTGTTTCTCCTGTGTCCAAAAACCCTCTTCTTTCTTCTTCTATCACGACGACTGCCAGTGGCCGCTTGCCTGAGCTAGTTTACTCTTCCTGCTACGACTGGTGGATTGATGATACACTTGCTTAGTCAAATATATCGATTGTAAGTCGCTTTGGAATAAGGCGTCTGCTAAATGGCAAAAATGTAAAATGTACATGCAGTAAGAGACTATACAGTTTGGTAGAGAGGAAGTAACTCTATGAACGACCTTGACACTGAATTTGAAAGGGGAATATTTAGGCCTTCCCAACTTTTTCCAAACATACCAACCATTTAAAAATGAATCTCTCTACAGTATGTGCATTTTAAATCCATAAGTCTTACTCTGTTTCAGCTGATGAGCAGTTATTAGTTACTGACCTGAGTGATGAGACTCTCTGACCACAATCCTCTCCTCCACCTCCCCTCTGTCGAACCTGACGTTTTCATCCATGTCAGGGTTGGCATAGATAACCTCAGACATCTTTCCAATACTTTTTATTCTAACTTTAGCTCAACTCTACTGTATAGTCTCTCTTCGTCTGTGTAGCTGTGTTAGCATGTGTGCCTGACTGACAACTGAATGTGATACTGTTGTTGCTGCCCTCAGTAGAAAAGGAAGTGTACAAAGATGTGGTTGTGGTTGGGGCCTGGTGGTCTGCACTACGGTAGGTGTGATTCTTCCAGCATTGTGACTGCCAGGTCCTACCATAGATGTCTTCGTATGATGACTGATACATAGATGATTCACTTATTTTAGACTTTATTTTGTACTTAATGTAAGTCGCTTTGGATAAAAGCGTCTGCTAAATGACAAAAATGTAATATTACTCTTGTCACTGTTAAAGACACAGTCTGAGTGCTTTGTTGCTCTCAACTTAAATGGAAACTGTATGGTGCTTAGTTGATAAGTAGCCAATGACAAGTAAGTGATTATGTTAATGAGGTGGATGACGGCTAGGTAGAAGTACTCTAAAACACGTTGTCACATATCCAGTTCTGATAGTCAACGCCTCTGAAGTCATTCCCTTGATCAGTCTTACTCTCTGCATTGTAGCCGTGGGGCGGCTGTGTCTCAGGAGGTAGTGTCGCCGTCTAATGATCGCAAGGTTGGCAGATCGGCGGTTCGAGCCCCGGCTGGCCACATGTCGAAGTGTCTTCAAGCCACTGAACCTCAAATTACTCCCAATGAGCGGGCCGGCGCCTTGCATGGTAGCTTGCCGCCATTGATGTGTGAACGTGTGTGAATGGGTGAATGAGAGGCCGTTGTAAAGCGCTTTGGCTAAAGGCGCTATATAAGTGCAGTCCATTTGTATATCTCAACACAACCCTCTTTCCCACCATAATTATCTGGTCGTCTGTCATGCCAGTACTGTGAGGTCAGAGGTGTGCTGTCCACCCATTTCCAGGTCCCCTCTGCGTCTCTGTCAGTCAGACCAGAAGGTAATGTTCCTCTCTGCTGTTTATGATCACCAGGTCTGCTCCTCTGGTGAAATAGGTCATTGTGATTCCCCTTAATGACAGAGTTTGCAGAACTCAGATGGCTGCTGCAAAGGTGTGCAGCAGAGCTCAAAAGGTTGTGGTTTCACTTCTGCACGCCTACAACCATTTCACACGACAGCCCAGTGAAACATGCCTAAAAGCCCCCGCCGCAGACACAGTTGCTAAGGTAACCGAGAGAGAGAG
Source organism: Nansenia antarctica (assembly GCF_963989245.1). NCBI lineage: Eukaryota > Metazoa > Chordata > Actinopteri > Argentiniformes > Microstomatidae > Nansenia > Nansenia antarctica. The sequence goes on from NC_137690.1 coordinate 2,879,496, forward strand.
AGAGAGAGAGAGAGAGAGAGAGAGAGAGAGAGAGAGAGAGAGAGAGAGAGAGACAGAGAGAGAGAGAGACAGAGAGAGAGAGACAGAGAGAGAGACAGAGAGAGAGACAGAGAGAGAGACAGAGAGAGACAGAGAGACAGAGAGAGAGAGAGAGACAGAGAGAGAGACAGAGAGAGAGACAGAGAGAGAGAGAGAGAGAGACAGAGAGAGAGACAGAGAGATAGAGACAGAGATAGAGACAGACATAAATAATTCAGTTGATTGAAACTGTCACACATGACAAAAAGTAGGTACTATTATGAATAAACCACTTTCTCACAGACACAGTTGCGTATTTTGCCACATCGGCGGTCATTCCATTGATTAAGCTCATTTGCATAATGATCCATCTCAACACAGTCCTCTCCCACTCCTGCAGATTCTCTATGGTTGGGTTGTCATGCCAACAGTACTCTGAGGTCAGAGGTGTGTCCTCCACCCATGTCCTCCATACATGTCTGTATCCAGAGACTATTTCAAGTTAGACAGAGTAATTACGAACTCAGAGGAATATGTATGTTTATGAAAACGAAGATTAGAACAAATGCAAAACAAAGATGTATAACAGGTAAAGGAGTTAACTTATGGAATACTTTTGAAAAGGAAATGAAAATGTGTAGTACACTAAAAGGATTAAAGAAATTACTAAAAAAATAAGATGATTAACAAGTATAAAACAGAGGTTTAAATATAGTTTTTTTTTTTTTTTTTTTTTACTTTTTGTTGACATGCGTAAGTGACATTTTGTTTATAAAAGTTTCAATGTTTTGATGATGCATTCATGGGGGGACATGCATACATGTAACAAGGGTAGGCGCAATAAGCCACGGCTTCAGCCTACACCTTTTTGGTCCTAGTGTTATGAATTGTGACTGTGTACATTTTTTTTATTTTTATATCTGTATTGTGAATTGCATAGGGGACCAAAATAAACATTCTCAATATATGTCCAGGTCCCCTCTGTGTCTCTGTCAGTCAGACCAATCCAGACCCTCAAACTCCTCCTCAAATCAATGATAAAGTCCTGTTCCTCTCTGCTGTTGATGACCACCAGGTCTGCTCCTCTGTCTCTGCAGTCCTGTCTGCTCTCCTCCCAGGTTCTTTTAGACTCAGCGGAGAGGAAGTAGCAGCTGGAGCCAAACTTCCTCCATCCTTCTGCAAACGTCTGCTAAATGCCAAACATGTACATGTAAATATAATAGTATTGGTCTCTTCACTCTTAAAAACACAGTCTGAGTGCTTTGTTGCTCTCAACTTAAATGGAAACTATCTGAAACTATATGAAACTATATGAAACTATATGAAACTATATGAACTATATGAACTATATGAAACTATATGAACTATATGAAACTATATGAACTATATGAAACTATCTGAAACTATATGAACTATATGAACTATATGAAACTATATGAAACTATATGAACTATATGAACTATCTGAAACTATCTGAAACTATATGAACTATATGAACTATATGAAACTATATGAAACTATATGAAACTATATGAACTATCTGAAACTATATGAAACTATATGAAACTATATGAACTATATGAAACTATATGAACTATATGAAACTATATGAAACTATATTAACTATATTAACTATCTGAAACTATATGAACTATTATGAACTATATGAACTATATGAAACTATATGAAACTATATGAAACTATATGAAACTATATGAAACTATATGAAACTATATGAACTATATGAACTATCTGAAACTATATGAACTATTATGAACTATATGAACTATATGAAACTATATGAAACTATATGAAACTATATGAACTATATGAAACTATATGAAACTATATGAACTATATTAACTATCTGAAACTATATGAACTATTATGAACTATATGAACTATATGAAACTATATGAAACTATATGAACTATATTAACTATCTGAAACTATATGAACTATTATGAACTATATGAACTATATGAAACTATATGAACTATATGAAACTATATGAAACTATATGAAACTATATGAAACTATATGAACTATATGAACTATCTGAAACTATCTGAAACTATATGAACTATATGAAACTATATGAAACTATATGAAACTATATGAACTATATGAAACTATCTGAAACTATATGAAACTATATGAACTATATGAAACTATATGAACTATATGAAACTATATGAAACTATATGAACTATATGAAACTATATGAAACTATATGAACTATATGAAACTATATGAACTATATGAAACTATATGAACTATATATGAACTATATGAAACTATATGAAACTATATGAAACTATATGAACTATATGAAACTATATGAAACTATATGAAACTATATGAACTATATGAAACTATATGAAACTATATGAACTATATATGAACTAATCTTTTTCTATTCCTTCCTGGTATGAAGTCATGGTCCTGTGTTTTTCTGTCAGTCATTTATAAATGTTATGTTAAAGTCAACTTCCTTTCCAGTTCTTCCTGATTGACTTATAGGCTTGTCTAAGTGGATTATTTTCCCTTCATTTTATGGGTCATAAAGTCTTTCCTAAGATTTTTTTTATTTTTTGTATTTTTTGTATTTCTGTGCAAATACAAACACATGAGAGATGTGTTTTTTTTATCAAGGAACTCATTATCATTCTATCATGATTAAACGTGTCATACATGTAGGTGGAAAATCACAAATCAACAGATTCTGGCACATAGGATCACACTCCACACTCTATAGGCTTGGTTACAAAGTCATTCAAGATGTATGAAAAGTAAAAGGTCTTAAAATCTAAAAAAGCAGTCTAAGTAATTCAAATGTGTCCAAATATCAAGCTATCATTTATGAGCAGAAAGAAAAAAAATGTAAAATACCTTTTTTAATGTATTTTTTCTGACAAGACACCTAAACATTTACACACCTCATTTTAATATATTATATATTAATTAATATCAAATTATATATTTAAATTATACCTAAAAACTACCACCACCTCAAACAAGCCACCATAAACAACACAACAGCAAACAACCTAGATTGAAACATTGTCATTTAAAAATGAATACACCTGATATTAACACTAGCAAAACCCTGTCCCCCCCCAACCCCCCTAACCCCCAACAAGCCACCATACACAACACAACAGCATATAACCCAGCATCACAACCAGCAGAGGCTAGGGGAGGTAGAAATGGGAGGACTGGCTCATGGTACTGCAGAGAAGGGAATGATGATGGTTTCTACAGCATATGAGGAATATACCATTCCTTATTCCTCATTCTATTACATCAGTTACAATGAGCCAGTCCTCCCATTTACATTTACATTTTTGGCATTTAGCAGACGCCTTATTCCAAAGCGACTTACAATCAATACCTTTGAATACTAAGCATGTGAATCAGCAGTCCACTATTCGTTGCAGGAAGAGTACTCTATCTCGGGCCCGGGGCCACTGATAGAAGGAAAAACCTTCTCCCTATTATCGCCTTCTACTAAAAAAAAAAAAAATATATATATTACTGGCGAAACTGAGAAACAGTACAAGGGGGGCAATAGAAGTTCTTAGCCATTTCTACCTCCACCAGCCTCCACTAATAAACACACATCCCAAAACAACAAACCATCACTATACAGTACACACATCCAGACCAGTGGGATATTATCCTGAACCCCGCTGACGTGTTTCACATACAAACATTCAACCCCTCGTCATCATCAGCCGTACACACAGCCCCACCCAGACACCAGACATTCTGAAAAGCCCTTATATGGTAAAACAGGAAGTGGTAGGCATACTCTACCCTACACATACTCTACAGAGACAAAACCCAAAAACAAGTTCAACAGTGAATATTTAGCCCTCTGCTTAAGAGAAGGGCTCTAGAAAGGCCCTCCCCACCCTCCCCCAGCCTCAGACACAGGTGTTGCAGTAACCCAGAGACAGGTATTAAACATGCACAAAATGCAATTGCTATTTCTCACAGATCCAGTACAGCTTCACGCTACATAGGAAGTCATGCCACTGATTAGATGTACTTCCATAATTATATATGGCAACACAGTCCTCATCCCCATTATAATTGTTTGGCTGATTGTTATCCCAGTACTCTGTGGTCAGAGGTGTGCCATCCACCCATTTCCAGGTCCCCTCTGTGTCTCTGTCAGTCAGACCAATCCAGACGTTATTATTCAAATCAATGATAAAGTCCTGTTCCTCTCTGCTGTTGATGACCACCAGGTCTGTTCCTCTGTCTCTGCAGTCCTGTCTGCTCTCCTCCCAGGTTTTATTCTCAGTGGAGATGAAGTAGCAGCTGGAGCCAAACTTCATCCATCCTTCTGCACCAACGGTTTTCTCACAAAGTTTCCTCTGAAGGTCGTCTCTCTCTTCAGTCAGGTTGTTGTTACTGGTCTGTAACTGGTCTCTCTCTCTAGTCAGGTTGTTGTAACTGGTCTGTAACTGGTCTCTCTCTTCAGTCAGGTTGTTGTCTGAGAGAAAGGAGAAGCTGTGGTTAGGTTGACACAGCCTGGCGGTTTATAACTTGGGCCCAATCCCGATTCCCTTTTCTACCCCTATGGCTCGTTTTCGAGTGTGACTCGATTTCGAGCCAAGGCCTTCGAACAGAGCCACAAGCCGTCGGGGTTGAAATCTACCCCTATGAAATGGGACAACCTTTCAAGACTGATACGTCATCAGTAGTATCGTAGAAAAGCATTGACGCTCGCGACTCATTCACAACTTCACTTTTACGCTATCAATCGATCAAACAAGTCATCAAATAAAAAAGAACAACGCTTCATTATCAGACCATGACAGAATAACGGCGCTCTAACCTGTATGAAACCTGTGCTCCTACCCTGCCAGTCTGCACTGATTTAGGACAACAGTGCAACAACTTCGCGGCTGAACTTTAGTTAAATTTACGGCGTCATATACCATCAATGGGAAACATGGAAAAATGCATGACTTACAGATTTAATTTTATGACGTTCCGAAATCAGAAGTGACAGGAACGCTGGAGAAACAGCCGCTGTCCACTGCATTAATTAACTACATGTCCTTGATGAGTCTCCCGCTCACTGCTCTCCATCAAAAATGGCACATCCATCGATAATATTACATAATAACAACTGCTCGGATTAGATTGCGAGTTGTTTTGGTATAATAAGTGCCGCAATACAGATAGCGTCATATACCACCGAGGGGGGGGGGGGGGGGGAATTCGCGCCTATCATGCACATATCAGCCTGTGGATAGATAACTTTAGATAGATAACTTTACATTAAATATCTCTACCATCATCCGCTGTCAAACACCACAATTTATTTCTAAATAAACATGATTGTACATCTCTGTAATTGCGCACCGATGTATTTCTATGGGGAAGTCTGTGCTTGACCCTGTGACAAACGCGCAGATATGAGTGCTCCGGTGACCTGCTTTGATAGTCTAATGGAAGTGATCAGGTAGGCTACCAGTCCTCTACTGCTAAACCCGAGCGTGCTGGACTCTGTAACTTTCTATGTTAAGCATAGGCACCTCTGCATAACAGCGATTTTTTTGTTATGCTTGTTGTAAAGACATTAGACATTAGACATTAGACATCAGACATGGAAATATGTCATATGCGCGACTGTCCACAAATCAGCCTGTAACGTTAGACACAGCACCTCGACATAAAAGCGATTTTTTTTTGTTATGCTTGTTTTAAAGAAAAGGTCTATAATGCATTGTAATGACATTAAACTAAGATAATAAAATGGTTATCATAATTTTTCGAATCTTTATTAATAAGTAATTACAGAGAAAGTAATGACATTTCCCGCATTGAATAGAGCGACATAACATTTCTGTAGATGATTCGCAATGCATCCTGGAATCAAGGGGTAGGTACCCCTACGGCTTCAAAGCTAGTCTGGTCCTGGAATCGCTCGAAACTAAGTCATAGTTAGCCCTCGAAATGAAGCCATGGCTCGATGAAATATGAATTGGGACACCCCTACCCTAAACGTGAACGCGCAAAACGAAGCCATAGGGGTGAAAACGAAGTACCCGTAGGGGTGAATTGGGATTGGCCCTTGTTCTCACCATCATCACTACATTATTCTCAGGGTTCTACTGAACTGATTCAGTTCATAAGAATTACTACCATGTGACATTCAGTTTGGTGGTTTCTCTTCATGGAGCTCTCTGTGTGGATTCTAGGATAATATCATAATAAGAAGTCAGGAGACTCACAGTGGACAAGACGCAGGGAGATGTTCAGTGTGACTTGTAGAACACACATCAGCCCAGCAACCAGCATGTGGATTCTTCCACCTGCAAGAGGAACACACACACACACACACACACACACACACACCATTCTACATGACTGAACACACACACCATTCTACATCACTGAACACACATAATATCTTTGACTCAAGTGCTGATTCTATTTCTTCAGAGTAGTGAGATTTTAAAATAATAAGATACACAAGATGGCAGCAGACATTTGCACAAAAGTGACTGAAGCGTTAATGTGTGTGTGTGTGTGTGTGTGTGTGTGTGTGTGTGTGTGTGTGTGTGTGTGTGTGCGTGTGTGTGTGTGTGTGTGTGTGTGTGTGTGTGTGTATGGGTGTGTGAGTGGACAGCATGCTGTGTGTGTTAGTAGCATTCGGTAGAGACCTTCATCTGTGGTGATAATGACATGAAACCAGACCAGATAGTTTAGTATAGTAGTATAGTAGTATAGTTCCATTTAAGGTCAGAGCAGCGAAGCCTGCAGAACGCGTCTGGAGAAGTTCTCACTACAATTTTTACTATTCTTCCTCTTTTTACTCATTCCTTTCTTTTGAAGGCAACACCAACAAGATCACATTCAGTTGTCAGTCTGGACACCTGCTGATACTAGAGATGCTCCGATCAGGGTTTTTGGTGCCGATCACCGATCACCGATCACTGGAATCAGTGATCTGCCGATCCGATATCACCGATCACCGATCACAGCGTCGAAAATGGCAATTGAAGCATTCTATTTATTGTGTAGCATTATTTATGTTTTAAATTATTCTTAACACCATTGACATTGTATATTAAGTATTTAAATGAAATTAGGAGATGAGAAAGTATCATGAATTGACGACCATCTGTTTTATTGAATTCACAACCACCTGTAGCTTACTTCAGGAAAAACAAATAAAATGTGAAAATAAAAATCATAATAAATAAAATGTACACTGTCACATCAAATGTGCAACATTCCACTCGAATGAGAGGAACTAGGGGCTCTTAGAGAACTTGGAGCTTATACTGTAACTGTAGCTTTCCTGAGGAACAATAAACATACCCAAACTAAACTGCAACATAAACAGGCTATAGCCAAATATAAAATACTGTTTCAAGGCAGTCAGTTTCAAGTCATATTTAGGAGGAGATAAGACAGCAAGTCAGCAATAATCAATAAAACAACAAAAAAAAACATTGCACCTAAGGAGATTTCAGACTCAAACCTTACTTCTGATTAAGCAGCATCACTGGCAGATTAGCCTTGAGAAATACAAGCATCTCAGCGTTTTTGGCACTCAGCCTGTTCCTCTTATCATCTAAAATATGTCCTGCTGCTGAAAAGTCGCTCGCTATCTACACTTGTGCAAGGTGCACAGAGGAAGACCTAAAACTCACGCGCTAATAGTTGTTGTTGCTATGGGCCAAGTGACTTCCTGCTCGCGGGGTCACATGACGTCGGTGAACACTACCTACACTACGCTCGTGAAGTCGCGCTGGAACTCTGACCAGCACTCGTGGAACGCCTCTCGTCCAATCAAAGCACTCGGTCCCTTTATGACGTCGAGCCCAGTGTGCGCTTCGGCGCTCTCTGAGCGAATCGACGAACGCAGCAAATGCCGTATGATATTCGTGGTATTGAAAGACCTTGCGTGCGTTCCTCCCCGAGGTATTTCTTTTGAGCAGACATTACAAACGGCATATTTGTTGTCTCTTTCCGACACTGTGTAATATTTCCAGACTGGCGACGCCATTTTGCAAACTGATCGGTCATGTTTGATCGGCCGTTTTGAGAACTCCGATCAAAACCGATCAAGGCCATATCGGCCGATACCGATCGGCGCCGATCAGATCTGAGCATCACTAGCTGATACAGCTACATGCTACATGCTACATGCTGATACAGCTACATGCTGATGGGTCAATGACATGACGTGTACATTTTGTGTCCGAATGTAATATTTTCAAAATGTAACAATTAATATATATGTTACGGTACATGTGGGAAAACTAGGGTTAGGGTTAGGTGCTACGTCGATTTGGTACATGATGGCATGTCTAACCCCAACCCTAATCGTATCCCTATCCCTAACCCTAACCCTACCCCTAACCCGAACCTTAACCGTAGCACCCTAGCACCTAACCCTAACCCTAGTTTTCCCACATGTACCGTGTTCCCACATGTACTGTAACATATATATATATATATATACATTATGTTAACTAACACTATTTGCTCTCCTTTATTGAATACACAAAGTTTATGGTGATTTTTTACAAATTCAGGCACTTTCAGCTCTTTAAAGGGTTGAAAAGTCATTCGGTACAACCGTCCGAACACAAATGCAACCAGCTAATGTGCCATTAATTAACTACTATATAAACATTCTGGCATGATTTTACAAGGGTTTATAACAATATACTGCAAAATGGTTAAGGATTTTTATGTGGAAATGTTTGCTTTCCTCAAATCACTTTTGTCACAAAAAAAATATTTCACTGATATCATTCGGAGCAACCAATTTCAAGGCACCATTTTGGATCAAATCAACTGATAATCATCATGTGACAGGATATGACATCATTAAGACCCCTGCAGCAGACCCTCTGAGTGAGAAGAAAAGTAGCCAACTCTCTCTTAAATGTTTGATGAATGCACTTTTCCACTCCCTGTTATGAATGTCCCCAAATATCACATCATTCGGTACAACCGCTAAAACACACTGAAAATGTTGAAATATTTTTAAAAAGACATATTTAATATGAATTCTTATATCGCTAAGTTCAAGCTCAAGGTCAAGTTCTCACATAAGTAGCTAAACATGTGCATGTTTTAACTGTTTACTTGAAGAAAATCATTCGGTACAACCAAAAAATAATCATTCGGTACAACCAGAAATCTGGTTGAATATAAATATAATGGTTGTACCGAATGATGACAATCTATGTTAGTCCTATTTGCACATCTTTGGGTGCAAAATATAAAAAATATTAGTAATGGAAAATGTGTTATACATCATTTAACTTTTTGCACTTCTGAAAACCTTATCCGTCATTGACCCTGATACAGCTACATGCAGTAAGAGACCATATACAGTTTGGTAGAGAGGAAGTAACTTTATCAACGACATTGACACTGAATTTGAAAGGGGAATATTTAGGCCTTCCAAACTTTTTTCCAAATATACCAACCATTTAAAAATGAATCTCTCTACAGTATGTGCATTTTAAATCCATAAGTCTTATCTGTTTCAGCTGTGTGTGTGTGTGTGTGTGTGTGTGTGTGTGTGTGTGTGTGTGTGTGTGTGTGTGTGTGTGTGTGTGTGTGTGTGCGCGCGCGCGCGCGTTCATGTGTGTGTGTGTGTGTGTGTGTGTGTGCGTTCATGTGTGTGTGTGTGTGTGTGTGTGTGTGTGTGTGCTGCATGTCAATCCATCAGAAATGGGAGATTGAGAAATCATAAGCAAGCATGATTCATGATGAGCAGTTATTAGTTACTGACCTGAGTGATGAGACTCTCTGACCACAATCCTCTCCTCAACCTCCCCTCTGTCGAACCTGACGTTTTCATCCATGTCAGGGTTGGCATAGATAACCTCAGACATCTTTCCAATACTTTTTATTCTAACTTTAGCTCAACTCTACTGTATAGTCTCTCTTCGTCTGTGTAGCTGTGTTAGCATGTGTGCCTGACTGACAACTGAATGTGATACTGTTGTTGCTGCCCTCAGTAGAAAAGGAAGTGTACAAAGATGTGGTTGTGGTTGGGGCCTGGTGGTCTGCACTACGGTAGGTGTGATTCTTCTAGCATTGTGACTGCCAGGTCCTACCATAGGTGTCTTCTTATGATCACTGATATATAGATGATTCACTTACTTTAGACAGATGTACTTAATCTAAGTCGCTTTGGATAAAAGCGTCTGCTAAATGCCAAACATTGTAAATGAAATAATATTGGTCTTGTCACTGTTAAAGACACAGTCTGGACTTCCGGTAATGGCGGCGTGCTGAGAAGACTGGTTTTCTCACCTCCACTAAAACCTTCAAACAAATTCTGCTACAAACCTAGCTAAAGTCAATTAAAATCAGCCATACCACTCGTAAAAGATGTCGTCTATACAAGGGAAACCGAGTACCCGAAAGAACCCACAAGTACAATCTAAAATTATGGACTTCAGCTCTCCTAGAAACAAGGACGATGCTAAGGCTAACTCGAGCAGCGCGGGGATCACAGAAACTGCCGAGGAAGAAGGGGGAAAATATGACAGGATTCTGGAAGCTATCAGAGAATTGAGGTCCGAGTCTGCAAACCGACATGAAGAAATGTTGGTCGCAATTGATGGACTGAGGAAAGATATGGGAGAATGTACGGAACGAATTACACATGCAGAGGTCCGTATTTCCAACACGGAGGATGAGGTGAATGTCCTCCAGGCTAAGGTCCACTCTCTGGAGGGAAAGAAACAAGAACTGGAAGACAAGGTGACAGACCTAGAATCAAGAGCCAGGCGGTCTAATCTGAGACTCGTTGGCCTGCGGGAGGGAGAGGAGGGAGACGACGCCTGCACCTTTCTCGAGAGTTGGATACCGGAGACACTGGGGCTCGCAGCACTAAGATCCAAACTCACACTGGAGAGAGCTCATCGCATTGGTCAGAGACGGGAACCCAACGCGCCTCCGAGAACGATGATCATGAAATTCCTGAACGACAGAGATAAGGTGACTGTATTAAGAGCAGCCAGAGCCCAAAAACAAATCCTACACAAGGACAAACCAGTACGTTTCTACCCCGACCTAGCGACAGGAGAACACAAGAAGCAGAAGGAATTCGACTCGGCCAGACAGAAATTACGTAGCATGGGGATAAAACATGGCATGTTGATCCCGGCTAGATTGCTGGTGACACACAAGGACAAAACACAAACTTTTGGCACACCGACAGAAGTGGAAAGTTTCATCAAACGAATCCAAGAAGAGAACGAGAGTGGATGAGTATATGAGACACTAGCACTATTGGCTTTGATAACGAGCAACGTCATGTTAGACCTCTAACACTGGTTTATATTGTTCTTTTTTCTTATATGTTTATTTGCAAACCAGTTAAACTGTGTGTGTCTAGGTGATTTAACATACTATTATGTTTTCGGAGAAAATATTGGGGTCATTCAGTTGAGAGTAGCTCAGAAATTAGCACGTTAAGACTCAATGTCCCAAAATGCACTACTCGAACACAGTTCACCGTCAACAATGATTCAATGCTACGCTAGACCCATGATACGGGTTTACAATGTTATTTCACAGTTATTCGTTTTTTCAAGTTACATGAAACAAGTTGAATTGTGTCTATTTAAGCGATTAATATGCCAATGTGTTTCCCTTGAGGATATTAGAGTAGATCGGTAGGTCAGAAAGTAACAAAAAAAGTACACTAAAACTCATAATCCCACAATGCACTATTCGAGCAGCACTGTTTCCTGAACAACGGAGATAGAATGGAGAGAAAACAGCCCCGAACGAACCTCAGATCAGATTGGCAACATATCGTTATTGAAGTGGTGAATCTAAATGATAAATTACATAATACATAATGTCAATTATATAATACATTTATATGCCAATGTATTCTTCTACTTTTTATTTTGGTTACTAAATTCAACCAGGGGGCCAGGAAACTTTCACAGTAGGGCATGTTAAGCACTGTGTATGTGGGTGGGTGTGTGTGTATGTATATGTATGTGTGTGTGTGTGTGTGTGTGTGTGTGTGTGTGTGTGTGTGTATGTATGTATGTGTGTATGTACTATAACAGCAACACCCCATAACATGCCGCTCAAACTCAGTTTGGGCTCAGTTATTTTCAGGGTGTCAACTGCTGATCCACATTCTTTAGTTATTCTAATATACAATTCACAATGGGCTTCTATACTTAACATTTAGTGGTGGTTGACCAATATACCAACTTTGTTAATTAGGTTTTTATTTCACATTTAGTGGAGGGAGAAGGTTACTCTTTATAAGGAGATTAATCAGTTCAGCCTCACTACTCCTCACTCGGTGTGGAGTAGTTTTCAGCGTTACGGGAGTGAACAGGTGGGTGGGGGGAATGCTCAGTTCTGGAGCATTGGGGGGGTCTCGGTTAGTTTGTTGAGAGACCCAGTTTGTTTGTTTGTTTTTCTTCGTTTTTCTCTTTTGACCTCTTTTTTTTTCTTCTTTACATTATTGCACAATGATACAAGGAATTTACAAATGTATTGCTATCTATGACTGGTAAATTAGACATCAAGTTCACATCCTGGAACTGCAGAGGGCTACAAAAAATAAAAAAGGTAAAGCAGGTGATGGGGAGATTAAAAAGTATTAATTCCCAAATAATTTTTCTTCAAGAAACACATCTTTCAAAAGACAAAGACATTGGGATTAGGAGGAGGTGGCAGGGTAAGGTATTCTCAGCGCCCTTTAACACTCAAGCAAGAGGGGTCATGACTCTTGTACATAAATCTATTCCTCTTAATGTCACAAAGATAATTGCTGATACGGCAGGTAGATACCTAATAATTCAAGGCATGCTTCTGACAGAACTTCTCAACCTGGTCAACATTTATGCGCCAAATAATGATGACCCTGAATTTTTCAGTAATTTGTTTTTCACTCTATCAACCCTCAAAGGTCAATATATAATAGCAGGAGATTTCAACTGTACACTAGATCCCTCTAAAGATAGGTTAACACATATTGATAAGTCCCATAATAAAAGCAGAGGAATTATACATCAGTTTATCAAGACATTAAATCTTAGAGATATATGGAGAGACAGAAACCCTGAGGTATTATTCTATTCGTGTTTTTCCAGTACACATAAAACATACTCCCGAATTGATTATTTCTTAATTTCTGCAGGCCTGGTGTCTAGAATCAAGGAATGTAATTATGACAGTATTCTGATATCAGATCATGCCCCAAATAATTTGTGTTATGTAGACCCAGGCTTGAAAAAGGATCCACCAAAATGGAGATTGCAGCAAAGTTGGCTACGGGACCCAGATCTAATCTCTTTCCTTGAGGTACAAATTGATGTATTTTTCATAATCAACACAGATGAGACTTCTGCAAGCACCAGATGGGAAGCTTTTAAAGCTTACATTAGGGGCCAGATTATTAGTTTTACAAGTTCTAAATCTAAAAGAGCTAAACAAAAATTTACATTGTTAGAGTCAAAAATCAAAGTCTTGGAGAGAAATTATTATCAAAATCCCGATCCAAAAACTCACCAGGAATTGTTATTGTTGAGAACACAGTATAATGAAATGTCAACTGCAAAAGCTACAGATAATCTCTTAAACCTTAAACAAACTATATTTGACCAAGGGGAAAAATCAGGAAGAATCTTGGCATGGCGCTTAAAACAACTTCAAACCGAAAGAGCTATTACCAACCTCAAGACTCATAATGATGACTCTATTATAGATCCTATTAAAATTAATGAGGCATTTAGAGAATATTATGGAAAACTATATAGTTCCGAAAGAGCTCCAGAATTACCAGACCAAAAGCTATTCCTAAATAATATTGATATCCCTAGTATATCAGAGGAAGAAAGGATGGAACTGGGTGACGACTTATCCTTAGAAGACATCACTATGGCAATAAAGAGCATGAAATCTGGGAAGGTGGCAGGACCAGACGGCCTACCCATCGATTTGTATAAGAAATTTGAATCTAAATTAAGGAAACCTCTTCTTGAGATGTTTAATGAATCATTTCGGGAAGGGATCCTCCCTCCCTCCTTGAGAGGGGCTTTGATTACTCTCCTTCCTAAACCTGGAAAATCAAATGATAAATGCGAAAACATGAGGCCAATCAGCCTCCTCAACTCAGATTTAAAAGTACTCTGCAAAATTCTAGCAAAAAGATTAGAGATTATTCTACCAGATATCATAAAGGGAGACCAAAATGGGTTCATTGTGGGTCGTCAGGGATTTCATAACGTAAGAAGGGTTTTAAATATCTTACATTCCCAAAGAGAGTTACCAGATACAGCTTTCCTGTCATTGGATGCTGAGAAAGCATTTGACAGGGTGGAATGGGCATACCTGTTTGAGCTTCTCGAACGATTTGGGCTGGGAGAAAACTTTTGTAAATGGGTGAAATTATTATATAAAGAACCATATGCAGAAATAATTACTAACAACAATATATCTATGCCAATTAAAATCAACAGGGGATGCAGACAGGGGTGTCCATTGAGCCCTCTCATATTTACGATGGCAATTGAGCCCTTAGCAATTGCAATACGAAATCACACATCAATATCAGGCATACCTATAGGTCAACTTGAACATCGCATAGCTCTATATGCGGATGACGTAATCCTGTTCCTTAAAAATCTGGGAGAATCGATCCCGGCTCTTATGGACCTCATTAAAAGATTCGGCAATATTTCTGGGTACAAAGTTAATAGCCATAAATCTGCCATATTACTGCTTAATTCGAATGAGAGAGAGAACCCACCCAATTATATTGGTCACTTTAAGTCAGTTGACAGCTTTACATATTTAGGAATACAAATTACTCACAGGTTAGAAGAAGTGGTACAGACTAATTATAGCCCTGTTGTAAATTCTATTTGCGAATCAATTGATAGATGGTCATCTCTTCCTATTTCCCAGATAGGCAGAATTAATATATTGAAAATGAACACTCTCCCAAAGCTATTATATCTCTTTCAAAACATCCCCTTGCCGCCTCCCCCAAACTTATTTCCTAGACTAAGGACATTATTCACAAACTTTATATGGAAAAATAGACGCCCCAGACTTCGCCTGTCTCTTCTGTATTTACCTTATGACAGAGGTGGCCTACAATGCCCAAACATGTTGTGGTATTACTGGGCAACTCAAATCAGAACTATGAGGTTTTACTACTCGACAGAAGGACTACTTTCACCAGCATGGAAAGACATTGAGTGTAACTCTATAGGGCTCCAACTGCCGACATATATATACTCTGATAATCCGAAAAACCTTAAAAGGAAAACATCGAACCCTATATTGAGAAACATGATTTCTGTATGGTACGAGGTACAAAAATACTTGTCGGAAACACCTGTTCTCTCTCGCTATAGTCCCATTTGGGGCAATAATTACTTTGTGCCAGGTAGGGCAGACGGGGGCTTTAAATTATGGGCTGACAAAGGAATAACACAAATTAATGACATATTCGACTCAAAGGATGAGCATATGGAATCATTTGAAATTCTAGTAAACAAACATTCTATCCCTCGCAAGCATTTCTTTAAGTACTTACAGCTCAGAAACTTTATTTATTCTAATCAAAATCACTCCCTGGCCATACCCGCTCTATCCTCATTGGAGAAAGTTTTAATTAAAAATCCTTTCGGAAAGGGAATTATTTCGGATGTATATGATTTGTTGATTGCTAGATCACTAGAATCTTCAGAACCCAAATTGAAAGCATGGAGGAGGGACCTTCAAGAGGAAATATCAGTGGAAAAATGGAACAAGGCATGCAAAAGAGCCCAAACCCAGACCGCTAACACTCGTTTAAAGCTTCTACAGTACAATTGGATAATGAGAGTATATATAACACCAGAAAAACTCAATAAATTTAACCCCAACATTCCAGACTTATGTAACAGGTGTAGAGAGGACAAGGGTACATTCTTTCATTGTATATGGGAATGTCCAAGAATTCAAGAATTCTGGGAAGAACTTGGAATAATAATACAGGACATTCTGTCAATTAAAATTACTGTTGAGCCTAAGCTGTTTATTCTTGGCATTTATCCAGAGGGACACAGGATGAAATGCAGTGAACAGATCTTTATGGATATGTGTATTTTACAGGCCAAAAGATCAATAGCACTAACGTGGAAAAGCACAGGTAAACCAAGTATTGTGCAATGGTTTAGGGAGATGTCTCGGTGTCTACCATTAGAGAAAATTTCATACACACTCAAAGACAGGCAGTAAAGATTCCAAAGTATTTGGGGCCCATTCATAAAATATCTGGAGGACAAGGACTTATCACACTGGATGGACGAACCTGGGCGTGAACAAATGTAAACTCTGCAATAAACCATTTGAACAGGTGTGTGAATTGACCAGGAGTAGAGTAGGAGTTGGATATAATTAATGTATCTGTTGCAATGTACCCTTTTCTTTATTATATATATATATATTATTATTTTTTAACAGTTTTCATGTTTTTATTATTACCTTTATTTTATTTTTTTCTCTCCCTTTTATTTTGTATGTGTATACGTATATGAGCTCAGTTATATGATTGCCTCTCCATCAATGTACGTACTATATATAGGCCTACATGTGTATGGCAATTCTGGTGAGTTATCTGCTTGTATGTACAGTATATACATATATCATTATTACTAATTACTTATTTTCAAGATTTGTTTTATCTTTTTCAAAAAACTCAATAAATATATTGTTGAAAAAAAATAAAAAAAAATAAAGACACAGTCTGAGTGCTTTGTTGCTCTCAACTTAAATGGAAACTGTATGGTGCTTAGTTGATAAGTAGCCAATGACAAGTAAGTGATTATGTTAATGAGGTGGATGACGGCTAGGTAGAAGTACTCTAAAACACGTTGTCACATATCCAGTTCTGATAGTCAACACCTCTGAAGTCATTCCCTTGATCAGTCTTACTCTCTGCATTGTAGCCGTGGGGCGGCCGTGGCGCAGGAGGTAGTGTCGCCGTCTACTGATCGCAAGGTTGGCAGATCGGCCGTTCGAGCCCCGGCTGGCCACATGTTGAAGTGTCCTTGGGCAAGACACTGAACCCCAAATTGCTCCCAGTGAGCGGGCCGGCGCCTTGCATGGTAGCTTGCCGCCATTGATGTGTGAACGTGTGTGTGAATGGGTGAATCAGAGGCCGTTGTAAAGCGCTTTGGATAAAGGCGCTATATAAGTGCAGTCCATTTGTATATCTCAACACAACCCTCTTTCCCACCATAATTATCTGGTCGTCTGTCATGCCAGTACTGTGAGGTCAGAGGTGTGCTGTCCACCCATTTCCAGGTCCCCTCTGCGTCTCTGTCAGTCAGACCAGAAGGTAAAGTTCCTCTCTGCTGTTTATGATCACCAGGTCGGCTCCTCTGGTGAAATAGGTCATTGTGATTCCCCTTAATGACAGAGTTTGCAGAACTCAGATGGCTGCTGCAAAGGTGTGCAGCAGAGCTCAAAAGGTTGTGGTTTCACTTCTGCACGCCTACAACCATTTCACACGACAGCCCAGTGAAACATGCCTAAAAGCCCCAGCCGCAGACACAATTGCTAAGGTAACCGAGAGAGAGAGAGAGAGAGAGAGAGAGAGAGAGAGAGAGAGAGAGAGAGAGAGAGACACAGAGACACACAGACACAGACACACAGACACAGGCAGACAGACACACAGACACAGACACAGACACAGACACAGACACAGACACAGACAGACAGACAGACACAGTTGCTGCAGTAACCAAGAGACCGGTATTAAAAGTGCAGAGAGAGAGAGAGAAAGAGAGAGAGACACAGAGAGACAGTCACAGAGAGACACAGACACAGACATACAGACAGAGAGAGAGAAATAATTCACAAAAAGTAAGTGCTATTATGAATAAAACACTTTCTCACAGTTGCGTATTCTGCCACATCGGCGGTCATTCCATTGATTAAGCTCATTTGCATAATGATCCATCTCAACACAGTCCTCTCCCACTCCTGCAGATTCTCTATGGTTGGGTTGTCATGCCAACAGTACTCTGAGGTCAGAGGTCATGCCAGTACTCTGAGGTCAGAGGTGTGTCCTCCACCCATGTCCAGGTCCCCTCTGTGTCTCTGTCAGTCAGACCAATCCAGACCCTCAAACTCCTCCTCAAATCACTGATAAAGTCCTGTTCCTCTCTGCTGTTGATGACCACCAGGTCTGCTCCTCTGTCTCTGCAGTCCTGTCTGCTCTCCTCCCAGGTTTTAGTCTCAGCGGAGAGGAAGTAGCAGCTGGAGCCAAACTTCCTGTATCCTTCTGCACTTTTAAATGTTTCTACTTTATAAAGATTCAAAGCAAAAGAATACCTGACTGATATATACGTAGATGATTCACTTACTTTAGACAGATGTACTTAATGTAAGTCGCTTTGGATAAAAGCGTCTGCTAAATGCCAAACATGTAAATGTAAATGTAATAGTATTGGTCTTGTCACTCTTAAAAACACAGTCTGAGTGCTTTGTTCCTCTCAACTTATATGGAAACTATATGAAACTATATGAAACTATATGAAACTATATGAAACTATATGAAACTATATGAAACTATATGGAACTATGGTGCTCAGTTGATAAGTGACTATGTGACATGTGACAACTGAATGTGATACTGTTGTTGCTGCCCTCAGTAGAAAAGGAAGTGTACAAAGATGTGGATGTGGTTGGGGCCTGGTGGTCTGATATAGATGATTCACTTACTTTAGTCAAATGTAAGTAACTTTGGATAAAAGCGTCTACTAAACGCCAAAAATATTAATATAAATGTAATAATATTGGTCTCTTCACTCCTAAAGACACAGTCTGAGTGCTTTGTTGCTCTCAACTGAAATGGAAACTATATGAAACTATATGAACTATATGAAACTATATGAACTATATGAACTATATGAAACTATATGGTGCTTAGTTGACAAGTGACTAGGTTCATGACGCCGATGTGGGCTAGGTAGGATTACTCTAAAACACACGCACGCACGCACGCCCCCACACACACACACACACACACACACACACACACACACACACACGAGTGGTACCTAGTGATGTGTCCTTCCGTGCCGACGCTTCGTAGCGTGTGTCGAGTAACCGAGGCAGATGTTTGTGGTGCGCGTATCGAGGCACGTGTTGATGACGTATGGTAAGAGCCAAGCTTCGCCTGCCGGTCGTACCACGTGACCGATTCGGGAAATGTATATAAACGTGCCGTTGTTTTTCTATGTACCCCAGCTTCATCTGTGCCCTGTGAAAGGATATTTTCAAAAGCAGGTGAAATCATCTAAAAAAAAAGAAACCGCCTGAAGCCCAGCACTGTGGAGAAATTGTTATTTTTAAATAAAAATGAATAAATGAATAAAATGTTGTTGTTCCTAGTAACACAAGCACATTTATTCAATTCAAAGCTTCACACACCAAAGCCACGGTGTCATCATCACTCTGCCTGCTAGACATTTATTGTCCACTTGATGGCGCAGTAGAGCAAATGAAGCAACACGAAGCTTCGGTCCATGTGTGACGCAATTTGATGGAAAGCTTCAACAGTTCAAGAAGCTTCATCTCGCCATCACTACAAATTATGGCAAAGTCGCAGCATTTTTCATGCAAGGTGTATTTATTTGGCCCGTGTAGACAAAGACAAAGCATACAGATACCACAGCATCCTGGCTCTCCCAAACTCCGACTGCCTAGGGTTTACTCTGGGGCCCCTCTTAAACTCTAAGCCCCGCCCCCTTGGAACATACCAAGTTCACATACCATAATTAGTTAGTGCCAAACTAACTTCACTTGTCTGTAAATACAATATTCTACTATATTACCAACACACAGTGCAGTACACACATCCACATACATGTCAAAACACATTAACGACAACAATACCCACAAACCGTCAATTAACACTTGGTCTATCCTGGTGTCGAACACACCCATCCCAGCCCCATGCGCACGCATTATAAGACCCGCCCCCTCCCGACAGCTCTGTTTGGCCGAGCTCCGCTACACCCCGGAAGACCTACAGCGGGACAATGGACAAACAGTTTACAAACGAAGACAAACATGTAACGTACAATAAACAGAGTGCCTTACACCATGGTGTATTTGCGTGATTGTTTATGTGTGTATATAACTGTGGAGGGCTTGTAAATGGAAGGTGTAGACGAACATGATAACCTACAGAATGGTAGGGAACGGCGTTCCACAAGGAAGCATATTGGGACCTTTACTGTTCCTAATATATGTGAATGACATGTCATCAGCATGTGATTGCAATTTGTTCCTGTTCGCGGATGACTCGGCTCTGCTGGTCTCTGACAGGGACATATTGCAGGTGGAAAAAGCGCTAAGCACTGAACTGAGTAGAATCTGCATCTGGCTAGCTGACAATAAACTATCAATACACCTAGGTAAAACTGAAACCATCCTATACGGATCCCCATCTAAACTCAGAAAGGCTGTAAATTACAAAATAAAAGTGGGTAACATTACTATCACAAGAAAAGAGTATATTACATACCTGGGCTCCATCTTAGAGGCAAATCTTTCCGGAGATAAAATGGCAGCAAAAGTAATCAAAAAAGTTAACCATAGAACTAGATTCTTGTACAGGATATCCTCACTTGTCAGTAAAAACACACTGAGGACCCTATCAGGAGCTCTCATTCAATGTCACTTCGACTATGCCGTAACATCATGGTACTATAGAACCACAAAGGCCCAAAAAACAAGACTCCAGACAGCCCAAAATAAACTGGTTAGGCTTCTGCTAGGCCTCAACCCTAGGACACATCTAACCGCTGCTAATTTTTTGAGCCTTGATTGGCTACGAGTAGTTGACAGAGTGCAGCAGCTTGCACTGGGCCTGGTCTTCAAGATACGCTACACCACAAAGACACCCAAGTACCTGTCAACATACTTCCAAAAAGTGAACAACGTCCACACATACAATACTAGAGGAAGCTCCACGAACCACGTTCAACCGCGTTGCACCACAAACAAGGGGTTAAACTCGTTTGCAAACTATGCAGTAAAAATGTGGAACGCCCTTCCTATAATCTTAAAGGAGTGCAAAACACTGACCACCTTCAAAACCACTCTCAAAAAACATTTACAGGAGGCTGCAATCCGTAACTGGACCCTCTAAATCAAAAACGGTACATACTTGTTGTTTTGTCCCCCCGCCCGAACTACCCATTGTACATATTATATGTCTGTCCCCCTGCCCGAACTACCCACTGTACATACTTTGTGTTTTGTCCCCCGCCCCCACCTGTGGTGTATGTCCCCACCTGTCCTACCCGCTGTACATACCTTATGTTTTGTTGTATTGTTCTTCCCATGTTGGATGTATGTTTATCTTGTAGATAGTACTAGTTATTTGTCTGTATTATCTTGTAGATAGTACTAGTTTTTTTGTCTGTCTTACATGTAACGATGAATTGAGAATCAAGGACCCCAATTGAAATAAGCCAGTGGCTTTCTTGGGTTTTTATCCTGTTAGTTGACCTTGTATGTAATATGTACTTTCATGTACCTACTTCAGCAAATCTTCTAATAAAGTTTTCAATCAATCAATCAAAAACGGGGAGTGTGTATACGTGTATATATGGCCTGTCCGAGTCGGCAGGTCGTGACGGCATCTCCGTCACACACACACACACAGGACATTGACAGGTGAGTCAGAGCTGACTGACCTTGTCATAGAGACCCTCCCTCTGTAGTGTCTGATAATGACATGAAACCAGACTGTGGCTCTCTACTGCCCCCCTGTGGTCATCAGTGAAGCCCTCATGACTACAGTATGATGATGTAATGGAGAGACAGTGCAAGGCACCTACTTATTTGTATTGATGAGGTAAAACATGTCAGTAATAAGTTGGAGGACTTGTGTGTAACACTTGCTAGACTAGATGTAGTCAAGTAAATAGGGACCAGGTCAGAAGATTCCACATTCGACTCAGAGAGACGGTCTGCACAGCAAGAATGCACCAAACCCACACAGGATATATATTTAGAAGGTAAGAGAGTTGTGAATTTTAACAACAACAATACTACAATAATACAATACTAATATACATATATATTTAAACAATTTTGAAAGGAAACTAATGTACTAACAGTATTATTAACTTAGGTCTTACAATTTAAATCTCCCTGGTTCCACTATTTTAGTTCCTATTATTACTATTATTTTTCTCCCTTTTTATACTTATTTTTAATTAGTATTAGTTCATTACTTTTTATCAGTTAACTTTGTTTAGCCTATAATGTGACTGTTAGTTATTAATTTGGAACCAGGACTCTTATTTTGAAACTTCAATACTATCAGAGGAACCCCCAAAAATCTGTTAGAACAGAAATAACGTATCACTTAATCACTTTACACCCTTAAAATCAATTAACAATATCAATATCTAAGTGCAATAACTCCACACTCATTCCAGACAATTGATGGGGAAACTGTCCCTGTATGTGTGAACTCCATGTGTCCATGTAAATCAACAAGTCCAGTCCTTGTATGTGTGAACTCCATGTGTCCATGTAAATCAACAAGTCCAGTCCTTGTATGTGTGAACTCCATGTGTCCATGTAAAACAACAAGTCCAGTCTTTGTAGAATTGAAAAGGTGAGAGTTCCTGTTGTCCTACCACGCTGTGTTTCCTCTATGGCGGGCCGCCACGAATTAATTTTCTCCGCCACTAATTGATTCAGTTATTATGAACGGAGAACAGAAAAAAATGCCGATTGAAACTAGATTTTGGGCGCTTCCAGACCTACATTTCGTTACGATTTAGGGTGTAGTTACATGTTACAATGTTGCAATTAACCTCGTCGTTTGTGTTCGCACTGCAATCGAGACTGAATTGCTCTCAACAGGTGATTGGTCCGAATTTCGCGGGACATTTGGATTTCAGGAAATCACTCTCTCTCTCTCTCTCTCTCTCTCTCTCTCTCTCTCTCTCTCTCTCTCTCTCTCTCTCTCTCTCTCTCTCTCTCTCTCTCTCTCTCTCTCTCTCTCTCTCTCTTAGCCCGTCCCTTTAATCCCGTAATCGAACATGCAACATCATCAGCGACGACTGTGGGTTATTGCATTTACTACTGTTCTCTGGTTCATGTTCTTATACCAGTGCTCAGTATACAAGTATTTTAA
This sequence comes from Nansenia antarctica, assembly GCF_963989245.1. Lineage (NCBI taxonomy): Eukaryota > Metazoa > Chordata > Actinopteri > Argentiniformes > Microstomatidae > Nansenia > Nansenia antarctica. The sequence continues at coordinate 2,902,717 of NC_137690.1, forward strand.
ATGAACATTCGTAATGTATGTCTCTGATGTTCATGGTCAACTAAATCAGTCTATTTTGTGAAACAAATAATGTTCCCGCTAATGGGTTAACCGAGCAGCCTAGCACTAACGCTAGTTTTGAACTATTCATAACAATATGCGTGGTGCAAAAATAATCTATTGCCTCTTAAATCACCACGAACAGAACGGCGGAGGTAAGGGTAAGCAGGGCTCATGTCGGTGTCATCAAAAGTAAGAGTTGGTTTTCTTTAACTCAGCTGATAGCATTACCTTGCTGTTGGTTGTTTACCGAAAGCTTCATCTGACTGTCACACTGTGATTTTACTTGTGTAAACAGTAACTTTAGCCCGTTTTGTGCGTGTACTGTCATGTAGGCCTACTTCGTATTGATGAGCTGATGATCTTTCATTGTGTGTGTGTGTGTGTGTGTGTGTGTGTGTGTGTATGTATGTATGTATGTGACTGTCAGTCACAAGTTTATATTCTACGGATGTTGTTCAGTGCTGTATGCGCGTTCCCGGTTCCATGTGTAGCCTACTCTACTCTTGTGTACTTCATATTCGATGAGCTGATTATCTCTTGTGTACTTCATATTGAGCTGATGATCTTTCTGTGTGTGTGTCATGCGCGTTCCGCATGTTCTGCTGCAGCTGTAGGATATGTTGGTATTTGATCACCTTCTATATAAAATCACCTGCTCGGCTTTAACTCTTTCACCGCCAGAGTTTTCTGAAAAAGTTGCCAGCCAGCGCCAGCCTTTTTGATAATTTTGACTCATCTTCAAAAATTCCCAGAATATTCTGTTCTATGAATATGTAAACACTGACACATCAGAAGAAAGAAGAGACCTTCTTCTTGCACACAAAAAAACAAGTTTGATTCTATCTTCTTCCTAGCATGTTCAGTGAACACTTCAATGTTGGTCATTTTCATCAAAAAACTACTTTTCGGACAAAAACAAGAGAAAAACGTGTTTAAACTGTTTATTTTCACCCCCAAGACCCGTTTGACCCATTTGACATTATAAAACTATAATACACATAATGAATCTCATTGTAGGAGCCATTTAGTCCTACATGTTATGTTAATTTTCTAATATTCATTATGAACAGGATCAGTAGTAATGGATATTTGGAGAAGATAAAAGAATGTGTTTATTTTTATACATGTGACGCATTTGAAAATAATCATGTAAACTTGCCTGTAAGGCAAGGCAAGTTTATTTGTATAGCACATTTCATACAACAGGGGCAATTCAAAGTGCTTTACATGTATTATTTAAAAATACAGCAAGAGGAGCATAGTAAGAAAATAAAAATTACAATGAATAAAAGCAAATATAACAGGTAAATAGACAATGTAGCTGGTAGAAATATAAATACAATAAAATGATCTGATGTGTGTTACCTTGGACAGGGGAACGTGACCTTGCACTTTGGGTCCAATCTAGGTCTGAACCCGGGTCTGAATCTGAATCCGACAGGGGGGGGGGCTTGAAGGCTTAGCACTGGGCGCTGTTTGATGTGTAAATAATTAGAATTAGTATAACACTAACTAAAACTATATTCCCGTCCGCACCAGCTGGTAGAGAGCTGTGTCTTACCTCTAGCAAGGGAATGTGACGAGTCACTGACTTGCATCCGACGAGGGGGTCCTGATGTTCCCGCTTCATTCACAGCGCCGCGCCTAATTCGTCTTTGACGCACTGTGCACTGTTTGATGTGTAAATAATTAGAATTAGTATAACACTAGCTAAAACTATGTTATAAAACTAAGTTGTGCAGCAAACTCTTGGCTATGTACTGTTGACAAAATACATCCAACATCTAAATAGCAAAAAAGATCGTTTTACTAATATTGTTACTAACGTCAGAACTGGAGCCATTTGCACATGAAGAGAGAGTCTCTAAAAGACTCACTTTTTTTTTCCAAAACTGCCTCTGGTCTTGCCGACTCCAGAGGGATAACGTTTATAACGTTGACCCAACGTTACTGTATGATAATATTGCACATTGCTGTACTCGTTATTCAGTGAATTGTCTTACCTTGTCCATCATCTTCTACACCGCCATTCCCCTGCGTCTCCGTCTTTCGCGTCACACTGTCCTCCGGCTCAAAGTCACTATTACGGTCGTAATGTAAATCACCTGCCTCATCAAAAACCTGTCGGTCTGAGTCCCACAGTTTGGACATGACAAATTTAGCTATTTCAGCTGCTGAATAGCTTTTAGGCCGCGGCATCTTTGGGGGAAAAGTGGCGCGACTGTGATTTGATAATCCCGCTTATTACGCACTGGAAAACAGCTGCGCAGTTTTCCTGTTTTTTTTTTTTGTTATGCTTGTTGTAAATAAAAGTTCTATGATGCATTGAAATTACATTAAACTAAGATAATATGATGGTTATCATAATTTTTCAAATCTTTATTATTAAGTTATTACAGAAACAGTAAGTGACATTTTCCGAGAGCGAAATCTGTTGTGGTATTTAAAGATGGCGGTTAGCGAAGAAATCTATGAACATGGGATGACGATTTCCATTGACCAATCAACGGTGTGCAGCGTCACACGTCACACGCAGCCTGGCAAAAAAGTACCTTTCGCTACCCATCCCGAACAAGAACTAAAAATGGCACGGGTACTAAAAATGGCACGGGTACTGTTGGCAGTGGAGAAAGGCTAAAGAACAGGGCCGACCCGGGTCGACCCGGGTTGGCCCTGTAGTGGAAAAGCGCCATAACACAGCTGGCAACAGCCGTCGTCATCTTACACTCATATCATGAGTAAAATAGGTCGGTCACGAGACTAAAGGTAGCTAGCTAAAACTAGAGAGGCTAAAGCTAGCGCAATGTGTAGCTAACTTGCCAGAACATCCATTTCGACTTAGTTATTTAGTATTTACACTTTTCTTTTTAAGACTCAGCAAGGAAATCTTCAAATTCTATCATCTGTAACTGTGTCTTCAATGAAATCACGTTTTGTTTATCTGAATTGTCTAATTTTGGTCAGTATTTTCCAGTTTGCCGTTGCTACGATTCATTCAGGGAAAACCAAGAAAAGACGTTACTCTCTGTTGCCATGGAAACCCAAAGGCGGGTGGAGTCTCTGATTGACCAATCCAATAAGTCTGCAAACCTGCTATTTACTAATTTACACATATACATGGGTTTCCTTACACAATTCATATCTTGTTTTATATTATTTATATATGTATACATAAATATATACTATCCAAGGTTAGTAACCCAGGGTTACACAAGCAATAATGTTTCATATGATATTCTGTGTTATGTCTCTGGAAACCAAAGACTTTTCATTCAGTTCAGAGCAACCTTTGAGGCTTTTTGTTGACGTAGTCAGCCATCTCTCCTCCTTGCATGACGACTTAATCTGTTTATCTTTTTCTATTCCTTCCTGGTATGAAGTCATGGTCCTGTGTTTCTATGTCAGTCATTTATAAATGTTTTGTACAAGTCAACTTCCTTTCCAGTTCTTCCTGATTGATTTATAGGCTTGTCTAAGTGGATTTTTCTTTCTTCATTTTATAGGTCATAAAGTCTTTCCTAAGCGAGCATAAGAGAACAGAAATTAGATTTTAAATATTTTTTTATTTGGTATTTCTGTGCAAATACAAACACATGAGAGATTTCTTTTTATCAAGGAACTCATTATCATTCTATCATGATTAAACGTGTCACACATTTAGGTGGAAAGTTACAAATCAAGAGATTCTGGCACATATTATCACACTCCACACTCTATAGGCTTGGTTACAAAGTAATTCAAGATGTATGAAAAGTAAAAGGTCTTAAAATCTAAAAAAGCAAGTCTAAGTAATTCAAATATGTCCAAATATCAAGCTATCATTTATGAGCAGAAAGAAAAAAAAGAAAAAACATTTTTTAATGTATTTTTTCTGACAAGATACATAAACATTTACACACCTACTATTAATATATTATATTAATTAATATATCATTATATATTTAAATGATACCTAAAAACTACCACCACCTCAAACAAGACACAATAAACAACCCAGATTGAAACATTGTAATTTAAGAATGAATACACCTGATATTAACACAAGCAACCCCCCCCCAACTCCCCCAGCCTCCCCACTACCCCCAGCCTCAGACACAGGTGTTGCAGTAACCCAGAGACAGGTATTAAACGTGCACAAAATGTAATTGCCGTTATGATTAAACCACTTTCTCACAGATCCAGTACAGCTTGTCAATGCATCGGTAGTCATACCATTGATTAGGGTTAGTTCCATAATGAGATATGACAACACAGTCCTCATCCCCACCATCATTGTCTGGCTGATGGCTAGTCCAGTACGCTGTGGTCAGAGGTGTGCCATCCACCCATTTCCAGGTCCCCTCTGTGTCTCTGTCAGTCAGACCAATCCAGGCCCACTTAATGTTCAAATCAATGATAAAGTCCTGTTCCTTTCTGCTGTTGATGACCACCAGGTCTGCTCCTCTGTCTCTGCAGTCCTGTCTGCTCTCATCCCAGGTTTGAGTCTCAGTGGAGATGAAGTAGTAGCTGCAGTCAAACTTCATCCATCCTTCTGCACAACAGGTTTTCAGTTTCCTCTGAAGGTCGTCTCTCTCTTTAGTCAGGTTGTTGTTACTGGTCTGTAACTGGTCTCTCTCTTCAGTCAGGGCGTTGTAACTGGTCTGTAACTGGTCTGTCTGATTATTCTCATATTTGTCTGAGAGAAAGGAGAAGCTGTGGTTAGGTTGACAGCCTGACGGTGGTTTATACACTGAACAAAAATATAAACACTTTTGTTTTTGCTCCAATTTTTTAAAGTTGAAATCAAAGACCTAAGACTTTTTCTATGTACACAAAAGGCCAATTTTCTCAAATTGTGTTCTCAAATGTGTTTAAATCTGTGTTAGTGAGCACTTCTCCTTTGCCAAGATAATCCATCCACCTGACAGGTGTGGCATATCCAGATGCTGATTAAACAGCATGATTATTACAGGTGTGCTTCAGGCTGGTCACAATAAAAGGCCTCTCTAAAATGTGCAGTTTTATCACACAGCACAATGCCACAGAGTCACAAGTTTTGAGCGAGTGTGCAATTGACCTATCGCTAAGCCACGCCCCAAAATAGAAATTGTCCAATCATATCACTACAAGTCACTACAGGCAGAAAACTTGGACAAACAACTTGCAAATATCTGATGGTGAAAAGCTTCTAGACCAAATATTCTTGTCATCTTTAAAAAAAAAAAAACATGTCTATTACTTACTTGTAAATCAGAAATTTGAACTCCTGCCATTGTAAGTCATTGAATGTCATTCAGTCACAGTCGGTCAGTCAGTCACTGTCAGTGAAGTGTTGTTTGTTTGTCCGAGTTTTCAAAGGGGGCGTGGCTTAGCGATAGGGCCATTGGCATGCTGACTCCAGGAATGTCCACCAGAGCTGTTCCCGGTGAATTGAACGTTCATTTCTCTACCATAAGCCGTCTCCAAAGTCGTTTCAATTCCAATTCCAATTCTTGGAAACGCCTTTAGCGCGGCTTATGGTAGAGAAATGAACATTCATTTCAGGGGCAACAGCTCAGGTGGACTTTCCTGCCAATTGCACGCTCCCTCAAAACGTGCAACATCTGTGGCAACATCTGTGTAATAATCCTGCTGTCTAATCAGCATCTGGATATGCCACACCTGTCAGGTGGATGGATTATCTTGGCAAAGGAGAAGTGCTCACTAACACAGATTTAAACACATTTGAGAACACAATTTAAGAGAAATAGGCCTTTTGTGTACATTTGTGTGAAAAAGTCTTTGAATTCAACCTGTGAAACATTGGACAAAAAAAAAAGTGTTGCATTTATATTTTTGTTCAGTGTAACTTGTTCTCACCATCATCACTACATTATTCTCAGGGTTCTACTGAACTGATTCAGTTCATAAGAATTACTACCATGTGACATTCAGTTTGGTGGCAGTTTTCTCTTCATGGAGCTCTCTGTGTGGATTCAAGGATAATATCATAATAAGAAGTCAGGAGACTCACCCTGGACAAGACGCAGGGAGATGTTCAGTGTGACTTGTAGAACACACATCAGCCCAAAACACACAGCAGCCAGGATGTACACTCTTCTACCTGCAAGAGGAACACACACACCATTTTACATGACTGAACACACACACACACACACACACACACACACACACACACCATTCTACATGACTGAACACACACACCATTCTACATGACTGAACACACACACCATTCTACATCACTGAACACACACACACACACACACACACACACACACCATTATACATCACTGAACACACACACACACACACACACACACACACCATTATACATCACTGAACACACACACACACCATTCTACATGACTGAACACACACACACACACACACACACCATTCTACAAGACTGAACACACACACACACCATTCTACATGACTGAACACACACACCATTCTACATGACTGAACACGCACACACACGCACACACACACACACACACGCACACACACACACACACACACACACCATTCTACATGACTGAACACACACATAATCTCATATCAATGAACAAACACATCATAACATGATGATAATGTCAGTTAAGCCTCTAATCTCTTTGACTCAAGTGCTGATTCTATTTCTTTAGAGAAATGTGTGTAAAAAACTAAGATATGTACATTTCACTGTCCCATTGCTTGTGTGTGTGTGTGTGTGTGTGTGTGTGTGTGTGTGTGTGAGTGTGTGTGTGTATCTGTGTGTGTGTGTATGTGTGTGTGTTTCTCTGTGTGTGTGTGTGTGTGTGTGTATGTGTGTGTGTGTGTCTCTGTGTGTGTGTGTGTGTGTGTGTGTGTGTGTGTGTGTGTGTGTGTGTGTGTGTGTGTGTGTGTCTCTGTGTGTACAGTATCCAATTCGCTCCGTATTAGTGATGTGCAGTTTGCAAACAAATTGTTATTTTTCAACTAGTGAATGAATGAATGCATGAATGAATGAATGGTCTTTATTCTCATTAATACAGTACAGGTACCATACAACGAAATTTAGGAGGGGGGGCTCCCCTGGTGCTAGGTAAAAAATACTAAAAACAAGAAGGGAAAAGAGCTGGTTTACATAAATAAAGGCTATATACACTATCCACTATACTATACTACTATACTATACAAATAAAACACTGTGCTGTACTCTATGCTATAAATATCCTAACATTTCCTATCTCTGAACCTTCTGTATGAATGAATGAATGAATGGTCTTTATTGTCATTGCTACAGTACAGGTGGCAAACAACGAAATTTAGGAGGGGTGGCTCCCCTGGTGTTAGGAAAGAAAAAAAACTTTTAAAAAAAACACTTTAAAAAAAACACAAGAAGGGAAGGAGCTGGTTTACATAAATAAAGGCTATGTACACTATCCACTATACTATACTGTACAGATAGACGACCAGGGTTGTCATATTGCACATAGTGTTATTGCACATTTATTTAAAGTGTCGCAGTTTGCAGGCTTGAAATGTACATATTTGTGCCTCAGCACCTGATTTTTTCAGTCCAGCAGCTGCCATCAATCCGTCCAGACTGTGCAGGGCCCAGGACCTAGGTATTTGCTGTGTTCAGGGCCTGGACGGCCCTGGGGTAGAAGCTGTTCTTCAGTCTGTTTGTCCTTGCGGCCATGGTCCTGAACCGCCTTTTCGAGGGCAGCCGGGTAAAGTGTTCGTACCCAGGGTGGATTGGGTCCCTGGAGATCTTGGAGGCCTTCCTGAGACAGCGTGTGTTGTACAGCTCTTCCAGAGAGGGGAGGGGGGCGCCGGTGATCTTCTGGGCTGTTCTCACGACTCTCTGTAGCGCATTTCTCTCCGCGGTTGTGCAGCTGGAGAACCAGTTGCAGATGCCGTAGGTGAGGATGCTCTCCACTGCGCCGCGGTAGAAGGTCACCAGTATCTCCTGCTTGCTGTGTTCCTTCCTGAGGACTCTCAGGATGTATAGCCGCTGTTGTGCCTTCTTGATGGTGGCTTTTGTGTTGTCCTTCCAGGTCAGGTCATCCTGCATGTGCACCCCCAGGAATCGGAGGGTTGAGACTCTCTCCACGCTCTCTCCGTCGATGAGCAGGGGCTGGATCTCGGACTTTTTCCTCCTGAAGTCTACGATGATTTCCTGGGTCTTTGACTTGTTCAGCAGCAGGTTGTTAACCCTGCACAGCTTGCTCAGTTGCTCTACCTCATCCCTGTACGCCGCCTCGTCCCCCCCCGAGATGCATCCCACCACGGTGGTGTCGTCTGCAAACTTTACGATGGAGTTGCTGGGGTGGACGGGGGTGAAGTCGTAGGTGTAGAGGTTGTAGAGGATGGGGCTTTCGCACGCAGCCCTGGGGGGACCCAGTGCTGAGTCTGAGGGCTGTGGAGGTGTGGGGGCCCACCCGCACCCTCTGGGGGCGGTCGGTCAGGAAGTCCTTGATCCATGCACATATAGAGTGTGATAGACCCAGGTCTAGTAGTTTGGTCACTAGCCTGTCTGGAAGGATGGTGTTGAAGGCGGAGCTGAAGTCCACAAAGAGCAGTCTCGCGTAGCTGTTTCCCCTCTCCAGTTGGCGTGGAGAGTCGTCGCGATGGCGTCCTCTGTGGACCTGTGGGCTCTGTAGGCAAACTGGTATGGATCCAGGTTGGGCGGGAGGCGTGTGAGTATGTGGGCCCGGACTAGTTTCTCGAAGCACTTCATGATGATTGGTGTGAGTGCCACCGGGCGGTAGTCGTTTAGGCAGCTCACCGTGCTTTTCTTCGGGACTGGGATGATAGTTGAGGTTTTCAGGCAGGGTGGGATGGTGGCCTGGGACAGGGACTGGTTGAAGATGTTGGTGAAAACCCCGGCCAGCTGGTCGGCGCAGTCCCTCAGCACCCGTCCCAGGACGCCATCCGGCCCCGAGGCTTTCCTGGGGTCCACCGCCTTCAGCACGCGTCTCACTTCATGCTCTGTGAGGGTGAGGCTGCTGAGAGCTGGAGAGAGTGGTGTTTGTGTTGTGGTTACCTCCGTTCGCCCCTCGTCGAACCGGGCGTAGAAGGAGTTCAGCTTTTCCGCCAGCAGGGGGTCGTCCTCTGCGGCTGTGAGCCTGTTGGCTCTGAAGTTTGTCATGTGCTGAACCCCCTGCCACATCCGCCTGGAGTCGTTGCTCAGGAAGCATTCCTCAATCTTCTCTCTGTGGTCTGCCTTGGCCTCTTTGATGCCGCGCTTTAGGTTAGCCCTGGTGGTGCTGTACAGCGGTGTGCTCTTCCCTGCGAAGAAGGCGTTGTCCCTCTCGTTGATCAGTTTTTGGACCTTCCCAGTCATCCATGGCTTCGTGTTGGGGTAGACCCGGACCCGTTTGTCCACGGTGACTGAGTACACGAGGGTTGTCATATTGCACATAGTATTATTGCACATTCATTTAAAGTGTCGCAGTTTGCAGGTTTGAAATGTTCACAGTTGTATTTCAGTATTGCACTTGATTACAATCTAGTAGCTGCCATCAAATTGTCTAGATTGTCCAGGGCCTAGAACCTAGGTCTTTGCTGTGTTCAGGGCCTGAATGGCCCTAGGGTAGAAGCTGAGCTTCAGTCTATTTGTCCTTGCGGACATGGTCCTGAACCGCCTGCCTGAGGGCAGCCGAACAAAGTGTTCGTTCCCAGGGTGAGATGGGTCTCTGGAGATCTTGGAGGCCTTCCTGAGGCAGCGTGTGTTGTACAGCTCTTCCAGAGAGGGGAGGGGGGCGCCGATGATCTTCTGGGCCGATCTCACAACTCTCTGTAGCACTTTCCTCACTGCGGCTGTGCAGCTGGAGAACCACACGCAGATGCAGTAGGTGAGGATGCTCTCCACTGTGCAGCGGTAGAAGGTCACAAGCAGCTCCTGTCTGAGGTGGTATTTCCTGAGGACTCTCAGGAAGTAGAGCCGCTGTTGTGCCATCTTGATGATGGATGCTGTGTTGGTCTTCCAGGACAGGTCATCCTGTATGTGCACCCCCAGGAATCGGAGAGTTGAACTAGTGATTCAAGTGTGTCGATTCACTTTTTTTCGTCTATCTGAAATCGCAGGAAATCCCATACATACATACATACATACATACATACATACATACATACATACAGACACAGATTTGTGTGAACCAAGTTGTTCAGGGCACCTGAGTGGCAGTTAGTGGAAGGTCTCAATCACAAGCATGATTCATGAACAGCAGTTATTAGTTACTGACCTGAGTGATGACAGTTATTAGTTACTGACCTGAGTGATGACAGTTATTAGCTACTGACCTGAGTGATGACAGTTATTAGTTACTGACCTGAGTGATGAACAGTTATTAGTTACTGACCTGAGTGATGACAGTTATTAGTTACTGACCTGAGTTCAGAGTCTCTCCCTCCTTGGGTCCATTGTTCTCCTTCGCCTCAACAGCCTGGTCGTTGACGTAGTCAGCCATCTCAACAGCCTGGTCGTTGACGTAGTCAGCCATCTCAACAACCTGGTCGTTGACGTAGTCAGCCATCTCAACAGCCTGGTCGTTGACGTAGTCAGCCATCTCAACTTCTTCCATGAGAACTCAATCTGTTTATCTTTGATTCTGTAACTTTAAGTGTACTATCTGCTCTGTGACAGTGATGTGTGTCTCCTCTCTGAACTGTCCTGCTGTGTGAGGAACCCTGCCCTATTGCTCTCTCCTCTGTATTTGATGCCTTGAGGTTTGTTCCTCTTGTGAAGTCATGGTCATGTGTTTTACAGTTACAAGGCCATTTCTTATCAGTTTTCTACTGTAGGAAGATTAAATACAAAAGAATAGCAGAACAGACAAACCAAGCTGATTGTTGATGTGTTCATCCCGTAACAAGAAGGAAGTGCTCCTCCTCTGTCTTCCCTATGTGATGCTCTGTTTCTTCCTGTTATAATAATAAATACAGCGGCAAGTGGGAATTAAGGGCGCTAAGGTTAACCTAACATTTGGTACACACCTTAGTTATGGCCCTATCTCAAAGCACGCTAACTTTGACATTGACTAGAGTAACAATGACTGACAGCCCTATTTGAATATGTCATCATTTATGGTACATGGCCCTCTCCTGGTTCCAATCCTACCTCTCAAACAAGGAACAGTTTGTCACCATCAATGGTTCGAGTTCCCCCCCAGCCCCAGTCAATCAAGGCGTGCCTCAAGGCTCTGTGCTTGGACCCCTCCTCTTCACCATCTACATGCTTCCCCTCGGCCAGATCATCCGTCAGCACGGCCTCAACTTCCACTGCCACGCTGATGACACCCAGTTCTGTCTCAGCACTACTCCATCCTCTCAGCTCCCCCCCCAGTCCCTCAGTCCCTTGTCAACTGCCTAACCTGGATGTTATTAAACCTTCTGAAACGTAACAGTAAGAAAACAGAGCTCATGGTTGAGGCACCCAAGGCGCTGCTCCGGAAGGTTGGTGACTTCGTCCTCGAGGTTGACGGCTGCTCCATGTCCCCATCTCCCAAAGTCCGCAAACTGGGTATCATCCTTGACTCCACCCTCTCCTTCCATCAAATCTGTCACCAAATCTGCCTTCTTCCACCTCAAAAACTATTTTTATTGCTAGACTCCGATCATCTCTCTGACTCTGTGGCCGAAACCCTCGTCCACGCCTTCGTCACCTCCTGCCTGGACTATTGCAATGGAGTCCTGTTCGGGGTTCCCAGCAAAGCCCTGGACAGGCTCCAGAATGTACAGAACTCAGCTGCCAGGGTTCTCACCCACACCGAGCCCTGGCAGCACATCACCCCCACCCTCATTCACCTCCACTGGCTTCCGGTCAAGTCCCGCATCTCCTACAAAATCCTCCTTCTCACCTACAAATCCCTCCATGCCTGCGCCCTCCAGTACCTAACTGACCTTCTCTGCCAACATACCCCATCCCGGAACCTGTGGTCCTCAGACATGGGTCTGCTTTCCACCCCCCGCACCAACCTACGGACCTTCGGGGACAGAGCCTTCAGAGTGGCAGCACCCACCCTTTGGAACTCTCTCCTCACAGTGACCCGCAACGCCCCCCCCCCCCCCCCTACCCTGGACACCTTCAACGCCCCCCCCTACCCTGGACACCTTCAACGCCCCTACCTACCCTGGACACCTTCAACGCCCCTACCTACCCTGGACACCTTCAACGCCCCCCCCTACCCTGGACACCTTCAACGCCCCCCCCTACCCTGGACACCTTCAACGCCCCTACCTACCCTGGACACCTTCAACGCCCCTACCTACCCTGGACACCTTCAACGCCCCCCCCTACCCTGGACACCTTCAACGCCCCTACCTACCCTGGACACCTTCAACGCCCCCCCCTACCCTGGACACCTTCAACGCCCCTACCTACCCTGGACACCTTCAACGCCCCTACCTACCCTGGACACATTCAACACCCCTACCTACCCTGGACACCTTCAACGCCCCCCCTACCCTGGACACCTTCAACCCCCCCCCCCCTACCCTGGACACCTTCAACGCCCCCTACTACCCTGGACACCTTCAACGCCCCTACCTACCCTGGACACCTTCAACGCCCCTACCTACCCTGGACACCTTCAACGCCCCTACCTACCCTGGACACCTTCAACGCCCCCCCCCCCCTACCCTGGACACCTTCAACGCCCCCCCCTACCCTGGACACCTTCAACGCCCCTACCTACCCTGGACACCTTCAAATCAGCCCTCAAAACCATCTGTTCACCAAGGCCTTTGGCCCCTAGTTTAGCTTTTTCGCTGTCGCTGTGTTTTCTGTTTTGTCTGTCCAACTTTTTATTTTATTTTATTGTAAAGCGTCCTTGGCTTCTGTATAGCTGTGTGTGTGTGTGTGTGTGTGTGTGTGTGTGTGTCGTATGTGTGTGTGTGTGTGTGTGTGTGAGAGTGTTGTATTCTAAATTCTATATGTTCAATAGATAATTCATATTTCACCTGGCCAGGCTACCTGTGATTTACATAATCATCAGGAATGGATCATTTATTTTAAATCCACTTGTGTCACAGTGTGTGTGTGTGTGTGTGTGTGTGTGTGTGTGTGTGTGTGTTCCTCCAGCGGCCCCAGGTGTGGTGTTGACCAGAGGGAGGTACCAGGAGGTCTCATCCACTGCTGTCCAACAGCTCCCCCTGCTGGAGCAGAACAGCACTACGCCAGCTGTGCTCCCTCTCCCCTGCTGCTCAGACTGTGTCTGCAGGTCTCCCTGGCCCCTTGGTAGATGCTAAGTGGGATCCTTACTGAGTCCCAACACCCCCCCTCCCTAGCCCAGTGGTAGGTGGGATCCCTGGGACGCCCTATACACTGTATATGCGTGCGGTCCGTTAGGATGTCTACATGCAACATGAGGACACAGAGATCTGGACAGTTGTGTTATAGATGTATGTACAGACCAACTGAAGCAAGCTATTAAGACAGCAGGTGTAGAGGGAGAGGAGGAAAGAGTGAGTGAGTGTGTCTCTCTGGATACTTTTCGTTGTAAGATATAGGTAAGATATATATGCATATGTCTGTCTGATAGTTATATTTCTATCTATTTTTATAGTTTTGGCAGATCAGTATATCCATGTCCAGTAGGTGGCGGCAGTTTACACTCCTATTACCACCCAGATCAACACGTCTACACTATTCAACAACCTGTTGGCATTAAACAACCATGCAAACTAAAAGGAAGAACACTAAAAACATTTCTCAATCTGAGGATGTCTTTAATGTTCATTGATGATACATGATTAGAAGGAAAATTTGCCATTTAGCAGGCGCTTTTAATCCAAAGCAATTTACAATTACAGATTACAGGGACATTCCCCCTGGAGTAACTGAGGGCTGAGTGCCTTACTCAAGGGCACACTAGTGGTGGTGTTACAGGTCTTACTCAAGGACAAACTAGTGGTGGTGTTACAGGTCTTACTCAAGGGCACACTAGTGGTGGTTTTACAGGTCTTACTCAAGGGCACACTAGTGGTGGTGTTACAGGTCTTACTCAAGGACAAACTAGTGGTGGTGTTACAGGCGGGATTTGAACTCAACCTTCCGATCACCAGTCCAACTCACTATCCACTACTAGACCACCACTACCCCTACATGATCATTCAGGTTCATTTTCAATCCCACATATCCAGTAGCTGGCTGTTCTACTGGGCTTCAAATAGATCAGAAAGACTGGACCAACATAGTTCTGTACAACTGAACAGAACAACTGGTCAACTTTGATGACGATGAGGAGAGTAGTTCATATTAGAGAGGGAATAGATCAATAGGTAATAATCAATAAGAATACACGTAGGACACCAGCAGGGAAACATGTTATCATGCAGCATTTCTATTGGTAGTGAAATAAACTGTTCTGCAATAACATCAAATACGTACATAATGATAAAGGTATAACACGATTACTCTGCAAAATCAAACACAGAGAATATCCCACATCATAGATTAGTGACATCAATAATCTCACATTGTAGACTTTACAGAGAGAGCTCAATCTGAGAGTCAATCCTCTGAGATTCATAGAAGAGGGAAATCATTAAACCCCTAAATAATAATAATAATAATAATAATAATAATATTAAACCCCTAGACCAAATCACAGAGAAAGATATTTCTACAGGTTAGTAGGTTATGATAAAACATCACTCTTACAGGGACCTCTACTCCAGCTCACACAGCTCAGCACTGGACGCACCACCAACATAAAACCCAGGATAGAGGGTCTGAGTGAAGGTGGTCTGGACTCTGTGGAGGAGGGTCATTGTGTCAGAGGAGACGCTGTAGAAGGACAGAGTACCTGCCCTGTGATCCAGGTACACTCCTACTCTGGAGGACTGAGGGCCTGATACTGCAGTCTCTACTTTATTGTGTCTGAATATATAACCACCACTCCAGCAGTCTAAACTCCAGGACTTGTCATTACATCCGAAATAAGAGTCATGACCTGACCTGTTTGTGTCTTTATATGACACTGCTGTGTAAACCGCCCATCTCCTCTCAACCTCCCAGTAACAGCGTCCTGATAGACCCTCTCTACACAGCACCTGAGCACAGTTAGTGAATCTCTCTGGATGAGGATATGACTGGGCTTGGTACATATATGTCACCTTCCTGTTCCCTTCAGACAGAAAGAGGAGGCTGTGTGCTGTGTTTGGATCCAGTGTGAGCCGACAGGAATCTGGGAGAAGAACAGAGCAGAGACCAAATCAGAGGAATAAGGAGAGTCAGATATCTAGTCTGTCTCTGATGATGTTCTGCCTCTCCTAGACCTCCCTAGTTATATCTCAGGTGTGTGGAGAGGATCAATGGAAAGAGAATGTCAGCTACTTCAGGATAAAGAGACTCACATTGTAAGAACTGGGCTCTGGTCTTGGGCTCTGGTGGCAGTAATATATCCACTGCATTCACTACGGACACATTAGCACACACACACACACACACACACACACACACACACACACACACACACAAAGAGAGAGAGAGAGATTATTCAGATTATAAACATGTTTGTAGATGTCAGATTATAAACATGTTTGTAGAGAATGTCAGCTACTTCAGGATAAAGAGACTCACATTGTAAGAACTGGGCTCTGGTCTTGGGCTCTGGTGGCAGTAATATATCCACTGCATTCACTACGGACACATTAGCACACACACACACACACACACACACACACACACACACACACACACACACAAAGAGAGAGAGAGAGATTATTCAGATTATAAACATGTTTGTAGATGTCAGATTATAAACATGTTTGTAGAGAATGTCAGCTACTTCAGGATAAAGAGACTCACATTGTAAGAACTGGGCTCTGGTCTTGGGCTCTGGTGGCAGTAATATATCCACTGCATTCACTACGGACACATTAGCACACACACACACACACACACACACACACACACAAAGAGAGAGAGAGAGAGAGATTATTCAGATTATAAACATGTTTGTTAATGTCATTGAATTGGTCTGAAGTTGTTTGTGTGAAGAGAATACAGGAGTTTTTAGCCCACCTGTAGTTGGGATCTTGGGCCATCCCTTTTTTAGGATGTCGTCTAGTTCCTCTCTCAGCTCAGACACAGCTTCACTCACATCTCCAAAGTACTGAAGAGGACGGACAATGATACTGGGTACGTCTGAAGATACACTGGGACTGGAGAGAGACTGATAACTCTGGGGGAGAGAGAGAGAGAGAGAGAGAGAGAGAGAGAGAGAGAGAGAGAGAGAGAGAGAGAGAGAGAGAAAACAAGAGGATTATTTACATGAACAGGAAGCTGATTTCAGTATTCCAGATGGAGTGGTAGTTGCAGTGTAGTGACCTGGAGGATACATGGAGTGGTAGTTGCAGTGTTATGACTTGGAGGATACATGGAGTGGTAGTTGCAGTATAGTTACCTGCAGTGATGCCGGTAACGCGTTACTCTAATCTGAATACTTTTTCCAGTAACGAGTATTCTAACGCGATACTATTTCCAAATCAGTAATCGGATTAAAGTTACTTATTCAAGTGACTGTGCGTTACTATTGCGTTACTACCTCATAACTTAGGCTAAATGCAGTATTTCTTTGTAATGTTCGATAGTAAACAAACATTTGTTTGCTTTTCTCGCGTCTTGGGGAGTGACGTCAGTGCTCACTTTTCAACACGAGGTTGCAGCAGAATCGCTCACGTGTATCACCACGCTGATTGCACAGTGTAAACAGAAGCGTAGCCTACACAATGGAGCGAGAACAGAGATATGCGTTAAATAGCTGGACTATTATATTATAACCTGGACATAAGGATTATTTTGAGTTTGTGTCAGCAAAGGATGACAAGAACATAAATGTTCGTTGTACACTCTGTGCTGGCAAGAAAATATTGTCCTGTGGTAAAAGCCTGAATGGTCAGGGTAGGTTTTAGGTTTTGTGAAACCACTCCTTGCTAGTTACTGTTAAATAAAGATTATATTTATTTTATTGTTTAAAAACAAGTATTTATGTTGGGTGAGGCAAAGAAAGACTCTTTATTTTGTTGTTTTAAGTTATTGTTTAAAGTTTAATTATGTAATTTAAGTTACTGTTAAAATAAAGTGAGTTTTTGCAAAACCAGTTTTCATTTTTATGTTGCGGGGGGGGGGGGGGGGTCGGGTGCCTATGCAGCTGCCAATAGTAACTAAAAAAGTAACTAGTAATCTAACTTAGTTACTTTTAAAATCAAGTAATCAGTAAAGTAACTAGATTACTTTTTAAAGGAGTAATCAGTAATCAGTAATCAGAATACTTTTTCAAAGTAACTGTGGCAACACTGGTTACCTGGAGGAAATGGATGTGATCCTCTGTGTGTGAAAGCTGCTCCAGCTCAGCGTCTCTGCTCCTCAGCTCAGCGATCTCCTGCTCCAGTCGCTCCACGAGTCCTTGAGCCTGACTCACTGCTGCCTCCTGCTGGGCTCTGATCAGCTGCTTCACCTCAGAGAGCCTTCTCTCAATGGAGCGGATCAGCTCAGTAAAGATCCTCTCACTGTCCTCCACTGCTGCCTGTGCAGAGTGCTGTTAGGACACACACAGAGAGAGAGAGCGAGAGAGTGAGAGAGAGACAGAGAGACAAAGAGACAGACAGACAGACAGACACACACACACACACACACACACACACACACACACAGAGTGTGTGATTGGAGTGTGACCTGCTGACTAGAAGAGAGCAGTGAAATGGTGCGTCTCCTCTGGTCAATACTCACAGTGAGAGACTCCACATCCTGTTGGAGCTCCCTCAGGTCCTTCTCTCTCTCCTGGACTCTCTGCTGGACTTCCTGCTGACTCATCCCCAGCTGCTTCTGTAGACAAACACACTTTATTACAGCAGGCTACTGCACGTGGTGTGTGGCTGATATCACACAAATCCAAACAACACCTGAATAAACAATCAATTGTTTTAAATAAATATATAAGCCATGTTGAGAACAGTGAGGATAGAGTAATCATTCATATTGAAAGAAAACATTTGTTTCCATTCAAAATGTTAGAATTTGTTGATGAAGTAAAAGGGTAGAAGCTGGACAATGGAAGCAGACATCATGAGTTTTACAGACAGAGAGATTAGAAGTCTAGACAGGACATGCAGGGTGTCTTTAGTTAATCATTCTACCTGTGACAACCTGTGATAAGAACTAGATTGTAAAACAATAACAACATCAACCGTTACCCTCTCCAATACACCAACATAGTAGTGTGGAAGAGACTATGGATCTTCTGTTGTACAATAATTAAACATGGTCCTATATCAGTTCAAATCAGTCATCGTCCTGTTGTTGTTTTTATATTTAAACAAGATTGAATAGCTTTACTAACTTCAGTTCTACATTCATCAGAGTCACCAGTGAGAAGCTCAGGTTCTTACCTGCTTCTCAGTCCTTTCTGCTGCAGCTGAGACGGTATCATGGTCTTTATGTTCAAACATGGAACACAGCAAACAGATACACTGCTGATCAGTACGGCAGTAAACCTCCAACACTTCTTCATGACGAGAGCAGAGCTTCTCCTCCAGTTGTGTGGAGGCTTTGACCAGCTTGTGCTTCTTAAAGGCAGGAGATTCACAGTGAGGCTGGAGGTGAGTCTCACAGTAAGAGGCCCGACAAACCAGACAGGACATGAGGGCTTTCTGCATTTTCCAAGTGCAGACATCACACACCACATCTCCAGGTCCAGCATCACAGTGAGCAGGAGGAGCAGCTTGGGATCCTGTTTCCTTCCATTTCACAAATTTAGCCCACAGATTGTTTTTCCTCAGAACAGGCCTTGGGGTGATGGTCTGTCTGCACAGGGGGCAGCTGTAGATCCCCTTCTGATCATCCTGGTCCCAGTAGCCCTTAATACAGCCCCTACAGTAGCTGTGTCCACAGGGAATAGTCACTGGATCGTTCAGTAGATCCAGACAGATTGTACAACTGAAGGAGTCCGAACTCTCTGCCATTCTGCTGCACACTAACCAGACTGGGCAGCAGAGTCAGTTTTATTTCTGTGTTTGTGTCTGTGGGCGGGAACACTTCCTGGTTCTGTATCTGTAGGGGGTGTGGTGTGGGACAGAGGCCAGGAGGAGAGAGGTTGTGATTGGAGCAGACCACACTGAGTTGGGTGTGTGAGAGTCATTTAGACTACACTAGGGCCAGATTGACAAGGTGTCCGAGTCTCAGAGATAAGTTTAATTTCTCTAGAATTGTTCGTGGGCGGGACTACTTACTGGATATGTTAGTTTTTTTTGCAGTGTGTCTGCATGTGTCTGCGTGTGTGTGTGTGTGTCTGTGTATCTGTTTGTGTGTGTGTGTGTGTGTGTGTGTGTGTATGTGTGTGTTCGGTTCTACTCCCACCGAAAGGGCTGGACACAACACAGGGCGTGACTACTCAACTCAACTACCAATATTTGGTATTTAATGAAATTTCTCTTCTTCACACAAAGTAGGTTAATAACCTAACCCCACATGCACAAATCACATACAATGAAAACATACACAATGAAAACCTATCAAAATAAACACACTTTAAACACTTGTAATTTCCCTTACCGGCTGCCCGTGTGGCCCTGTAGCTTGACTCACTGACAAACAAGTGTCAAACAATTTGCACACCATTTAAAGATGGCTGGCGGTCCCTCAACAAATGGGCCCCAAGGGGAACAAAAACTGGAAAAGAAAGTGAGACCTACTGAGACCTATTCTATGAAATAATAGATGATGAATCTATTCTATGAATGAAAATCTCCCCACACCTCCCACTTGGGCTCCCGATCACCAGATCCAGGGAGACCACACACAATCAACCCTGAACTCCTACACCATAGTCTCTGTAGTGGGGTGTCCAGGACTTCTTGGTTCCCTTGTGACAAACTACTGCTCCTCCAAGGGGAGCAGCACCACCAGTCTCCTTACGTCCCTGTGGCGGACAGTGGTTGGGGCCAGGACTGTACGTTTCTTCAGGGGTCCAGCAGTGAGGGGGGCAGGAAGGCCCACACAGGTCCGGATGTCAGCGTCCCGGACCACTCCTCTTCTGTCTGGATAGGTTCTCACCACTCGACCTAGCCGGAACTGACCTCTCAAGGTGTTCTGGTCCGCGATCCAGACCAGGTCTCCCACCTAGACATTCCTGACAGCTCTGTGCCATTTCGGTCGGATGAACAGGTTTGGTCCTGCCAGGTCACTCCAGCTTGTCCAAAACTTGTCTACTCCGGCCTGGATAGCCTTTAACCTGTGCCAAGAGCGGCCTTCCAAGCTGATCCCCTCCAGGTCTCCTCCCTGTCCTGTACGTCCAAGGATGAGGGAATTCGGAGAGATGTACTCCACGGCATTATCCTGCTCCTGGGCTTGGGCGTCGATTGGCCGCTCATTGGCCAGGTTGGCTGCAGAGTAGAGGAGAGTCTGGAATTCCCCCCATGTGAAACTGCCGGTGGTCCCGCCGAGATTGGTAAGCGCTCTCTTGAGGATCCGAACGGCTGCCTCGGCCGCTCCGTTTCGATGGGGGGAGTCCGCCGGATGGAAGACCCCTTCCTGTACTTTTCCAGCAAATCTGAAGGCAGATCGGCCAAGAACTTCTTCTGCTCTTCAGTCAGCTTGGCTTTTCCTCTGGTCCTTTCCAATTTCCCACCTCCCTCCTCAGTTTTCCTCTTCTTTGGGCAGAGGAGGTAATGGTGATCTGAGGAATTTCCTTTCTGACAGCCTTCCTTTGTGCAGAGGAACCTCTGGGTGCACTTGCTGTCTTCAACATGAGAGCCTAAGCACTTCGTACATGCTCCTGCCTTCTTCAAGAGATCCTTTTTCCCTGGCTGGTCAAGCCTTCGGAACTCTTTGCAGGCGAACAGTCTTCCTCCATGCTCCTCATCCCCACACATGAAGCACGCACCCTTTGAGGCATCCCCTCTCGTGGCCTTTGTGAAGGCCTTCCTCTTCTCCTTCTCCTTCCTGTTCTGCTCAGGAGCGTCCACGGTCGACAGTTGCTCCATCCTCTCAAGAACTTCCTCCTGTTTCTTCAGGTGGTTGCTTGGTGTTATGCCGTGCATGGGGTCACTCACTTGAAGGAGCCAGTCACGCTTCAAGGTGTCCACTGGCATGCTGGCTGCGCTGGGTGGTGTGCCGTCTGTTTCCGGCTGCTCATCGCTTCCAGTAGCAGTCTCCCTTGCAGCCATGTTAGCAGTGCGTTCTCCGTCCACAGCCTCCCGTTCTGCCCGGATGTAATCCTGGTCCGCAGCAGCCCATTTCCCCGCTTTTCTCTTCGCATCACGAAACTCTTTCTCCCACTTGAGCCATAGCGATTCTTTCCGGTCTATCAGGCTCACTACACGCTCTCGTACCTCACCTGCCTGGGCTGCAGGAATGCAGGCCCTCCGTGAGGCTAGTTTCTCGTTAGCCTTTTTAATAGACTCCCATAGGTAGTTACTCTGCACTTCACAGAGCTCAAAGGTTTCATGCTCCACATCGATCTCCTCTGCTCGGTCCATGGCTCTTTCAGCTCGCCTGGTGAGAGGAGCTAGTTCAGTCTCAGCAAAACTGGACCAGAGGGACGTCTTCACTTGGTGTTCAACCTCGACGAACCTTTGGTCACAGTCTTCTGCCATTTTCCCAATGTTGTCCGCTTGCTGCCTGCTGGCTTCCGTGTCTGCCTTAGACAATGCTTCAGCGTAGTCGTGTTTGCTGCAATGGGGTTGCAGTATTCGCCATCAAACTTTTCCAATTCAGCCTTCAGCTTTCCTTCTGTGGAGGAGTTGGCAGTTCGGTTGAGGATATTTGCTCTCCTGGTGAACACTGATTGAGCTCCAGATCGCTCACGTTTGAGCTGTCCAAGCATCTCCTCATCTTCTGCCAATTTGGCAATGGCCTCTGGCTTTGTTACTTTGTCAGGCATTTTGTCCCAATCCAACATGCACAAATAGCCTGCTACTAGCTTCCCCTTGATGCTTCTTGAAGCTGCGAGGTTCGCCTGTCCCTTCGAGCTGTAGCTTGAGACAGGGCTAGCCAGCCACTTTCATATGGTGTTAGCTTCAGCTGGTTAGCTTCAGGTAGCTTGCTTCAGTGGGCAGGCTTGGTAGCTTCAAGTAGCTTCAGCAGTGGGCTAGCTGGGTAGCTTTAGGTAGCTAGCTGCAGTGGCTAGCTAGCATGCATCAGACACATAGAGCACAATCAATCTCCCAGCTGACCGTCGTCTTGGGATTCCTCTTCGGGTCCTTGCTGGTCGTTATATCCCACGCCGCCCGGCTTCTTTCCTCCGGGTGCACACGGTTGATAACTGTTCGGTTCTCCTCCCACCGAAAGGGTTGGACACAACACAGGGCGTGACTACTCAACTCAGTGCAATATTTGGTATTTAATGAAATCTCTCTTCTTCACACAAAGTAGGTTATCAACCTATAAGATAAAC
>NC_137690.1:2930104-2937604 GCF_963989245.1 Nansenia antarctica
TCAGCGGGAGTTTTGATTGATTGATTGAAAACTTTATTAGAAGATTTGCAGAAGTAGGTACATGAAAGTACATATTACATACAAGGTCAACTAACAGGATAAAAACCCAAGAAAGCCACTGGCTTATTTCAATTGGGGTCCTTGATTCTCAATTCATCGTTACATGTAAGACAGACAAAAAAACTAGTACTATCTACAAGATAATACAGACAAATAACTATTACTATCTACAAGATAAACATACATCCATCATGGGAAGAACAATACAACAAAACATAAGGTATGTACAGCGGGTAGGACAGGTGGGGACATACACCACAGGTGGGGGCGGGGGACAAAACACAAAGTATGTACAGTGGGTAGTTCGGGTCTTTTAATCTGATTTTTGATTTAGAGGGTCCAGTTACGGATTGCAGCCTCCTGTAAATGTTTTTTGAGAGTGGTTTTGAAGGTGGGCAGTGTTTTGCACTCCTTTAAGATTATAGGAAGGGCGTTCCACATTTTTACTGCATAGTTTGCAAACGAGTTTAACCCCTTGTTTGTGGTGCAACGCGGTTGAACGTGGTTCGTGGAGCTTCCTCTGGTGTTGTATGTGTGGACGTTGTTCACTTTTTGGAAGTATGTTGACAGGTACTTGGGTGTCTTTGTGGTGTAGCGTATCTTGAAGACCAGGCCCAGTGCAAGCTGCTGCACTCTGTCAACTACTCGTAGCCAATCAAGGCTCAAAAAATGAGCAGATGATGAGGGATTGGTTTAGTTTAACTGTTTATATTATTTGTTTAACATTGGCATTATGTATGCAAGTCATTCACATGGCATAAATGTGTGTTGCATAACTTTATTGCTTGTGTTGAATTGTTTGAGTATAGTTGTTCATTTATGTATTAGTTTAATTAATTGATTCCCTGCATGATTTAAATGTACCTGACCAGGTCTATATATACCTTGAGGTCATCAGTGTCAGGAGGCTCGTGTTCTGTTCTTGTTCTGTTCAGTTATCAGTTAAATTGGGCCCGTCCATTATGTTATTCATTTTCCTTTGTAACCCACTGTTGTTTTTTGTTAACCCTGTATTATTTTTGGGTAAATAAAAACCCTTAATTTTCACATTTTCCCTGTGTCCTCATGCCTATACTTGCTCGGTCCATCACAAGTGCAGGGAATCAATTAATTAAACTAATCCTAACATCACCACTAGACAACCATAGGATACCCCTTACATTTAGACAAGGGTACACACAGTCAATCCTAACATCACCACTAGACAACCATAGGATACCCCTTACATTTAGACAAGGGTACACACAGTCAATCCTAACATCACCACTAGACAACCATAGGATACCCCTTACATTTAGACAAGGGTACACACAGTCAATCCTAACATCACCACTAGACAACCATAGGATACCCCTTACATTTAGACAAGGGTACACACAGTCAATCCTAACATCACCACTAGGCAACCATAGGATATCCCTTACATTTAGTCAAGGGGACACACAGTCAGTCCTAACATCACCACTAGACAACCATAGGATACCCCTTACATTTAGACAAGGGTACACACAGTCAATCCTAACATCACCACTAGACAACCATAGGATATCCCTTACATTTAGACAAGGGTACACACAGTCAATCCTAACATCACCACTAGACAACCATAGGATACCTCTTACATTTAGACTGTACACACAGTCAATCCTAACATCACCACTAGACAACCATAGGATATCCCTTACATTTAGACAAGGGTACACACAGTCAGTCCTAACATCACCACTAGACAACCATAGGATACCTCTTACATTTAGACAAGGGGACACACAGTCAATCCTAACACCACCACTAGACAACCATAGGATACCTCTTACATTTAGACAAGGGGACACACAGTCAGGTGTATTATCAATGGTCATAACTGAAGAGATCCATTCAGTCCATTGTGATGCCTGTTGCAGATGCTGCTATGCTCTCAAACCACATGGTCTAGCTCCATACACAGTTTCCTGTTACATCATTCTTTACAGTTTTGTATTTTTGATAAAGAGATGATTGACACAGACACACACACACACACACACACACACACACACACACACACACACACACACACACACACACACACATTACAGGTTTAAATAAAATAAACCAAATGTCCAAATCATTCAAAACTAGTTTGTAAGTGGTTTCATTGACGTTTCTCAGTCTAAGGCCCCTGGGGATGGGTGGCCATCTGGTGACAGGGCTGCTCTATTCTGAGAGGAGCAGAACCACCCCACCCTGACTACATGCAAATGTGAGTTTCACTCCCACAGCTCCCAGTCTACCCGTTAAATAGTTTCACTGTCTAAAAATGGTCCCACAGGAAGTGCATTTGAAGAGATCAGTGGAGTCAGGCTTGATGCTGTGTGCTGTGAGGAGAGAGAGAAGCAGTTCTACATGGACAGGACCAGAACCAGACAGAGGGAGGCACTGTAGGAAGCAGAGGATGATTAGAAGTTAGGGCTCTTTTAACTCTGCTACTTTGTTATACAGTAGCTGTATGAGCTGTTGCTGGTGTAACAGCCAATGGGGATCTTATACTACAGTTTTTTACGATTGCTAACTCACCATGTTCAATACTGAAACCACAGTTTCACAACTCTTCATACAGTCTGCATTCGTAACACTCATGTTGGCCAATGACTTCATTCATGTCTCAAAAGAAGCTCGTTCAACCACACACTGTCAACAATGTTCACTCAGAAGCATACACTATCATTCATAACATTCTGACTTACAAAATACTAACAACAGGGAGCATTACATAGTTTGAATGATTTTCACAAGAATGAATAATTCATTATAAAAATTGTTTGATTTATAGTATTCATAGACAGAATAGTTGACTGTAAAACTGTAAAGTATTAGGCAACAAGAATGAATCAGAAACGCCACAATTTGCTTCTATCTTTTATCCTATCTTTATATAGCGCCTTTATCGCTTTACAACTTCACCCGTTCACACACACATTCACACACACATTCACATTCACACACCAATGGCGGCAAGCTACCATGCAAGGCGCCGACCCGCTCACTGGGAGCAATTTGGGGTTCAGTGTCTTGCCCATGGACACTTCGACATGTGGCCAGCCGGGGCTCGAACCGCCGATCTGCCAACCTTGCGATCATTAGACGGCGGCTCTACCTCCTGAGACACAGCCGCCCGCCCACATGTTGTGATGACATCATAATAAAATCATAAGAGTCACGTGATTTCTTAGAAATGACTGTGTTTATTACTGTGTTTATTACTGTGTTTACTACTTAGGCACGTTGCTTCATGTCCCTCTGAGAAGTACGTTCAGTAGAAGAGTAGATCTAGTACCAGGTTATACGTTCCATCTAACCTGGTACACACTGTACCTGGTACACACATTAACATTTTCTAAATCTTAACACATTTTTTATCTGACAGACCCCACACATGAAGATGAAAAATCATGGATTGAACAGTTTTGATCGTATTGTATGTGGTGTGCTCCGATATTCCCAATACAGCACACCACATACATAAAGATCTGTCCTACGACAGGCTAGAGTCTCAGTCAGCTCATTATGTTCATATGTTCAGTGTGTATGTAGGCCTATGTATAACTCACCTCCGTGGCCAGGGAGGGTGTATGTATATACAGTACAGGCCAAAAGTTTGGACACACCTTCTCATTCAATGCGTTTCCTTTATTTTCATGACTATTTGGTACATTGTAGATTCTCACTGAAGGCATCAAAACTATGAATGAACACATAGGAATTATGTATTTAACAATAAAGTGTGAAATAACTCTGAAAAATATGTCTTATATTTTAGATTCCTCAAAGTAGCCACCCTTTGCTTTGTTGTTGTTAATAAAATATATAATAATAATATTTAATATAATATGTGTTAATAATAATATGTTATTATATATATATTTAATATTATTATTATATATTTTATTAACAACAACAAATATATATTTTATTTACAACAAAAAAGCAAAGGGTGGCTACTTTGAGGAATCTAAAATATAAGACATATCTAGAGTTATTTCACACTTTTTTGTTAAGTACATCATTCCACATGTGTTCATTCATAGTTTTGATGCCTTCAGTGAGAATCTACAACGTAAATAGTCATGAAAATAAAGGAAACACATTGAATGAGAAGGTGTGTCCAAACTTTTGGCCTGTACTGTATGTACAGTGTGTATGTATGTATAACTCACCTCCGTGGCCAGGGAGGGTGTATATGTACAGTGTGTATGTATGTATAACTCACCACCAGGGAGGGGGGTCTCCGAGCTGCAGGGATTCCTCTCCATGTGTCTCACGTTGGGTGGTGACAGACCGGGGCCCTATTCCACGAAGCTCGATAAAGTTCTAAGCCTCGATAAAGTTTTAAGCCTCGAAAATGTTAGCTTGCGTTCGGTGCCATCAACGTGGCTCAAATAATTCGCTGCTTGGTTGAGCTCCTTCTGAGTCAGATATAACTAGCCTGGTCGCGAGCAGGCTAAAACACAGGCTATAGTGAGACGTGCTTCAAAAAAGGCTCACAGGCGGAAACTACATCCCGAACGACAGTTCCTCCCTAGGAAATATTAGTTCCCACTTCACACGAGATAGATAGATTAGATAGTTTGACTGTGTGATAGATAGATAATTTGATATTTTGAAAGTGTGATCGATCGATAGATAGTTTGATTGTGTGATAGATAACTTGATATTTTGAAATTGTGATAGATTGTGATAGATAGATCGATATATCAATAAAGAAGAGTGTAAAAAAAGTAATTGTCTCAACTTGCATTGCCGTCATCACAGCGGTCTGGCTGGCGTAGTGGTTAAGGCTGCGGACTCGAGTTCCAAAGGTTGCGAGTTCGAGACTTGACTAAGTCATTCTTTTTTCTTTTTTTTACATTTAACCGAAGATTTCATGCAAAGGTTTCAAACACCATTGTAATCGTGTCAGTTCTTGTAAATTAGCCTGCACCATAATTTTATAGCCTACAATACTTTTTTAGATGAGATTTTAGATTAGATTCAGACAACGAAATGCAGTAAAAAGTGCGTCTAAAGAGGGATTCGAACCACTGATATAAAATGACGAATAAATCCTATGGCAGCGGTCGATACCACTAGGCCATTGTGGCGATATGACGGTTTGTAGCCTGCTGCGGATATCACCACAGTAGTAATATTCATTTATTAAAATATGAACATATAACAATAACTGGGGCTAGTATGACCTACGCATTTAATCGGTCAGCAATTTCTTGCCAAACCATTTCCCTCGCCTTGTTAATTGCGGCAGTATTGCACTATTTTACATCTTATTTTTCCGTCTTCATAAAAATCAATAATTCGGAATGCTGCGCAAATGTAGTACCCCTGCAGAGTGGAGTATCTTCATTTCGACAGATCGACACTTCAGGGCTTTTTATGTCTGCGTGCACGCGCCCATATCGAAGATTTGTAAGCCTGTCTTCTGTGAACACTGATGACACAAGGCTGATCCTCGTTCGAGGAATCACCTGAGGCTTGAATTCCAATCTCGAGTCTCCTGAGCGCCGCATTTATTTATATCGCAGCTAAACTGATCCACCTTTAGTGGAATGACCCCCGGCCCGGGTCAGGGCATAAACACACTAAGCTGTCGCTTACGGCCACAACCACTAGAGGGAGCCACACTTTACAAAAATCTCTACAAAACTTTATTTTGAGGACCGATGTTGGATTGTGGTGAAAGGATGGACACTGGACAGCTATAGTTTCTACTGTAGCCTGTTGTTTTGTTGTTAACATAGTTATACAATGTTTTAGTGCTCACTTTATGTATTTGGAATATTTTGCACTCTTATAGCCTATTGGTTGTTCATTGATATGTATTTGTCTAAATATTTTTGGTGTTCATTTGTCATTGTCTTTACATAATAGACCTTGTTATGTGCAAGTTTGTTTCTTTTATAGTTTAAATATGTTGACTTTAATATGTATTATTTTGAATACTTTGCAGTTGTTAATTGCTATTTAGTTTCTACAGTAGCCTATAGCTGTTGTTTTGTAGTTAACATAGTTAACAATTTTGTAGTGTTCACTTTATTTATTTTGAATATTTTTTATTGGTGTTCATTTGTCATTGTCTTTAGTTAGTTATACTTGTTATGTGCAAGTTTGTTGCTTTTATAGTTATAGTTTGAACATTTTGACTTTTACAGTTATTTAATTTCGGAAATGTTAATACGGTCGATTAAACACCCCTCAATCGAAAACTCCAACCCCCGACAAACCGTGTGTGTGTGTGTGTGTGTGTGTGTGTGTGTGTGTGTGTGTGTGTGTGTGTTCATCTAGCTAGCTGGGGGGGAGGCACATTACAAATCTTGCTTATAGGGCCCCAAAAGCTGGCCCTGGTGACAGAACTCCAGAGAAAGGCTGGATTACGAGACGTCATCACTCCCAAACCCCCAGTCTGGATATAAATCAGTCTCTCCTGGTCCCTCCTTCAATACCAGGAGGACTGTGGACTATCAACACTCTCGGCTGCCTGCTCACCTGCCTGGCCTATCTCCCTGGGAAAACGCTTTGGATGATATTATTATGTATGATATTATCTTATATCTATATATATTATTATGTATGATATTATGGTCATTTACCGGAGAACAACTCCAACACGCGCATACAGATGTTCTCCTATGGATCCAAATATTTGTTTTTCACCGTTTTACCACCAGTTCATTTCATTGCGGTTTCTGGAATAGGCTACAAGCACGCATCATAGCAGATTCAGCCTTTATTTCGATGTAAAAGGGCTTTTGAACCACCGTGTTTACGCATGGCGACGCGCAATTACGCAATTGGACAACTTGTTGCCTGCAGTGGACGAGAGGAGCACCAAGGAGCTGAAACTGATCCAGGATCTTCTCCAAAACAACGCCTGGATTTGACGCCATCACGTGATGCAGATTCTCCCATTTCTTTGAAGACCAGAACATTTCCATGACGTTTTAATTATTGTTTACTTCAGAGGGATTATCAAGGGGATATTCCATATGTTGAAATCTTCGGACGCATTGATTTCGGCTTCATCCTACTTCTTCTCCGATAACTGCTAGATTAAACATGTTAAATGATTAAACATTTTAAAGGATTAAACATGTGGACAGATTAAACATGTTAAAGGATTAAACAAGTGGACAGATTAAACATGTTAAAGGATTAAACACGTTAAAGGATTAAACACGTTAAATGATTAAACATGTTAAAGGATTAAACATGTTAAAGGATTAAACATGTTAAAGGATTAAACATGTTAAAGGATTAAACACGTTAAAGGATTAAACATGTGGCCAGATTAAACATGTTAAAGAATAAACATGTGGCCAGATTAAACATGTTAAAGGATTAAACATGTGGCCAGATTAAACATGTTAAAGGATTAAACATGTGGCCAGATTAAACATGTTAAAGGAT
>NC_137690.1:2945104-2960721 GCF_963989245.1 Nansenia antarctica
GTGTGCATGCATGTCTGCTGACAGGTGTGTGTGTGTGTGTGTATGTGTGTGTGCGTAACTGCGTGTGTGCGTAACTGCATGTGTGCGTAACCGCGTGTGTGTGTGTGTGTGTGTGTGTGTGTGTGTGTGTACGTGTACGTGTGTGTCTGCATTCGTGTGCATGCATGTCTGCTGACAGGTGTGTGTGTGTGTATGTGTGTGTGCGTAACTGCGTGTGTGCGTAACCGTGTGTGTGTGTGTGTGTGTGTGTGTGTGTGTGTGTGTGTGTGTGTGCCTGCATTCGCGTGCATGCATGTCTGCTGGCAGGTGTGTGTGTGTGTGTGTGTGTGTGTGTGTGTACGTAACTCTGCGTGTGTGTGTGTCTGTTACTATGTGTGTGTGTGTACGTAACTGTGTGTGTGTGTGTGTGTGTGTGTGTGTGTGTGTGTGTGTGTGTGTGTGTGTGTGCGGTTGACATGTGATCCCGCCGTCCACTCTCACGTTTCCCTCCCGCCCAGCCACACTCTGAACCCCAGACCAGGAAGAGGAGAAGTCGTCACACCTCCGTTACAAAGAGGGAGGGTCATTAGTGAGATGAGCGCTGTCGTTAATAATTCCGGAACACTCACCACCTAGAGAGCCAAGTGTTCTAACTCTAGAACAGCCGTGTCTATGTTACTGTCGTATATTTCTGTAGTATGTATGATCTATGTATGAATATGTAGTATATTTTAAACACACACACATACCAGGGCATGCAAGGACATGAATGATGCCCTCTAACAATGAGGGTTCTATGGCAACCAGATGACCAACTCTGGGGGTTGGGCAAAGACACACATGCACGCTGGCCCCTCCCCTCTGGAGCGGAACGGGGAGAGAGAGAGGGAGAGCGCTCTCTTCCAGCCCAGGGTCCACGGGGAACAGACGTAATGTATAAATCTGCCTGTAACTGATTAAATTGTCTTAAACTCGATATCTGTTCTTTGATTCATGATCAATAGAAAAGAAGCAACACATGGCGAGCCTAGCACGGAGTCCAAAAAAGGAAATCTACGTTTGAAAACTTAAGCTGAAGCCACAGCTCTAAAGACGGTAAGAATTAAAATAGCGCTATTTTCTGTTTAAACCGCTAGGGGCGCGTGTGCAACAGCTGGGTTTTCAAACGTTTTCTTTGAGACTAAAACAACCTTCAACTTTAAGGTTTAAAGTAAAGTAACTTGAAACACATCTTTCATAGTCTTTAAACTGGGGGTGAGAGCCGGGTTAAGAAGCCCGTATTTGAAAATATACGATTTAATTTGTAAGGTATTTGTAAATGAGTCATTTGATTTGCATGGTGTTATGGAATATCGTGTATGTGTGTAAAATTTGGTATTAGAGGAAGACGTACTCTAATAGTGTCTATTTGATAGAGTGTAACTGAATTATGGAGTCTGTTTTGTAAATAAGAGCATTATTTGAAGTAGATTAAGAAATCAATTCTTCAGAACTGTGTCATAGAATCCATTCATAGACGCCATTGCCCTTTGTCCGGAGAAAAGACACGCACAGAGGGCGCGGTTTTCCCCAGAGGTTAGACAAAGGGTTGTTAAATTGACCCCCCTGCTTTCTGCCCTCTGGCCTTTTCACACATCAGGCTACAAACACGCGGTGATTTTTCAAGGAAAACGGGTTGTAAAGCCCCCCTCTTCTTGCCTCTGCAAACAAACACTCCTTTAGAAAGCATTCCTTTAGAAAGGAACCTGACTGATTAATTACATTCCTTATTTCTTACAGATAAAGTTAAATTCATTTCACATAGGGTGTGTAGTAATTTAGAGATAGAAAGATAGTGAATTGATCAGCGGGGTATTTTTTAATAGTTTAGAGTTACGGTTGGAACATTCATAGACGCCATTTTACATGGAAGAGTTGGCGCATGCGCAATCGATGCGCGTTAGCCGGAGCACAGCTCCCTCTACTGGCCAGGACACGATAAGACATTTTTAATTATTTACTGCCATCTAGTGGACGAAACACGATAAGACATTTTTTAATTATTTACTGCCGCCTGCTGGACGAAATACGACAATACATTTTAAAACACTAAATCCTCAGGGAGATACAGCTGAGGTCGATGAAACAGTCCGATACATTAATAAATAGATGGTTATAAATGATTGTAATGTATTACATTAATTTAATTAATTTAATTAATTACAAATTGATTGAATTAATTATTCAGATCATTTTATTTCTCTGTTTTCACAAAACTTTGATCAATTGTTTTGTGACAATCTAATGATATGTTGATAATAGCTAATTGACTTCACAGGTTTACATCAATGAAGTGTCAATGAATAATTCTAACTAATCATTCATTCCTTTCACTTAACAAGTCGATTTCTTTACAGGTTAGGCAGGGGATTAGGCACCCCGAACCTAGCCTGTAACAGGCGGCGGTGGAATTGCAAAGTTCCGAGGGCACGTTAAAAACTAGATATAGTGCTGGGGAGAAGACTGAAGGCCCCCGTGTCTGATGAAGTATGAATGAACATACTACCGTGGTACCGTCTAGTCGGCGCAGCTGTCGCATGTAGGTGTGTGGGCAGTGCGTGGTACGTGGGCGACAGCCCACACCTAGCGGGATGTGAGAGGAAGCTACACCCGTGAACAGGCAAGGCTGGTGTAAACGGTCAAAGTTTCTAGACCCATAGCAAAGTGGGCTAGGGATCAGACCGTCGGTTCCCACCTGGGCGGCTAATCACCGCTACAGGGCCAGTGTTATACATTGGCAGGGGGTCGCTATCGACTGGGTCACCGGCCGGTTGGGTCGCTCAAGAACGTAAGGCCATATGATATGGCAGTAGCGCTCAGCTCAATGTACAGTCAGGCCACCATAAGCTGAAAGCGACGTACAGCTAGTAGGCGAGTGGTGCTTTCTGTGATCAGGGCTCTGAAAAGGAGACGCCTGGGAAGCAGAGAGGCTGAGATGAGATGTCCTTTGGAAAGGACCTCAGCGGAAAGGGTTCCAGCCTGAGACTGCGCCCTGGGAAGAGGGGAGGTCTGAAGGAACCAAGTGTATAATTAATATTTGTAATTTACATATTTTATTTTAGTTAGGTCATTTCCACAGTGTTTGATTAAGGAATAGCAGAATAGTACATATTTGATAGTTGAGCAGTAAAAGGGTTTTTGTGGATCAGTGAATACTTAGGTGTGACCAGCCATTGTGATTTAATAATTGTGTTGACCAGAACTGTAATTAGTATTGAATGAGTAATCAAGTGACACATATTCATAAACAATTAGGAAACACATTTAAGTATAAAGTACTTACACAGCTATTAGATTTAAGTTAATACTGCACTGACATACACAAGAGGCAAATCTGTTATTCTGAGTTGCAGGGTTTTGTGGGGACGGTTAATACAGTTATATTGGACTAGCATTTGTTTAGCAAACAAGACAATAGGAAGGTGGGTTGTAAGAAGCGTACACCTTATCTAATATAGAATATTGTCAGCATATTGAGCAAGTAGAATGGGGTCGAATTCCACGAAGCTGTTAAAAGATATTAGTGAACATCGTGGAATGTTGGCTACGTTATCCCCTATGGCTATAGTGGAAAAAATGAATCCTCTTGTTAGGGAAATTAGCAAAATGTCAACGAAATGGAATAGCCGTTGGGCATACATTGAACAGCCGTGGCCGAAAGAGGGCAGCATTAATTTACAATTAATTGCAACATTGGAGATACTTATCAATGGGCACAAAGCACACCAAAGAGGAAAGATTAGATCAGAGAAACGCAAGTTAGAGTTAGCTATTTTAGATCTATTTAAGGTAGAGGGACAGAAAATAGCTCAGATGGAACCGGAAAAGAAAAAAGAATTGGCCAGAACACTGGAACAGAAATTGAACATTTCATCCCCAGACCTGTGTCCTGCCCCCAGTCCCCCTCCATATGCTAAGGCACTGGAGGATCATTCCCAGAAGAAGAAGGAGCCAAGGGGAAAAGGGGACGACAGGAGTGACGAGGAAGATGACAGCGAAGATGGCAGTGAAGACTCAAGTGATGACGACAATGCAGATGGAGGCTACAACGCGCAGGTCAGGAAGATGATAGCCACAGCCGAAAGGAAAGGTGGGAGAAGACGCCCGGAGAAAGAGGGAGATTGTCACCGAATGTCATCAAATACATTAAAGAACTGTCCAGTGCTGATTCGGGGTAACAAGATGGAATATCATCCGTGGCATCATACAGATTTGTCTGAAGTGATCGAGAAACTCCCAGTTCTTCAAGAGGGAGGACATTCGTGGACGCGAGAGGTCGACGTGATACTGACAGGAACGCAGGCCGCGATGGGAGACCTGAAAAGACTCTTAGCTTTTATTGCAGGATTGGATACAATGCAGGAAATATTGATGAAGGCAGGACTTCATAGATATATCAATACATCAGTTTATGATCCAGAGCTCTTCGCAGCAAACAGAGGCAGGCTGTGGAAAGCAATCAGAGAGACCTACCCTACTCACATTCACCCAGACAATATCATTGTGAAGCCACTGGGGGGGGATGAGAATCCCAGGGGTTATGTTGCCCGTGTGCACGCTCAATGGAGAAGTGTGACAGGGAAAGACGCTGAAGATAACCCCTTAGAAAAATCCATAATCAGGGAAAAAATACAAGAAGGGCTTCCTACCCCAGTTAAGGATAAGCTAGCAGAAGTGGTGGGGCTACGACACATGAACAAAGCTGTTTATATAGACCACGTAGCTCATCAAGTTGAGTTATATCGAAAGAACATTCAGATACAGAAGGCACGAGACGAAGAATCCCTCAGAATATTGACTCATTTGCAATTGACTGAAAGCGAGAGGAACATAGAGGGAGTGCAGGCTTTAGCCCCACAGCAACAGCCACCTGGAGTGCAGACTGCTACTTACCAGTCCTACTCACAGGGGCCACAAGGGGGGTATCCTGCTACTTACCAGTCCTACCCACAGGGGCCACAAGGGGGGTATCCATACCCACAAGGGCCACCAGGGGTGCAAGCGGTTCCATACCAGATGTACACACAGCCTGGCCAAGGACCACCACCAGGGGGATGGACAGCAGCAGGGAAGGAGATGCTAGAACCATGCCAATGCGACCAGAATGGACATCTAGCCTGTGCCTGCTGCAACAGGCCCCAGGGGGGCGCAGGGGGGAGCCAAGGAGGAGGATATTGGCCCCCTACTACACCTGCTCCAGGAGTGATGAACCCTTACGGAGGCCCAGCAGCTGGCCTATAGGGGTGCCCGGAAGATCCGAGTGGGAGGTGCCAGCTGGTGGTGACAAAGAAGCCTGAAGGCGCCACGCACCTCCCTATGTCTAGAGAATATGTGAAGACAATCGGATTTGAGGGAATTAAACAGCTGATTCCTACAACTGAGCTTGTAGACTTAGAGTACAAGGGACAGAGAGCAACTCTGTCAACACTTGTGTCAGAACACACGCCAACAGGGCTGCTAGGGAGAGATGCTCTATGCCAATTGAACTGTACAGTAAAATGCACACCTGACGGCTGTCAGGTGACGATGCCATCCGGTGCTCAGGTTCCATCGACAGCCAGAGTGATTAAGCATAGAACAGACCTACAAGCTTTGCCTTTAAAGGGAGCTGATATAGAATATTGGGTTGATGGGTCTTGTTACGGGGTAGGAGAAACTTTGTGCGCTGGGTATTCCTTAGTTAAAGCACAAAATTCAAAGTTTATTGTAGAACAGGCTGAGGCAGTTCCTCAGCCTTGCTCGGCTCAGTTGGCTGAATTGATTGCCCTCACAGAAGCATGCAACTTGGGAACCGGACGGAGAGTGACAGTGTACACCGACTCTGCCTATGCACATAATGTTTGTCATTTTAATGGAGCTGTATGGAGGGGGCGGGGTTTTAAGAGAACTGATGGTACGCCTATACAGCATCACGCACAGATCATGAAGCTGTTACAAGCCATGATGAAGCCAAAGGAATTAGCCATAGTGAAGTGTGCCGCACACAGGTCTGACTCATCACATGTCACACAAGGTAACAGGGCTGCAGAAGATGCAGCCAAAGCCATTACAGGAGCAGACAAGGCAGGTAAAGGTCTTCTGGTCACACATGAAAAGCAGTTACAGGGCATGGTCACACTTGAGGATTTATTGATGTTACAGAGTAGAGTAACTACGTTAGACAAGAACGTTTGGCTAGCAAGGGGGGCAAGTCAGGATGACACAGGTCTATGGAGGAATCATGAGGGGTTGGTTGTAGCACCCTCAGATTTATTAGGCATGTTAATACAGGAAGCTCATGGATTAGCACATGTGGCTAGGGGGGAGGTAAGACGCAAGATCACCAAGAAATATGGGTTTTGGAGTCCATATTTGATGGAACAGATTGACCATGCTTTAGGTCAATGTGGGGTCTGTTGGAGAAACAACATCAGAGTGGGTACACCAGTGGTGTCTGGGCATATCCCTACCCCAATAGGGCCACGGGTGGTGGACAGGGGGGTGGATGTACAGAGTAGGCAGGATGTTGTGCCAACAGGTGCCGAGGTCCCCAGAGAACCTGAGAAGGAGGAGCTACGAGGAGATGCTGTGGTGTTGCCAGAGCCAGTGGCAATGCCAGTGTTACAGCCAGTGACATTACCGGCAGTGCCTGAAACCGAGGGGACAGTGGAAAGCTGTCCAGATGCCAATAAACCAGAAACTAACGAAGCAGAGAGGGTTGACAGTCTGGAGGTCCAGCCTGGGAGTGTCCAAAGCCTGGACACCTGTGCTACTGGGGATGCTGGCGAGTGCCTGCACCATACTTCAGATGATGCTGAGGGCGACTCCCCAGACCTTGATCAGCGTGGGAGGGGACCAGGCGGCTGCCTGAACCTCAATGACACTGACGGACGACGACCAGTTAGGAAAAGATTAAAGACTATGAATAGGGTAGTGAAGCAGCAGATCAAAGGGAACGACGGGAATGGACAGCAGATGATAGCATGGCTGGAAACGGTCTTAGGGGAATGGGAAACTTATTTTGCTAGGATAGGAGCACCTATTATAGCAGACATGATTTTTGACTTTCTTAGGAGACAGGGCCTCATTGACTGTTTTTGGAAAATCAGTCACTCAGTCCACGTTAATGAACTTTTCAGAAGACTAGTCCTCACCTGAGGTGAAGATCTATGCATTAATGCATTCCCTTTGTCCTATGCTTACTGTTGGAGAATTATGTGTTATGATAACTGAATTTCATTATTTGTGTATTGTTTGTTTATTTCTATATCGTATGTGATTGATGTCAGTTGAGAAGTGATGTGGTGGTTATACAAAGCTAGGAGAGAGGTTCTGTTCCTAGCGCAACGAAAATGGAAAGCTCCTGACTATGAAAGTGTTATCAATCTGAGACAGCGGTAAAGGCTGTTCTCCAACTGGGTACAAGTGCTAGTAACCTCTGACCCTGACGCTTCAAGGACAAAGAAAACATCGGTCGTTGGAAGTTTCTGTATTGATTTGTGCATGATGAACTGTGTTTAGTTTAATTGTGATTGTTATTTTCAAAATTCTTTTTATTATTGGTTGTTTTCTATTTTTTAATTTTTAATTTTATTTGAAAAAAATTTTTTTTTTTTTTGGGGATGTTTTGTGGGGTTTTGTGTTTTTGTTTTTGTTTTATGGTAGTTTAGTTTCGGAACACCCTCTGGGTGGTCCGAGGGGGGATGTGTCGTATATTTCTGTAGTATGTATGATCTATGTATGAATATGTAGTATATTTTAAACACACACACATACCAGGGCATGCAAGGACATGAATGATGCCCTCTAACAATGAGGGTTCTATGGCAACCAGATGACCAACTCTGGGGGTTGGGCAAAGACACACATGCACGCTGGCCCCTCCCCTCTGGAGCGGAACGGGGAGAGAGAGAGGGAGAGCGCTCTCTTCCAGCCCAGGGTCCACGGGGAACAGACGTAATGTATAAATCTGCCTGTAACTGATTAAATTGTCTTAAACTCGATATCTGTTCTTTGATTCATGATCAATAGAAAAGAAGCAACATTACCTACTATAAGAGCCGCCTCGGGGGTCACATGACCATAGTCTTTACAATGGGAAGCTGCTACTTACACACAACGACCACTAGTTGTCCGCTTGTAATATTAGCCTGCCTCCTACACAGAAAAACTAGCAAAATAGCTTTAGCTTATCCTGATGTGATGTTGAAAGTGTAAGGATACTGGGTGGTAGAACGCACATATCTAGGACAAGTCATGAAAGGAGGGTCCTGAAATTTGATCGAGTGCAAAGATATAAAACATGTTTTACTCACTTGGTCAAAATGACCCCCACACACACGTGAGATGATGGGATGTCACACACACACACACACACACACACACACACACACACACACACACACACACACAGACGGTGGTGTCACACAAGTGCTAAACGTGTACTCTAGAGTCTAGAGTCATCGAGTCTCCGACACAAACCGCCCGCCAACACCCCAGCACTTGGACTTCTGCCCGTTTTACGCCGGCTACAACAAGGAAGAAATCCAGCCCATAGAGAAGGTTGTTGTGCCCCCATCACAATGCAGCGTTACATCCGTCGGTTGTAAGAGTCACCGCAGCTTGTTATCAGGGACGCAGCGGCTGACGGCCCTGCTTGTGTGTCAGCGTGAGTCAGTCAGTCAGTCAGTAGGTCAGTCAGCCAGTCAGCCAGTCAGTCAGTCAGTCAGTCAGTTAGTCAGTCAGTCAGTCAGTCAGAAAGTCAGTCAGTCAGTCAGCCTGTCAGTCAGTCAGTCAGTCAGTCAGTCAGTAGGTCAGTCAGTCAGTCAGTCAGTTAGTCAATCAGTCAGTCAGTCAGTCAGTCAGTCAGCCAGTCAGTCAGTCAGAAAGTCAGTCAGTCAGTCAGTCAGTCAGTAGGTCAGTCAGCCAGTCAGTCAGTCAGAAAGTCAGTCAGTCAGTCAGTCAGTCAGTCAGTCAGCCAGTCAGTCAGAAAGTCAGTCAGTCAGTCAGTCAGTCAGTTAGTCAATCAGTCAGTCAGTCAGTCAGTCAATCAGTCAGTCAGAAAGTCAGTCAGTCAGTCAGTTAGTCAATCAGTCAGTCAGCCAGTCAGTCAGTCAGAAAGTCAGTCAGTCAGTCAGTGAGCCAGTCAGTCAGCCTGTCAGTCAGTCAGTCAGTCAGCCAGTCAGTCAGCCTGTCAGTCAGTCAGTCAGTCAGTCAGTCAGCCTGTCAGTCAGTCAGTCAGTCAGTCAGTCAGCCTGTCGGTCAGTCAGTCAGTCGGTCAGTCAGCCAGTCAGTCAGTCAGTCAGTCAGGCAGTCAGTCAGTTAGTCAATCAATCAGTCAGTCAGTCAGTCAGTCAGCCAGTCAGTCAGTCAGTCAGTCAGTCAGTTAGCCAATCAGTCAGTCAGTCAGTCAGTCAGTCAGTCAGTCAATCAGAGAGTCAGTCAGAAGAAAGAAGGAGTCACGTCAACACGGTCACAGTAATAACACTTTTGAAGTCTGATGTTTGAAGTTTCTTTATTTATCCCCGAGGGGGGAAATGTCTTTCTCACAGCAGCGAGACTGAGATAATAATAATCACTTTTATTTGTATAGCTTAATATTATTATATATTTATTTGTATAGTATAATGAATAAAAAGTAGGGGGGAAAAAAGGGAATAAATAGAATGTAAATAGGGAATCAATAGAGGTATTTATATCTTTTTTTATTCATTGTCTACATTATGTTGTTAAATGTTTATCTATCTATTTATTCTCTCTCTCTCTCTCTGGCATTTTTATTTTTTAAAATCTTACTATCCTTCTTTTTCTGTAAAGCACTTTGAATTGCCCCAGTTGTATGAAATGTGCTGTACAAATAAACCTGCCTTGCAAAACCTCGACCTCTACCAGGCTGCAGGGAGAACAGGATGAAACATGTGAGGAGAGGAGATGTGAAGGCCACATGAGACGCGTATCTCTGCCAGTCACACGGCTGTGGAGTCTGAGGCCTGTGAGTCAGTCTGGAGAGGGGTCACTGGCCTCTGATATGACCACAGCACTCGGGGGGGGGTTCCCAGGGAGGTTAACAGGGGCCAGCAGAAGTCTGACCGCTGACAGGCTGATAACCATCTTCCTCAGCGTGGTCATCCTGGTCTCCTGGCCCCCTGCCAGACCTCTGGTCTCTGAACCACAGACCTCTCCTTCACCAGTCACCACCGTGGTTACACCCCACAGACATACAGCCAGCCAGTCAGACACACAGACAGACAGACAGACAGCTAGTCAGCCAGACAGACAGCCAGCCAGCCAGCCAGTCAGCCAGTCAACCAGTCAGCCAGTCAGTCAGTCCCCACCATGGATAGACCTCACCCACAGACATAACACACAACTAGACAGCCAGTCAGTCAGTTTCAAGGACCCCAATTGAAATAAGCCAGTGGCTTTCTTGGGTTTTTATCCTGTTAGTTGACCTTGTATGTAATATGTACTTTCATGTACCTACTTCTGCAAATCTTCTAATAAAGTTTTCAATCAATCAATCAATCAAAAGTCAGCTAATCAGTCAGTCAGTCAGCTAGTCAGCTAGTCAGCCAGCCGGCCGGTCGGTCGGTCGGTCGGTCGGTCGGTCGGCCGGTCAGTCAGTCAGTCAGTAAGCCAGCCAGTCAGTCAGCCAGCCAGTCAGTCCCCATAATGGATAGACCTCACCCACAGACATAACACACTCATGTGACCCTGTGAGTATTTTTTTTTTTATATCTTTGCACTCGATCAAATTTCAGGACCCTCCTTTCATGACATGTGCATTCTACCACCCAGTATCCTTACATTTTCAAACTCACATCAGGATAAGCTAGTATGAAGATATTTAGCAGTTTTTCTGTGTAGGAGGCAGGATAATTTACAAGACGGGGCCAACTAGTGGTCGGTAGCAGCGTGTGTAAGTAGCAGCTTCCCATTGTAAAGACTATGATCATGTGACCCCCGAGGCGGCTCTTATAGTAGGTAACATAGACACGTCTGTTCTAGTGTTAACAGCTGAAGACAGTTTCCTGTTGGTCCATGTCAGTGCAGGTGTGAGACGAACGCGTAATGTTACCTGTGCGTGTCAGAGAGGTGTGTGACTCACAAGCAAAGCTCATTCAATATTCAGTAGAGCCAAGCCAGG
This sequence comes from Nansenia antarctica, assembly GCF_963989245.1. NCBI lineage: Eukaryota > Metazoa > Chordata > Actinopteri > Argentiniformes > Microstomatidae > Nansenia > Nansenia antarctica. The sequence goes on from NC_137690.1 coordinate 2,956,248, forward strand.
TGAAACCTGCGTGTCTGCTTACAGGGGCCTCTCACACACCTGTACTAAACTATACTCAGGTGTCCTCCACCTCCATACAAGCACCCCCCCCCCTCCTCCTCCCACCTTTGATGTATCACCTTCAGTGATGCCTAACATGTATCAGTGGTGCCTAACACAGTACAATGTGTACAAGGATCTCCGTGAGTTACTGTAAGTGAACCAGAGTTGTATTCCTGCTCATGTGACTCTGCCCTGCTGCCAACACAGGAGACCTGTCTGGTAACAGTGCCTAGCATGAGTAACTGTGTTTCTGTGTGTGTGTGTATCGGTTTTCAAGTGGTGTGTGCGTGTGTGTGTGTGTGTGTGTGAGTTTTGAAGTGGTCATGAGATGTGCGTGAGTGCATGGGTGTGTGTGTGTGTGTGTGTGTGTGTGTGTGTGTGTGTGTGTGTGTGTGTGTGTGTGTGTGCGTGGGTGTGTGTGTGTGTGTGTGTGTGTGTGTGTGTGACTATCCGTGATTGAATGTGTGCCCTTGAAGAGGTCTTAGAGAGGTGGAGAGAGAGACGCACAAACGCACACACACACACACACACACAAACACACACGTACGCACACACACACAGGGATAAAGTGATTTTCCATGCAGCCGTGATTGTGTTGTGACTGGGGTTCGTGGTTAATTGCTCACAGGAGCAGTGTTTGGGTGGAAACTGTCCATGCTACTCCAGTACACCACATTAAACATGAACCCTGCCTCTCTGTGTCTCTGAGTGTCTCTCTCTGTGTCTCTCTGTCTCTCTCTGTGCCTCTCTGTGTCTCTCTGTCTCTCTCTGTGTCCCGCTGTGTCCCTCTATGTCACTCTCTGTGTCACTCTCTGTATCTCTCTCTGTGTCTCTGTGTCTCTGTGTGTCTCTCTGTCTCTCTGTGTGTCTCTCTCTCTGTCTCTGTGTGTCTCTCTGTCTCTGTGTGTCTCTCTGTCTCTCTGTGCCTCTGTGTCTCTGTGTGTCTCTCTGTCTCTCTGTGTGTCTCTCTCTGTGTCTCTCTCTGTCTCTGTGTGTCTCTCTGTCTCTGTGTGTCTCTCTGTCTCTCTGTGTGTCTCTCTGTGTCTCTCTGTCTCTCTCTGTGTCTCTGTGTGTCTCTCTCTGTGTGTCTCTCTCTGTGTCTCTCTCTGTGTCTCTCTCTGTGCCTCTCTGTGTCTCTCTGTCTCTCTCTGTGTCCCTCTGTGTCCCTCTATGTCACTCTCTGTGTCACTCTCTCTATCTCTTTCTGTGTCTCTCTGTGTCTCTCTCTGTATCTGTGTGTCTCTCTCTCTCTCTGTGTGTCTCTCTGTATCTCTCTCTGTCTCTCTCTCTGTCTCTCTCTGTGTCTCTGTGTGTCTCTCTCTGTGTGTCTCTCTGTGTCTCTGTGTGTCTCTCTCTGTGTGTCTCTCTCTGTGTCTCTCTGTTTCTCTCTGTGCCTCTCTGTGTCTCTCTGTCTCTCTCTGTGTCTCTGTGTGTCTCTGTGTGTCTCTCTCTGTGTCTCTCTGTCTCTCTCTGTGTCCCTCTGTGTCCCTCTATGTCACTCTCTGTGTCTCTCTCTGTGTCTCTCTGTGTCTCTCTGTGTCTCTCTGTGTCTCTCTGTGCCTCTCTGTGTCTCTCTGTCTCTCTGTGTCTCTCTGTGTCTCTCTGTCTCTCTGTGTCTCTCTGTGTCTCTGTGTCTCTCTGTGTCTCTCTCTGTCTCTGTGTGTGTCTCTCTCTGTCTCTCTGTGTCTCTCTCTGTGTCTCTTTGTGTCTCTCTCTGTCTCTCTGTGTCTCTCTCTGTGTCTCTTTGTGTCTCTCTCTGTCTCTCTGTGTCACACACACAGCACTCTACACACACACAGCACTCTACCCAGCGTGGGAAACACTTCCCCTGGACGTGATCTGGTGGGACCTGCCTCTCCTGCCCCCCATGACCACTTCACCTCAGCTCAGTAAACCGGTTTCCCAAAAAAAAAACATTACAAATAAAAATCAATTCCCCCCAAAAATATTTTAAGCAAAAAACACAAATTCGTACGGCAAGAAAGTCTCGCATCTTAAATGCGTTAAAGACATTTCTATGAAAAAACACACACACACACACACACACAACAGGCAAATGAACACCACAAACTACACAAACATGATGTGACATCCATGACCTGGCCACATGCCTCTCGAGGAGTCGACTCACTAAAACAACAACCTCATAATATTCCCGCTTCCTGCTCGGGATCACCATGGCAACCTTTCACCCCTGAATGGAGCGGGGCTGCTGGGAGGAGGGTCAGACATGTCAGGTGTAATTGGGGCTTGGTGGGGCTGGATAGAACCAACCGGGGTTCGAACCCAGGTCACCTGGGCACCGCAAGACGCTGCGTTAGTCTGCTAAACTAAAGCCCAACGGACAAAGGGCTACCTGTGGCGCAGGAGGTAGAGCCTCCTCAGCCAGAGGGAATACCAACAGATATATAGGATTTCCCCTGGGCTAGCATTCCAAGCACTTTCTCTCTAGCTAAATACTGTACGTATCAACAACAACAACAACTTTGTTTGCGTTCTTCTGTAATCTCCACAACAGCCAACCGCTTTGAGTATCTAGAGTATCTCACCTCTGAGTGAGAGAGAAGGAGAGATGGAGAGAGAGAGAGAGAAAGACAGCTAGAGAGAGAGACAGAGGAAGAGAGAGAGAGAGAGAGATGGAGGAAGAGAGAGAAAGAGAGAGAGGAAGAGAGAGAGAGACAGAGGAAGAGAGAGAGAGAGAGACAGAGGAAGAGAGAGAGAGAGACAGAGGAAGAGAGAGAGAGAGAAAATGGAGGAAGAGAGGGAAAGAAAAAAAGGGGGGAGAGAGAGAGACAGGAAGAGAGAGAGAGAGATGGAGGAAGAGAGAGGAAGAGAGAGAGAGAGAGAGAGAAAGAGAGAGAGAGATGGAGGAACGCCCTGTGGCCGGTCTCTGTCAAGACTGGAGGGTAAAGGTGTAATATTCCTCAGATGTGGGGGCCAGTGTTGTACCAGGGAGCATTATGTACTGTCTTCGTTTTTATGAAAGATGTTTGACATTGTGTATTTTATTGTGTCTATGTTCACTGTTTCTAGGAAGACAGATGGAAATGAGCTTCTTGCTAAATCTGACCCACCCATCTCCTTGTTTCCTGCAGACAAGTAATTAAAATTAAATTAAAATTAATGCATGTGCACACTGTCCTCTAAACCAACTAAACTAACTAACAAAGTTCACACTCTGACTCGCTGACCCCTCCCCCCCCTCCTTCCCCAGGGCTGACCCCCCCTCAGGACCCCGTCATGTCTCCCTCTCCAACGGCCAGAACGAACGAACCCCTGAACCCCTGAACTCCTGCTACAGGGACCTCCACTACCTGTGTGTAACCTCCGAATGGCCTGCCATGTGTGTGTGTGTCTGTGTGTGTGTGAGCGTGTGTGTGTGAGAGCGTGTGTGTGTCTGTCTGAGTGTGTGTGTGTGAGCGTGTGTGTGTGTGAGCGTGTGTGTGTGTGTGTGTCTGTGTGTGTGAGAGTGTGTGTGTGCGTCTGTGTGTGTCTGTGCGTCTATGTGTGTGTGTGTCTGTCTACAAGTTGACGTCAACAAGGTAGCACATCTGTGTGTGTGTGGGGGGGGGGGGGGAGGGAGTCTGAAACTCCAGGGAAAACTGGCATGTCTTCCCACAGCTGATCACTCTGTTTCCCATTCTTTTCTAAAAAACACTGCACTCGATGAGGACATTGTCATATTCACAACCAAGGCCAGATTACAAGTCCTTCCTACCAGACTCAACCTCTCTATTTGGTTTCCCTCCACTCAGGTTCCTCATTGCTTGCACCACACCACAGAACAGGTTACAGAAACACTTTCACATATCTTGAATGGCTGTTATGTTTACAAAGGAATGTATATAGCACGTCATGACAGAATTGTGAGCCTAATAGTAAAGGACATATCACTCCACTTCCCAGTTACAGTGAAAATGTATACACATGCTTGTGTCAATGCATCCATGTTCAATTTCTGTAATGACCAATGTCACTTTTCACAGTTGTCTGCTAACACACCAGATGTTGTTGTTGTTAATGAAGAGTCCAGAGAGGTGTCTGTATTAGAGGTAGCATGCACCTTTGATATAAGCCTAGAGGAAGCCTTCATGACTAAGGTCATGAAATACCAGCAGCTTGTAGACACCATCTCAGAGCTAGGCTATAGGTGTACGCTATTAGTCTTTATATTTGGCAGTCTTGGACATGTGCACAGATTAGTTGTCAGAGGACTACGTCTACTGGGAATGTCCAAGGGAGAAGCAAAAAGGCTCAGCAAGTATTGCTCTGTCTCTGCGATTATTGGCAGCCGCCAAATATGGCGGAGACGGTGTTACTTGTACCCGTGAGTCTTGTCCTGTTGTATGTGAAAGACATTGTCCATGTCTGTTTGTGAATGCATCCCATCTGTGCCTTCAGTATTTGTGTCCTTGTATACTTGTTTCTATGT
>NC_137690.1:2960921-2963421 GCF_963989245.1 Nansenia antarctica
CTCCTTCTCCCTCTCTCCCTCCCTCCCTCCCTCCATCTCTATCTTCCCCCTCTCTCCCTCCTTCTCCCTCTCTCCCTACCTCCCTCCCTCCATCTCTACCTTCCCCCTCTCTCCCTCCTCCTTCTCCCTCTCTCCCTACCTCCCTCCCTCCATCTCTATCTTCCCCCTGTCTCCCTCCCTCCCCCCCTCCATCTCTATCTTCCCCCTCTCTCAGAGGAGCTGAGCTGCAGTTTCACAAGGTGTCATTCATCACCATGTCTCATTCCTGCTCCCTTTCTCACACTCACTCCCCTCGTCACGTCTGTGTGTGTGTGTGTGTGTGTGTGTGTGTGTGTGTGTGTGTGTGAGTGAGTGAGTGAGTGAGTGTATCTGTGTGTGTGTGTGTGTGTGTGTGTGTGTGTGTGTGTGTGTGTGTGTGTGTGTGTGTGTTGGGGTTGGATAGAGGGCAGGCATGCATCGTGTCAGAGACAGAAACAAGCAGGGCTAATGAGCCGTGGACTGTTACAACTGGAGCTAGCATACCACATCATCTCTCAAGAGGTTGTCCTGGACACACACACACACACACACACCACACACACACACACACACACATACACAGGCACACACACAGATACACACACACACACACACACACACATACACAGGCACACACACAGATACACACAGTCATTGTCCCCCCCCCCACACACACACACACACAGATGTGCTACCTTGTTGACGTCAACTTGTAGACCTGTAAAGACCAAAAAGCCGCCCTCCCCTCCCTCCCTCCCCTCCCTGCCCCCCTCCATGTTGACTAAGCCCAGACGTTCAGAGCTGAGATGTTCACCCAGGCAGGACCCAGGCAGGAAGTCTGTGTTGAGGTTTGGCCTCTGGTCGTCCTCTAAGTGCCCGTTCTAAAACACTGCCGGTCATTAATACTTCCTGTCTGTCGAGGCGGTGAACACCTCCCACCCAGAGGACTGCTTTGGCAGATGGAACGAGGGGAGATGGAGTGAGTGTCACAGACACGCACACACATAAAAAGACACACAAAAAGACACACACACACACACACAGACACACACGCGCGCACACACACATACATACACACACACACCCCTCTATCCAACCCCCAACACACACACACACACACACACACACACACATACACACACGCACGCACACACACATACACACACACACCCCTCTATCCAACCCCACCACCACCACCCCTCTATCCAACCCCACCACCACCACCACCCCTCTATCCAACACCACCACCACCACCACCCCTCTATCCAACACCACCACCACCACCCCTCTATCCAACCCCACCACCACCACCACCCCTCTATCCAACACCACCACCACCACCCCTCTATCCAACACCAACAACACCACCCCTCTATCCAACACCACCACCACCACCCCTCTATCCAACCCCACCACCACCACCACCCCTCTATCCAACACCACCACCACCACCACCACCACCCCTCTATCCAACACCACCACCACCACCACCCCTCTATCCAACACCAACACCACCACCACCCCTCTATCCAACCCCACCACCACCACCACCACCCCTCTATCCAACACCACCACCACCACCCCTCTATCCACCACCAACACCACCACCACCCCTCTATCCACCACCAACACCACCACCACCTCTACCCCTTCCACCTCTAACACCATCACCACCCCTCAGACCAGACACGGAACCTCCTCCACCACCACCACCAACTCTACCCCCACCACCACCAACAACAACACCATCACCACCTCTACCCCCTCCACCACCACCACCTCTAACATCACAGTCCATCACACAAGAAACTGAACCTCCACCTCCTCCTCCACCAGGTCTGTAGGTGGCCCAGCTGCTGGGTAGGGAGGAGTGAGTAAGGCACGCACCATTACCTCTCCTAAAGGCTGCTGGGTAGGGAGGAGTGAGTAAGGCTGGCATCATTACCTCTCCTAAAGGCTGCCACATACATCACACTACAGCAGTCCCTCTCTCTCTCACACACACATCCAGCAGTGGCCCGCCCTCTCTCTCACACACACACACACACACAGAGAGACAGGTCCCAGACACAGCAGCCCCTCTCTCTCACACACACACACACACATCCAGCAGTGACTCTCTCTATCTCTCTCTCTCTCTCTCTCTCTCTCACTCTCACTCTCACTCTCACACACACACAACAGACATTTTGATCTTTGTTTCTCTGAATAAACAAAACTGTGTTTTCTTTTTCAGAAAACTTTATTGAATATGTGACAGAACATCCCAAAGGCATAGCACAACAACATTTCAACAATGAAATGTAAATGCCAGCCAACTACAAACAAATGTTTAGTTATACTGCCATCTAGAGGGAAGAGCATTAAATACAGACACAAACACAGTAAGACAGACTCAACATTTAAATATTTTACCAAGAATGAAAAAAAGAAAGTGAAAAGTGAAACAAGACAGAATATCAGCAACAGGCTGGTCAGATTT
>NC_137690.1:2968421-2980921 GCF_963989245.1 Nansenia antarctica
AACGACCAAGGACAAGGCCAAGTAGCAGCGGGTGATACGTTCAGCAGAGAGGGTGATCGGCTGTCCCTTGCCCTCCCTCAACTCCTTGCATGACACCAGGGCTCTGAGGAGGGCAAGAAAGATCATGGCCGACCCCTTCCACCCCGGCCACGGCGTCCTCACCCTGCTTCCCTCTGGAAGAAGGTTGCGGCTGCCTAAGGCACTGAAGGCCCGTCACAGGCTCAGTTTCTTCCCCTCAGCCGCCAGGCTGCTAAATGACTCTGGCTTCCCCCTCCCCCCCGCCTCCAAGTCTGCCCAGGACTGAACATGCACTAGACCTTGAATAACTCTGCACTGCACTTTATTTACAGCACTATCCATGCACTGTCTGTCCTGTGTTGTCCTGTTTTTGCCTGTTTTTGCATTTGTATTGTACTTGTTTTGTTCATATATATGTGAAAAAAGCATAAATGCACCTTCTGTAATGCCAAAGCAAATTCCTATATGTGTCAAGCATAATGGCAATAAACGTTATCTGAATCTGAATCTGAATCTGAAGGACTGTGTGTTCATCTAGTTATGTGTAGGTATGTGTTTTTACCGTGTCCATGTTCTCTCAGCAGGTTGTGATGATATAAAAACGCATACGTTCCTAGCGATGTTCCGCTGTTAGCAGCGTTTGTTGTTGTTGTTTGATCAGAGTCACTTTTCTCCTGTCGCATTCTGAATGCACCAACATTCAAATACTCATGTCGTCTTGATTTGTTTTCCGATTTCAATGTATGACGCATCATTTGAAAGCTTACAATCTGTAGTTTCAGAATATGTAAATAACCGAAAAATTACTTAAGCAAATGGTTTATGATTTCACCAGCTGGCATCATGACATTGTCAGACTCCTTACACACAGGTAGCTACTAGCCAACTGTCATGCACGCGACCACTAACTACTACTGTTGTCATCACGTGAGTGACACTGAGATCGCGAGCCCCAGATCGCTGCCTATTTTTTTTCCTGTGCGATCTGCGATCCAGCATTCAGGTCCAATATCGCAGCGATATGCGATATCAATATCGGATCGGGACATCCCTACCAACTTTCATTGTCGATAGACACGTGGCCAGCCGGGGATCGAACCGCCGAGGGAGCGGGTAGACGCACCTGAACCTGTGTCTTGTACAGGCCGTACTCGGAGGTGGACCTGATCTCATAGTCCTGACCGCAGGCGTTCTCTGCCGACTGGGGGATGAGCTTCAGCTTGCGGGCCAGCTTGTGGTACTCTGTTAGACTCAGCGCAGCCTAGGGGAGAGAGGGAGGGAGGAAGAGAGAGGGAGAGGGAGTGAGAGAGAGAAAGAGGGGAGGGAGGGAGTGAGAGAGAGGGGAGAGAGAGAAAGAGGGGGAGTGAGAGAGAAGGAGGGGAGAGAGAGAGAGTTGGGGGGAGAGGAGGGACAGAGAGAGATGGACAGAGAGGAGGGAGGGAGGGAGGGGGAGAGAGAAAGGGAGGGGAGCGAGAGAGAGAAAGAGGGGAGAGATAGAGAGTGGGAAGGAGAGGAGGGGGGGAGAGAGACGGACAGAGAGGGGAGAGGGAGGGAGAGAGAGAGAGGGGAGACAGACAGAGAGAGAGGGAGGGAGAGAGAGAGGGGTTGCATGTAACAGTTTTTTTTATCTGTGATATGGTGAGATGCCAGGTGAACAGTCAGGCTAGTCGTACATTCTGTATACATCTGTTATAGATAGAACATCCGGTTCCCCTTCCTTCTCCTTGACCTTAGCCAGAGCGACCTCCTACCGTCTCCTTGATCTTGGCCAAGGCGATCTCCTCGTTCCACATGTTCTGCTCGGCCTCCTCCAGCCTCCTGCTCAGGCTGGTGATGGTCTGCTGCAGCTCCCTCTTCTCCCGGTTGATCCTGTCGATGTCGGCCGGCGTGAACTTCTGGTTCAGCAGGACGTGCTGCAGTCGGGACTGCTCCTGCTTCAGGGTCTCCGCCTGCAGGCCTGAGGACCAGACAAGTTTAACTGAAGTGGGAACTCTCTCCAGACAAGTTTAACTGAAGTGGGAACTCTCTTCAGACAAGTTTAACTGAAGTGGGAACTCTCTCCAGACAAGTTTAACTGAAGTGGGAACTCTCTCCAGACAACTTTAACTGAAGTGGGAACTCTCTCCAGACAAGTTTAACTGAAGTGGGAACTCTCTCCAGACAAGTTTAACTGAAGTGGGAACTCTCTCCAGACAAGTTTAACTGAAGTGGGAACTCTCTCCAGACAAGTTTAACTGAAGTGGGAACTCTCTTCAGACAAGTTAGTTAAGTGGGAACTCTCTCCAGACAAGTTTAACTGAAGTGGGAACTCTCTCCAGACAAGTTTAACTGAAGTGGGAACTCTCTCCAGACAAGTTTAACTGAAGTGGGAACTCTCTTCAGACAAGTTTAACTGAAGTGGGAACTCTCTTCAGACAAGTTTAACTGAAGTGGGAACTCTCTACAGACAAGTTTAACTGAAGTGGGAACTCTCTCCAGACAAGTTTAACTGAAGTGGGAACTCTCTTCAGACAAGTTTAACTGAAGTGGGAACTCTCTCCAGACAAGTTTAACTGAAGTGGGAACTCTCTCCAGACAAGTTTAACTGAAGTGGGAACTCTCTCCAGACAACTTTAACTGAAGTGGGAACTCTCTCCAGACAAGTTTAACTGAAGTGGGAACTCTCTCCAGACAAGTTTAACTGAAGTGGGAACTCTCTCCAGACAAGTTTAACTGAAGTGGGAACTCTCTCCAGACAAGTTTAACTGAAGTGGGAACTCTCTTCAGACAAGTTTAACTGAAGTGGGAACTCTCTCCAGACAAGTTTAACTGAAGTGGGAACTCTCTCCAGACAAGTTTAACTGAAGTGGGAACTCTCTCCAGACAAGTTTAACTGAAGTGGGAACTCTCTTCAGACAAGTTTAACTGAAGTGGGAACTCTCTTCAGACAAGTTTAACTGAAGTGGGAACTCTCTACAGACAAGTTTAACTGAAGTGGGAACTCTCTCCAGACAAGTTTAACTGAAGTGGGAACTCTCTTCAGACAAGTTTAACTGAAGTGGGAACTCTCTTCAGACAAGTTTAACTGAAGTGGGAACTCTCTCCAGACAAGTTTAACTGAAGTGGGAACTCTCTCCAGACAAGTTTAACTGAAGTGGGAACTCTCTCCAGACAAGTTTAACTGAAGTGGGAACTCTCTCCAGACAACTTTAACTGAAGTGGGAACTCTCTCCAGACAACTTTAACTGAAGTGGGAACTCTCTCCAGACAAGTTTAACTGAAGTGGGAACTCTCTCCAGACAAGTTTAACTGAAGTGGGAACTCTCTCCAGACAACTTTAACTGAAGTGGGAACTCTCTCCAGACAACTTTAACTGAAGTGGGAACTCTCTCCAGACAACTTTAACTGAAGTGGGAACTCTCTCCAGACAACTTTAACTGAAGTGGGAACTCTCTTCCTGGTGGTTAACAATGTTTTCAGGGTTCCCACACCTTCTGAAACATCAAATTCAAGGACATTTCCAGCACCTTTCAAGGATTTTCAAGACTCAATTCCCTCAAATTCAAGTACCCAACACGGCATAGTTTGAGACAGAACTTAGTTGACGAGCTAAGTAAAACATTTTTGAATAGATATATTACCAATACTATCATTTTGACTCCAGTCTTGGGACTGCCTATATATTCCACCAATAAGAAATGCTTTGTCTTACCAGAAGCCTCCAGCTCCTCAGCCAATCCCGCAGCTTTCCCCTCCAGGCCGGCTTTGAAGGACTCCAGGTTGCCGTGGTAACTCTGGAGCTTCTGCAGGTCCGTCTGCAGCTTCAGCTTTTCTGTCCTCTTGGTCATCAGCCTGTCCTGCTCAAGGCAAGGCAAGGCAAGGCAAGGCAAGGCAAGTTTATTTGTATAGCACATTTCATACAACAGGGGCAATTCAAAGTGCTTTACATGCATTATTTAAAAATACAGCTAGAGGAGCATAAGAAAATAACAATTACAATGAATAAAAGCAAATATAAGAAGTAAATAGATAAAACATTTAAAAAGACAATAGTTAATGGGAAAAAGACATTGATAGAAGTGTTTGTGTTTAATCATATCCCTCCACATCCTTCTACATCCCTCTACATCCCTCTACATCCCTCCACATCCCTCTACATCCCTCTACATCCCTCTACATCCCTCCACATCCCTCTACATCCCTCTACAACCCTCTACATCCCTCTACATCCCTCCACATCCCTCCACATCCCTCTACAACCCTCTACATCCCTCCACATCCCTCCACATTGCTCTACATCCCTCTACATCCCTCTACATCCCTCTACACCCCTCTACATCCCTCCACATTCCTCTACAATCCTCTACATCCCTCTACATCCCTCTACATCCCTCTACATCCCTCCACATCCCTTCACATCCCTCTACATCCCTCCACATCCCTCCACATCCCTCTACATCCCTCTACATCCCTCCACATCCCTCTACATCCCTCTACATCCCTCTACATCCCTCTACACCACTCCATATCCCTCCATATCCCTCCACATCCCTCCACAAGAGGAGCATAAGAAAATAAAAATTACAATGAATAAAAGCAAATATAAGAAGTAAATAGATAAAACATTTAAAAAGACAATAGTTAATGGAAAAAAAACATTGATAGAAGTGTTTGTGTTTAATCATAACTGGTGCAAAACATGAAGGTTTTTAGCTTAGATTTAAATATTTTAAGGGTTTGGGCCTGTTTGATTTCTTCAGGGAGTTTGTTCCAGGAGCATGCAGCAGCGTGACTGAAAGCTGCTGCACCGTGTTTTGTTTTTACTCTTGGAATTATTAGCTGATTTGTCTCAGCTGACCTTAGGGACCTTGCGGGAATATAGGGTGGGAGGAGATCTGATATGTATTTTGGTCCAAGACCATTTTGTGATTTGTATGTAATTAGGAGGATTTTGAATTCAATTCTCTGAGAGACTGGTAGCCAGTGCAGGGATCTCAGGATTGGTGTAATGTGTTCAAATTTCTTTGTTTTTGTTAGGACCCTAGCAGCGGCGTTTTGGATGAGCTGCAATTTACGAACAGCTCCTTTAGATAGGCCTGTTAGTAGACCATTACAATAATCAAGTCTACTCGAAACAAATGCATGGATGAGTTTTTCAAGGTCTTGCTTGGACATGAAACCTCTCATTCTTGTTATGTTTTTCAGGTGATAGTAGGCTGATTTAGTTATTGAGTTTATGTGGCTGTTGAAGTTTAGATCGGAGTCTAGAATTACACCAAGATTTCTGACCTGTTTTTTACTGTGAAGAGAGAGAGAATCAAGTTTTGCACTGACTTTCGATCTTTTGTCAGGTGCACCGAATACAATTATCTCTGTTTTGTCCTTGTTTAGTTGGAGGAAGTTTTGTGTCATCCAGGCGTTTATTTGCTCAATGCAATTACAGAGATTGTCAATGGGACTATAGTCGTTCGGTGAGAGGGCTATGTAGATTTGAGTGTCATCCGCATAGTTGTGGTAGGCAATTTTGTTCTTTTTTATGATGTGTCCCAATGGAAGCATGTAGAGATTGAATAGAAGGGGGCCAAGGATTGACCCTTGGGGAACCCCACATGTCATTTTAATTTGGTCAGATACAAAGTTGCCAATGGAGACATAGTAGCTTCTGTCCTGTAGGTAGGATCTAAACCAGTTTAGGGCAGTGCCCGAAAGTCCTACCCAGGTTTTTAGTCTATCTATTAGAATGTCATGGTCTACAGTGTCAAAGGCAGCACTAAGATCTAGTAGTACCAAAACTGAGATTTTTCCGGAGTCTGTGTTTACGCGAATGTCATTAAGGACCTTAATAAGGGCCGTTTCAGTGCTATGTAGGGGGCGAAAGCCTGATTGAAAGTCATCAAAGAGATCATTTAGGGTCAAATAATTGCTAAGTTGTTCGTGGGCAACCATTTCAATAATTTTTCCTGTACAGGGAAGGTTTGATATGGGTCTGTAGTTGTTTAGTACAAATGGGTCTAGGCCGTTCTTTTTTAGTAGAGGCTTAATAACTGCAGTTTTCAGGGCTTCAGGGAAGATTCCTGATGAAAGGGAGGTGTTAATTATTTGTATTAGTTCGCCTGCCATGCAGCTAAATATGTTTTTAAAAAAGCTTGTTGGCAGGACATCAAGGGCACAGGTGGATGGTTTAAGACGTGACATGATTTTATCTAGGGTCTTGTAATCAATGGTGTTAAATTGTGACATGGTTGTTATGTCCGCCCTATTTGGGGTTGTTAATGGGGACATGTTTTTCATGCCTGACACAGAAGACCTAATGCCTTGTCTAATGGTTTCTATTTTATTGTTAAAAAAGGATGCAAGCTCATTGCATTTACTAGTTGAGTGAAATTCCTGAGCAATGGGTGTTGGGGGATTTGTTAGTCTGTCAACAGTTCTGAAAAGGATGCGGGCATTATTTATGTTATTGTTTATGATCTTAGAGAAAAATGATTGCCTGGCACTTCTTATTTCTAAGTTATAGTTCTGAAGATTCTCTTTATAGATATCATAGTGGACTTGAAGGTTTGTTTTTCTCCATCTGCGCTCTGCTTTACGACATTCTCTTTTTTGGGTCTTTACGGATGGGGCAGTTCTCCAGGGAGCTTTTTGCTTACCAGAGATGCATTTGGATCTAATGGGTGCAATATCATCAATGGTTTTTGTGATTTTTAAGTTGAAATCGTGTAGAAGGTCATTTACTGAGGTTGGAATAGAAGTTTGGGGTGGGGGGGCTAGGGAAAAGGCCTGTGTGAACAGTGCACTGGTCTTTTCATTGATATATCGTTTGGAAATAGTTTTAGACATAGTTTGAATAACAGGAAAGATAGATACGTCAAAGAATATGCAACAGTGGTCAGACAGGGCAATGTCAGTTACAACAACATTTGAAATATCTAGGCCTTTGGTGATGATAAGGTCCAGAGTGTGACCTCGATTATGAGTAGGGAGGTTCACATGTTGTTGAAGTTCAAAAACATCTAACAGAACAGAGAGTTCTTTGGCTTTGTTGTCCTCTGAGTTATCTACATGAATATTGAAATCACCAGCAATGATCAGACCATTAAATTCAGTAGTAATGATGGAGAGAAGCTCTGTAAGTTCATTAAAGAAGCTAGTAGAGTATTGGGGTGGTCTGTATAAAATTATAAAAATAATTCGAGTGGAACATTTAAAAACAACTGAAAGATATTCAAATGATAAAAATTCCCCGAAGGATTTCTGTTTGCAGTTAAAACTGTCTCGGAAGAAAGAGGCGATTCCACCACCTTTTTTGTGGGATCTAACGACATCTAAGGTTCTAAAATTGGGGGGTGCTGACTCAATAAGAATTGGTGTCTTGTTATCTTTATCTAACCAGGTCTCAGTGATAAATAAGAAATCTAGTTCATAGGAGCTAATCAAGTCGTTGATTAAGAGAGACTTATTAGCTAAGGATCTGGCATTGAAAAGTGCTAGCTTGAGTGGTTTTGTGTTTGGTCTCTGTGTGGGCTGTGTGTGGCAGGGTACAGAAATTAAATTTGAGGGGTGTATAAAGCATTCAGACTTGCAATTAACTGTTCTGTTACTGATATGAACAGGGATAGCAAGAGTTGAGAGTCCCAGCTTTATATCAGGAATGTCAATGGTATCAACTCTATGGAAGCAGGGACTGTTAGAGCATCAACTGATTCTGGGTGTCATCCGGGGGATGGGGATGGGTGTTGTAGATAGCATCCTGTGGCGGGGTAGGGCGATGGGTATTGTTGATGAGGCTGGCATTGTTGATGAGGCTGGCGTCACAGGGAGTGTGGGGCCAGGTGTTGTAGAATGGAGAGTTGCCTGAGATGGAGCAGCTTTCGGGGTGAGCTCTACTCCTGTCTTCACCATTTTCTCTAACCTAGCTGAGAAAGGCAGGAACGGCGTGAGTTGGAGGAAGGAGAGCTCAGTGGACTCAGTGGATGAGTGTCTCTGGGAGTTGGGGGTAGAGTGGTTTGGGGGGTCGGGGGCAGAGTGGTTTGGGGGGTCGGGGGCAGGGAGGGAGGGTGGGGGGAGAGAAAAGGGGCTGGACCGTCGCCTTAGTGGGGGTTCAGCCAGCTGTGATGAGTTTGGAGGGCCCTTTACTGTAGGCTGTGATGAGTCGCAGGACTGTGGGGAGAGTTTATCCACTGTGAGCAGTTCAGCTGCCTGTGCTGAGTCTGAAGAATCCTGCACTGTAGGCCTTTCAGTTGGTTCAAGAGCGAGGGAAGGGGGAGCAGAGTTTATGAGGTTGAAGAGTATGTTGTTCATCAAATGGTATTCTCCCGATCTGTTTAAGTGGAGGCCATCTCTTTTGAATAGGTCTCTCTGCCTCCAGAATATGTTCCAGTGGTCAATGAATTTCAGCCTTTTAAGTTGGCACGCAGCAGAGAGCCACGTATTAAGGCTTAGGAGCCGGCTGAATTCCAGGTTACCTCTGTCAACAGTGGGTAGCGGTCCACAGATGAATGTCTCAATCTTAAGCTTGTCAAGTCTATTGAAAAGTTCCATGAAATCACGTCTCAAGTCTACTGAGCCCATTTTACGTGAATCGGTTTGTCCCACATGTAATACAAGACGCTTTGTGTCTGGGTTTTTAGACAGTGTTTCTTCCAAATCTTTTGTTATTTCTGAGACCGTTAGGTTAGGAAGACAGTGGATATGTAATTTTTTACCTCTTACGTTTCTGATCGCCGAGTCTCCAATCAACAAAGTATCTTTTGGAGGTGAAGTCTGTTTCATCCGCTGCATGTCACACAGAGAAGTAGAAGAAGGAGGGGGTGACCTTGAGCTTGTGTCTGCGGGCCGGGGAGTCACCGGGGGGGGCCGGGGAGTCACGTGATTCCCAGGCCTGGGAAATCTTGGCGTGACTCTGATGTTCTTATCTCGGGCCTTGGGAGTCATGCCAGCTCGCTGCTCCGCGGGCCGGTGTCTCAGACTCCTATCTCGGCTCTGTTTAGTCATGCAAGCCCATGGCTCGGGCCTACCTGTTGCTAATGATGCTAGCGGTGCTAACGAGGACTTCAGTTGGCTGCTTTTCAGTAGTTTCGGGGGATAATTCATCTGTCCAGTGAATTTTGCAGCTGTCACCTGCCTCGTTAGCTTTGGGAAGTGTGAATTTTGATTTAAATCCTCTTCAATGGCTTGCGTGGGTGGAGAACCAGTAGCGTAGCGATTCTCGAGTGCGGAGAGTCGCCCCTGGAGAGTATATTCCAATAAGTCTACTCTCTTTGAAAGATCCACACAACTTTGACAGATAGCAGGCATGGTAGGAATAACAGCTATATAAAAAATAAAAAAAATGTTAAAACTATAAAAAAGAAGCAAGAAAAAAGGAGGAAAGCAGTGGTATAAGAGGAGCGAGGGAGAAACACGTCTAATCTACTCAGAAGCAGGAAGCAGCGCTGCTCAGAGAGGAATGGAGGTCTGTAACCAGCTCAGAGAGGAATGGAGGTCTACTAATAGACTAACTGCAGTCGCTACCCATCTTCCGTCTGAGACTGAAGACCCATCTCTTCAGGCTACACCTTAACGGCTCCTCCTGAGACATTTCTACCCCCCAGCGTCTCCTGAGACACCTGCTTTTCCCCTATACCATGCCTCCTAAAACTCCTATTGCCCCCTTTGTACTGTCTCTCCAATGCCCCCCTTGTACTGTCTCTCCAATGCCGACGGTTGATCGCCAGGCGCATACGCTTTGATAATATCTTCACTCCACGATCATCTAGTCTGGTCTGGCGCCTGTGCCGTCTGTTGTTCTTCCTGCACACAGGTAAACATATCCAGGATCTAGCAGCGTCGGCGTGCTCGCGTAAACAAACCCTGCGAATGTTTTACTTGCTCCGGGCAAGTAAAACAGTGTTACTGTCGAACCCTGAAAAGGCTTAGCTTGAAGAAGATGCGAACAGCATGTTGGTGACAACATTGATTACTGTACAAGCTTTACTGTACTGGGACAAACTTATGGAGCTATTTTAGTGCCATCAGAAATTGAATTGTATTTGACAGATTGAATTGAATATGAGCACAAATTGAATTGTATATTGTAGATATTAGGAGCCTAAATCCGATGGCCAGTTAGGCAAACTATTATATAGTGTCGTTGACGATCAATGATCGGCAATGATGATATCATTGTTTGCCTGACTGGCCATCGGATTTGAGATCCTAATATCTAAAAAGCGATACAGTTTTCTTAAAGTAGCAAAGACCACAAATTTCCATTGACTGCCAGTCAAACTTCTACACTTCTAGCACCCAACAGGGGACGTGATCGTTCTGATGACAGGGAGATGACGTATGACTGCTCTGGAGACAGACTGAAAGGACACACATTGCCTATTTCATTACTTTTCTCCATATAACTACGTCGATCATTGATCGGAAACCACACTATACAATAGTTTGCCTAACTGGCCATCGGATTTGGGCATCTAATATCTTAAAAGCAATACTGTTTTCTTATTTTAATAGGATTAAAGTAGCAAAGACCAGAAATTGACCGCCAGTCAAACTACACGCGCAATTGCTCTTAGAATCGGTGCTCTATTATTCTACCTAGCCCAGAGTCCCCGGATGAGTGCCTCTAAAACTGAATTGTATTTTGAGAAAAACCGAATTGTATTTAGAGAAACTGAATTTGAAAACTGAATTAAAATAATGAAAACTGAATTGAATAGAATTCAATCTGTCAAATACAATTCAGTTTTGGCTCAGATTCAATTCAATCTGTCAAATACAATTCAATTTCTGATGGCACTAAAATAGCTCCATACAACCTTCCCATCCTAGCAGGCATCCAGCCCGCAGGCCTCCGCCGCATGGGAGCCACAGCACGTTTCGCCTGCCGGGCCGTGGAGCTTAATAACCATCTGCTCCATGATAGGCTCACTATAACAGCGGATCCTGCCGCACAGGATCTCAGGCAGCAATGCAGAGATCTTAACATCAGTGCGGCAGGATGGGCGGATTATACGTGGCGCGCGGAGTGGGAGGCAAACACCTCCAAACTCCGCAACCACATCCCAGTCGCCGGCCCTGAGCCCCTCGGGATGGACTTGCCAAGGCTATCCTGGGTGAGGCTCAATCGTCTCTGGACCGGCGTCGGGCGTTTCCGCTCATCAATGCACAGATGGGGCTTGGCCCCAAATACGTCGTGCGAGTGTGGCGCAGAGGACCAAACCGCAGACCATGTTATCCTGGATTGCCCGGTGTACCACCCACCCAACGGGATGCATGGTCTGTCGGTATTAGATGACGAGACGATGACGTGGCTTCTGGAGGGGTGTCCAGAAATATAGCCCGGGTGAGCCCCTCAACCAGGTCTCGGGTGGTAAAAGGGTAGCCCCTCGGCCCCGAGCCTGGTGGAGTGGGGAGGAAAACAACTACCCATACTCCGAAGGAAGAAGAACTGTACAAGCATCTTGCTTGCTAATATAAATGTGATTATTAACTGGTCTTATTATTGATTAGACTAACCGCCTGGCTCTCTTTCTCCAGCCTGTCGACCTCGTCTCCCAGAATCCTGTGCTTCTCCTCCATGGAGTGCAGGAGTGCCTCGTCCACGTTGTACAGCTTCTCTGTGGAAGACAAACAAACAAATAAATTATAAACAACAATAATACCCCCCCCCCTAATTAAAATTGAAGAAGAAGAAGAAGAAACAAAGTCGTTCCAGGGCGTACTCAGTTTAAGCAGGTACTGTTCGTCCTCGTCTTCGAACGTGTCGGCCCCCTGCATGAACTTGGCGTAGGTCTCAGTTGTATACTCCATGAAGAGCTGTGACACACATACCTGTTATGTCATCCCTTCTTTTTCTCTCTCTCTCTCTCTCTCTCTCTCTCTCTCTCTCTCTCTCTCTCTCTCTCTCTCTCTCTCTCTCTCTCTCCCAATAAAGCAGAATAATTAAGCAAATCAAATCTCATTTGTCACACACACATACGAGTATACCTTGTGGTACTCCACGCCCTCCTCAACGGGCATGTTGCCATCAGAGAAGGAGTCCTGGAACAGCAGGTCCTGTTCCCTCATGCAGCAGTATATCTGTCAACAACAACAACACAAAGTCACCTTGGTTATTCATTATTTGCATGTTATAACATTTACATTTTTGGCATTTAGCAGACGCCTTATTCCAAAGCGACTTACAATCAATACATTTTAATACTAAGCAAGTGAATCATCAATCCACCAGTCGTAGCAGGAAGAGTAATCTAGCTCAGGCCTGGGGCCATTGATAGAAGGAAAAACCTTCTATCACCTTCTTCTAAACCTAGTTTTTTATATATATTTAGACACTGGAGAAACAATACAAGGGGGCAATATAAGTTTTGAGGGACACAGTAGAGGGGAAAAGCGGGTGTCAGGAGAAGCAGTGCTGGGGGGCAGGGTTCGACAGTAACGCCGTTTTACTTGCCCGGAGCAAGTAAAACATTTGCTGGGTTTGTTTGCGTGAGCCCGACGACGCTGCTGGA
>NC_137690.1:2983421-3073421 GCF_963989245.1 Nansenia antarctica
ACACACACACACACACACACACACACACACACTAGGGCTGCAACTAACGATTATTTTGGTAGTCGACTAATCTGTCGATTCTTTTTTCGATTAGTCGTGATTAGTCGTGTGGCTTTTCGCTGCGCGTAAATGGCGACGCAGAAGCATAAATCCGGCTTAACTAGCTATCTAACCTAACGTTACGCCAAGCTACAGCTGCTCACAGAGCTAGTTGATTGGCTAGCTAGCATTGCTGGCTAGACTACAGACAGCTCACGTTAGTAGGCTACGCTTGGCGCTGTTTATCTTACAGACAGCTCGCTGGTGGACTCAACATAATTGAAATAGCATTCACTTATCAAGCATCATTCATGATCATCCACCATGACTACCTGGTATTTTAATAGCGACCACCCCTCACTTCATTTCATCTCGCGTTCTCCTGGCTTCAACATGGAAAACCCCTGCTACGTAACGTTACATACAAGCGCCTTACCCAGCTGATTCTTGCATGGCTCCCGTTTAAAAAAAAAAAGTAAAACAAAAAATATATATATTTTTTTTTTTTTAAATATACGATGCGTCGACACTAAAATTCCACGTCGACGAGTTTTTATGATCGACGTCGTCGATTATGTCGACTAATCGTTGCAGCCCTAACACACACACACACACACAGACACAGACCCAGACACACACAGAACCACAGACACACACAGAACCACAGACAGACACACACACACACACGACCTCTGGGCGTGTCAGAGCGGCGTGACTCACCCCAGGTCTCTGAGGATGCGGGGGATCTCCTCCTCCACCTTGGAGCTGGGCACCAGGAAGGTGGGGTCCAGCAGGCAGTAGATGAACTCAAAGATCTTCAGGAACTCCTTGGTGGAGGGAGAGGTGAGGGCCTTGGTGGACATGGACCCCTGGAAGCCCCTCTCTGACAGGAACTACAAGGGAAGCAGAGGTGGATTAAGACAAGTTACCGCTGCTCGTGTGTTGGGTTAGGGCAGTGTCTCTCAAGGTGTGGGGCACGCCCCCACAAGGGGGGGCAATGGCATTCCTGGGGGGCGCGAGAGACAGATAGGAGGTCAACAAGCAGGGTTCCCACACCTTCTGAAACATCAAATTCAAGCACCTTTCAAGGACTTTCAAGACTCGATTCCCTCAAATTCAAGGACCCAACGCGGCAGTTTGAGACAGATCTAGCCACAGCACAGCAAAACAACATATTGTGAAATATTTGTAAAGTTAAGCAATACATAGACTTATTTACTACCGTAATTTCCGGACTATAAGTCGCTCCGGAGTATAAGTCGCATCAGTCAAAAAATGCGACATTAAGAGGGAAAAACATATATAAGTCGCACTGGACTATAAGTCGCATTTATTTAGAAATATATTTCACAAAGTCCAAGACCAAGAACAGACATTTAATCTGGAAAGGCAAGTTTATTCAACTACACAATAGCACATAGAACAACAGGCTGAATAGAAGTATGTTAACATAACACATTAACAGTTATTCAGCAACACAATAGCATAAAGAACATACCTGGGAGGCTGAATAGGCCAAATGAACATAACAAGCCAGCGAGTCCAACAAGCAAGTTACCAGTAAGCAAGTTCACCAAGCTACCGTTTGCTTAGCTTCAACAAGCTAATGTTTTAGATAACTTCTTCAGGGGTATAGGAGCAGCATATAGTTGTCACAAGCCCAGAGCGGCCCAGAGCGCCCTCTGTCGGCTGTAGACGGTAATGTTTACTCCTTGGTTCATGTCAGTCAGTATGAAATTCTATATATATTGACATATAAGTCGCACCTGACTAAGTCGCAGGACCAGCCAAACTATGAAAAAAAGCGCGACTTATAGTCCGGAAAATAGTAGTTGACGAGCTAAGTAAAACATCTTTGAATATTATTAAAACATTTTTGAGAGAGAGAGAGAGAGAGAGAGAGAGAGAGAGAGAGAGAGAGAGAGAGAGAGAGAGAGAGAGAGAGAGGGGAATTCAAGCACTTTCAATGACCCATCATGTCTATTTTCAAAAACTTTTAAGACCTTGATTTTTTTTCCTCTCAAATTCACAAACTTTCAAGGATTTCAAGGACCTGTGGGAACCCTGACAAGTTACAATCAGCTTCTGACCTGTTCCAATCGTAGCCTAGCTGTTCAAAATGAAGGTATTTCTAACAGGGACACTGACAGGGAAAAGAAAAAACAGGGTTGCCTGCCACGCTTGCCTTGAAATCATTTTCCATACCACATCTTGATTTTCCAGGTACCATGTTTTGTGATGATATCTAGACCGTTAAAACTTTCCGCCCCCGCCCGTCCACCACACCGGCCCACCCCCAGAGGACACCTGACTACTTACTTGATTTAAAAGATGTGCCGTCTAGATGTGCAGTCTAGTCTAGATGTGCGATCAGCTCTTAAATGCTTAGAGATAGTTCGCTGTCTAACCAGTGTTTTGATAGCTCAGTGTAGATGTATTAAACTAGAACTAATTTCCAGCCTAGAACACCACTGGGCTGAAAAACTTGGTTCCCTAAAACGTATAGGTGATGGTGGTGATTCCAATTCATCAGAGCAGTCATACGTCATCTCCCTGTCATCAGAACGATCACGCCCCCTTTTGGGTGGCAGAATTGTTAGAGGTTTGACTTGCGGTCAATGCAAATGTATGGTCTTTGCTACTTTTATACGTTAAAATAAGAAAACAGTATTGCTTTTTAGCAATTAGGAGCCCAAATCAGATGGTGTCGTTGCCGATCAATGATCTACGTCGTTATATATTTTAAAAATCATGAAATAGAGGTTGATGTGTGTCCTTTCAGTCTGCCTCTGCCTATGTGGCTGAACGACCCTAACCCTGAGATGTCATATAACCCTAACCTGCATACAACTACCTTATTGAATCTCCAGATAATGTATTTCTGACATCACTTGCTGTAGTTAAGATACTTTATTTTTCTGTTTTGGTAGTCTGTCCAATGTGACACTTGCCCTCCTCCACCGGCCCTAGTTTTGGATCTAGCTTGCTGTTCATTATTTTGATAATAAATCATAGCTAGCTAGCTATAACATCTTCATATAAAATATATACATACACACATACATATACTATATATACCATACAGGCTAAATACTGATCACATGGCAAATGCATCATCTATTAAAGTAGCAAAGATCACACATTTGCATTGACCGCCAGTCAAACTTCTACCACTTCCTGAGTAAATCCAACGTTCCTACGCTGAGATATGACCGTTTTAGCACATCAATGTTTGTTTGCAACAATGAACCATGTGCTTGCCAACCAACATTGATAAAGCCACATTTAGAACAGCCACAGACAGTTCCAAGCCAACTACTTACATTTGAGAATAAACTTCAATTATTAAATGTTTTAGAAAGCCTATCAAATTTTCCAGGACAACACAATTTTTCCATGTACATTTTCGATTTTGCTCAGTTTCCATGCCTTTTCCAGGTATGGAACAGGGCTTAATAATTTCCATGTTTTCCCTGTTTTCCAGGTAGCGTGGCAACCCTGAAAAAGCCAGAAAATCTAAATGCTTAGAGTAGGGATGCACCGAAAGTCGGCCACCGAATGTATTCCGCCGGAAATAGCAAAAAAAGCACTGTGGCAAATGTTATCGCCTGTTTATGTATTGTAGCTAGCACGGTAAATGGACTGCACTTATATAGCACCTTATTCCAGAGCACTTTACAACGGCTCACTGGGAGCAATTTGGGGGGTTCCGTGTGTCTTGCCCAAGGACACCTTGACGACACGTGGCCAGCCGGGGATCGAACCGCCGACCGTGCGATCATTAGAGAGCCGTCGGCTGCCCCGTACCTCGCACAGCTGCCTGATGCACTGCTGGACGAAGGCCTTGTCGTGGAGAGGCCGGACGTCCTTGAGCTTCTCTGGGCCGCCCAAGGCCCCGAAGGCGCTGTTACGAGCCATACCCGCCCCGCTGGTCCTGCAGAGAGAGCAGAACACCGTCAGAACACACAGACCTGCTCACCTGCTCACCTGTTCACCCAGACTACGGCCATCCTACTGAAACAGCTCCATTAACGGCCGGTTTCACAGACAATGCGTAATCCTAATCCTAGACAGGTAAAACCATCTTCAATGGAAATTACTATCATTTAAAAAAAAGTAAATTTATGTTTTTAGGTTATTTCTGCTTTATTGGGATAGAGACAGTATAGATTGGCAGGAAAGGATGGGTGAGAGAGAGAGAGAGGAGGATAGAGACAGTAGAGATTGACAAAAAGGATGGGTAAGAGAGAGAGAGAGGAGGATAGAGACAGTAGAGACTGACAGGAAAACTGTGTGAGAGAGAGAGAGAGAGGAGGATAGAGACAGTAGAGACTGACAGGAAAACTGGGTGAGAGAGAGAGAGAGAGAGGAGGATAGACAGTAGAGACTGACAGGAAAACTGTGTGAGAGAGAGAGAGGAGGGATGACATGACAGGATAGGTCAATGGCCGGAATCAAACCAGGGACCCTGCGGTTACATTGCATGCACCTTAGTGAGTGAGGGGGGCGCTTAGTGGCGTAGCGCACTATGGTGTCAGCCTTGTAATCGCAGGGTCCCCAGTGCATGTCATCCCTCCTCTCTCTCTCATCCATCCTTCCTGTCAATCTCTACTGTCTCTATCCTCCACTCTCTCTCATCCATCCTTCCTGTCAATCTCTCCTGTCTCTATCCTCCTCTCTCTCTCTCATCCATCCATCCATCCTTCCTCTCTCTCTCTCTCTCACCCATCCTTCCTGTCAATCTCTCCTGATTCTATCCCATTAAAGCAGAAATGCCCTTTTTTTTAATTAAAAGACATGAAAAACAGAGTATTTCAGTCTTCACGTGGCTGAGCTCATCTTACCGATTTCCAAAGAAACTGGTCCTCCTCTCCGAGGTGCCGGACTGGGGCTTGGGTATACTCAGCTTGCCGAAGGACGGTTGTTTACTGCGATGAAACAAAAGAATAGCAAATAATGCAATTCAATTCAACTTCAAGATGCAGTGCACTAGGAACATGACGTGGTATTCTACCATGATGAACAAGCTCCAGTAAAATACAACATACAACAGCAAGACGACAACACAACAATACTCAAGACAAAATGTACAGTACCAATATGAGTGAAATAAATATACTGTACAACTAAGTGCGAGAACATGTAAAGTGCAAGGTGCGATGATCAGGAGTTATTGAGGAGGGCTGTGTGGCTTTGGGGAAGAAACTGTTCAAGTGGCGTGATGTTTTTGACCTGGTGGCCCTGTAGCGCTGTCCAGAAGGGAGTAATGCAAACAAGCTGTGAGCTGGATGTGATGTGGGGGGTCAGCCACAATCTTGCGTTCTCTCTTCAGTGATCTGCAGCTATGGAGGTCTGTGATGGGAGGCAGGGGGCAGCCCATGATCCGCTCAGGTAATATAATACCTATCTTGTTGAACTTCGACCTTCAGGCTTACTGTGTATCTGACATTACATTTACATGTTGGGAATTTAACAGACGCCTTTATCCAAAGTTACAACAAAATACATGTGACTAAGTACGTGTCCACCAGTCATAGCAGGACAGAGTAACCTATACTCAGAGCAGGGGCCATTGGCAGTCGTAATGCTAGAAGGACGTTTTTTATACGATTTTTAAGTTGTTGGTTTTTTTACATGATCTAGGCTCGACTTTAGCATAATAGCCGCCTGGATTTTCAACATCCTGGATGTGTGACACAGCTGTTGTTGTTGTCGTTGTCGATGAGACTCACTTCTGGGGTGTGGCGTACATCATACTCATCCTGTTACCGTCGTTGTTCACCCGCTGGGGGAGGAGCTCCGACAGCCTGGGGTTGCTGGAGGCACGGCGCATCCTGGATCTAAACACATCCACACACAAATATGATGTGCAATATGACAACCCATGTCGTTGTATGGTGCCTGTACTGTATTAATGACAATAAAGACCATTCATTCATTCATTCATGTGCATGTAGGGTGACTTCGGCTGGTGTGGGACACCTAACCTCCAGTGTGTTTATGTTCTCACTAAATCTACTTTACATTTTCAATCATTCGATTTAGCAGACAGACATCCATGCTAAACCTATAGTAAAAGACCCGACTTCACCCTACACCACCAGGTAGAGCGTCACATAGAACCTCTCTCTCTCTCTCTCTCTCTAAAGATAAACACTGAGAAAGTACTCTCTTGTCTAATGTATTCCTAGTTTCCATACCATTTAGCTACGAACAGCAAGTCCTTTTTTAATACAAGAATATTCACAAAACAGGAACGATAGAAAAAAACTGTTAACCCCAAACAATTCATTCATATTTAAGACAGAAGATTACATTCCACAGGTGTGTTTAAGATAGAAGATAGAAGATAGTGAATTACATTTCACAAATGTTTGTTTTGTCAAAGATACATTAAGGCTGGAAAAGATTCTGCTAGCATAGCGCATGCGCACTGGGTCTGATGTGTAGCTTGCTAGATAATCGGCTGGCGTTGGCTTTTAACAATTTCGCAACTAACTTCATCTCTAAGACCTAGTTAGCTCTCTAGACTTCACTAACGTTAGAGGAGCTGACGTCTGTTATCGTGTTAAGCTTTAATAACCTGTATGAATTACGCACCTTTCCATTTTCTATAACTTGATGTCAGCCCGTTTGAAAGCACCTCTCTCGAGCGTCTGAAGTCAAAACAACCGCCAAAACAACCAACGGTGTTGACGTCATGACGTTCATTTGTTGGTTGACGTTTTTACGTTGTTCGTTTACGTTGACGTTCGTTTCAACGGAATGTCTAGTAGTTCAAAAAGTGTTTTTGCCTACCAAAACGCAAACGCATGTAATTCCAACAATAAATTCATTTGTTGTGAACGTTATATATCGTGGAAAAGTTCATTATTTTCCATAATTTAATTCAAAAAGTAAAACGTTTATGTATTCTAGATTCATTACACACAAAGTGAAATATTTCAAGCCGTTTTTGATTTAATGTTGATGATTACGGCTTACAGCTCATGAAAATGAAGAAATCCAGGATCTCAAAATATTTGAATATTACATAAGACCAATCAAAAAAAGGATTTATAATACAGAAATAACCATTCTGACCTTCTGAAAAGTATCAATACTTGGTCGGGGCTCCTTTTGCATGAATTACTGCATCATCAATTCATCAGCGCAATTGCGCGTCATCTGCCTGTCATCAGAATGATCACGCCCCTTTTTGGTTGTGAGTTCAAATCCCGCCTGAAACCACACCACTACTAGTGTGCCCTTGAGCAAGGCACTTAGCCCTCAGTTACTCCAGGGGGAATGTCCCTGGAATTCGTAATTGTAAATCGCTTTGGATTAAAAGCATCTGCTAAATGGCAAAATTAATTAATTAATGTGTGCCTCTCCACTCTTCCTCCAGACTCTGCTGATTTCCAAATGAAATGCGACATTCTCCACAGGCCGATTGCCTCCATGCTGCGGCGCATTGATGCAGTAATTCATGCAAAAGGACCAAGTATTGAGTGCATAAATGAACATACTTTTCAGAAAGGTCGACATTTCAGTATTACAAATATTTTTTTTCTATTGGTCTTATGTAATATTCTAATATTTTGAGATACTGGATTTCAGATTTTCATGAGCTGTAAGCCGTTATCAACATTAAAAAAAGGCTTGAAATATTTCACTCTGTGTAATGAATCTAGAACATATGAAAGTTTCACTTTTTTATTTAAATTACAGAAAATATAGAACTTTTCCACAATATATATATTTTTTTTTTTAGATGCACCTGTAGATAATAATATGCAAATTAAATTCCCTTGAAATCCCTAGTGAACATGTGACACTTTCACAAGTGACAAAGAGAAGTAGAACATTTATTGCAGTATTTGTTCCACCAAAGCGGGATGGGACCCCTCGCCCCCGTTATGACTAGGGTGACCTAACACAACAAAATCTACATTTACAAAATACCCTCCTGTCAGATACTGCATGCGTGGTTTTCGAAATAGAATAAATTATATCCAGAAGATTCCGCCATTGTACAGCATGGTGAACAAAAAGTGAACAAAAACAAAAATAAAGTTTCTCAGAAAAAGATCTAAAAGAGCTAAAAAGAAAACCATAAGGAGCTAGTAGTTTAAACTCCAAAAACACTTTAATAGGAACATCAAAAAGACTAATTTTCCAACATTCACTTGAGGTATTATTCTTTCTTTTTTTTTTACAGCTTTTTTTCTGAGATATAAACATTTGAGTTTTTGTTGTGTTAAACTATGATACAGTAGGAATAGAAATTAAACAACTATGTTCTGCTGCACAACAGCGAAGGAACTCCCACACAATGTTTTTTTTGGGGAACATTTCCCTCTTTCTCAATTCTCCTCTCCTCTTCCTCCTCTCCTCTCCTCTTCCTTCTCTCCTCTGAAACCTTAATGCCTCCTGGATCCAACTTTTATGCATTTTTTTTTCATCACAAACAAATACAAGCAGTCTTTCTAATATAATATATTTTCTTAGCAAGAATTTACGCATGTAAAAGTATGTAGTGTCAAATATTCTTGCAACTCTGTGTTTATAAAAAAAGAAAAGAAAACAAAAGGAAAACAAAAAAGGTTAGGAATCCAGTGAAGTTTGGCTGTGGTGTTGGAGGTGGTGTGTGGGGGGGGATTTGGTTTTTTTGGGGTTGGGGGTTGGGGCTGATAGTAGAAAGTAGCAGTAGGGTTCATTAGCTGGCAGTGCCACCGTCCCTGGCCGAGTAGAGAGACCGTAAAGTCTGCGCCATTTTGTTGGTCAGTTTGTGGTTGCTGGTCAAGGAGATCTTCTTGCAGATGATGTCAGACTCCTTGATAGTGTCCACCCGAGGCTTCGCCCTCCTCGTCTGGGTCCAGGTGCTCCATCAGCATCTTGAACTGGGGAGGGAGGGAGGGGGAGAGGGAGGGTGGAGGGAGGGAGGGTGGGGCGAGAGAGAGAGAGATTGGATACTGTACTGAGACTGGCTGCTCTTGGAGAGAGGCTGGCAGAGGGTTAATTCAGAGGGAATCTGGCTTTACACAACATTACGAACGCTTGAACAGTATAATCACAGTAGGAGCAATAAAAAATAGGGGTTTTTCCAGACTATCCTCCTCTTAATATCAACACTTAATGTCCAGGTACTGCTTGACTATCCTCTTAATATCAACACTTAACGTCCAGGTACTGCTTGACTATCCTCTTAATATCAACACTTAATATTCAGGTACTGCTTGACTATCCTCCTCTTAATATCAACACTTAATATTCAGGTACTGCTTGACTATCCTCTTAATATCAACACTTACGTCCAGGTACTGCTTGACTATCCTCTTCTTAATGTCGTGAGTGAGGGTCGCGCCGGTCAGGTTGTTGGACAGGAAGTCGATGGTTTGGCGAGGGTTGAAGTGGACTGTGCTCTTCCTGTTGACCGCTTTGTCGTAGATCTTGGCGGATTCCGTTGGCGAGTACTTCTGGATTTTACTGCGGGGGAGAAGGAAATGACAGTGTGTGAGAGAGGGAGTGAGTGAGGGAGTGAGGGAGGGAAGGAGTGAGGGAGGGAGGGGAGGAGTGAGGGAGGGAAGGAGGGAGGGAGGGAGTAAAAAGGAATTCTCCATTTCATATGAGTGATCAGCAGGTTTGTCAAGTCTATGAGATCGAGTGAGTGTTGAGTGCTTTAAATGTGCTTATTTTGCAAATGAGAAAGTACAGATATTTCAACAATACAGATATTTAAAGTGTTCAGATATCTGATGTTTCACCGTGTAAACGGATTATTGGGTTTGTCAATGTTCAACTGTTGAATAACTTCAGATAAGTTACCTCAGATAAGTTACCTCAGATAAGTCTGATTACCTCAGATAAGTTACCTCAGATAAGTTACCTCAGATAAGTCTGATTACCTCAGATAAGTCTGGCTGGTGTCTCACCTGTCTGGTTCAGATATCTGTTTGATACTCATTCTCCCTCCCTATCCCTCTCTCCTCTCTTCCCTCTCCTCCCCCCCCCCTCCCTCCCTCCCTCCACCCCTCACTCCCTCCCCTCCCTCCCTCCTCCCCTCCCTCCCTCCCTCCCCTCCCTCCCTCCCCTCCCTCCCTCCCTCCCTCCCCTCCCTCCCCCTCACCTGTCAGAGAAGCCGTAGAGGTTCTTCAGGTGCTGTTTGAGGACCTGCAGTAGCAGGATGCCCTGCGAGGCATTGGCGAATTCCAGCAGCGGGGCGGCGTTGTCGGGCAGCAGCCTCATCACCTTGTCCAGGTCCTCCACGTCCAGCTCCTCCAGGTCCGACTCCTCCTCCTCCTCCTCCACCTCCTCCTCCTCCTCCTCCTCCGAGCTCAGCTGCTCCCTCCGTTTGGCCTTCTTGGGCCTCCGTACCACGTCTTCGTCATCGTCGTTTTCTTCGTCCTCGTCTTCGTCGCTCCGGGCCGAGTGTTCGCTGTTGTTGTTGTTGTTCCTCCTCTTCCTCCTCCTCTCTTCCGTCGTCGTCGTCTCCTCCTCTTCCTCCTCCTCCTCCTCTCCGTCCAAGCCGCCGCTCTTTTTCTTCTTCCACTCCCCCCCCCTCTCTTTCTTCACCTTCTTCTTCTTCTTCTCTCTGCGCCGTGGCTCCTTCAGCAGAGACTGGGGGAGGGGGAGGGAGGGAGGGAGAGAGGGAGGGAGGGAGAAGGGAGGAGGGAGAGAGGGAGGGAGAGTGAGTATCAAACATATACATGCCATGTCTGACATGACACAGACAGAGTGATTTCAGTCTTTAGTGTAAGGGATTAGGTTTGCTATGTGTGTGTGTGTGTGTGTACCTCTCTGAAGGTCTGCAGCAGGTTGGATCCAGACACAGACAGGGTGATGTCTATGTGGTGCATGATGAACAGGGGCTCGTCCTGGCTCTGGAAGGGGAAGCAGGCCAGGTTGTCTGCGATGAACAGCAGCATGTTCACGTCCGTCTTCTGCCAAAGGTACACAGGTAGGTACACGTACACACACACACACACACACACACACACACACACACACACACACACACACAGACAGACAGAAAGACACACAGACACAGACACAGACACAGACACAGACACAGGCACAGACACACACACACACACACACACAGACACAGACACAGACACAGACACAGACACAGACACAGACACACACACAGACACAGACACAGACAGACACAGACACACACACTGGTCAATACAACAAATTGTTACTGCTTTCACCAGCAGCAGCAGCTGTCTCACAAAAAAATTCACAAAAAAGTACCTGAACCTTCGGGAGCTGGTTTCTCTGGCTGCTTTTAAAACGCTCTTAAGTGACATGATGGACTCAAGCACTTCTGGCTGCAAATGTTCTGAATGATGATGGTTCTGTAATTCGTCCTTTGTTTTTATTTTAAACTGTTTCATGTTTGTTTCATGTATGTATGAATGAATGAATGAATGAATGAATGAATGAATGAATGAATGGACTTTATTGTCATTGCTACAGTACAGGTACCAAACAACGAAATTTAGGAGGGGTGGCTCCCCTGGTGTTAGGAAAGGGAAAAAAAAAAACTTTTAAAAAAATCACAAGAAGGGAAGGAGCTGGTTTACATAAATAAAGGCTATGTACACTATCCACTGTACTATACTGTACAGAGAGACAACTAGGGTTGTCATATTGCACAATAGTATTGTTTCACATTTATTTAAAGTGTCACAGTTTGCAGGCTTGAAATGTACATGTTTGTACATGTTTGTGCCTCAGCACTACACCTGATTTCAGTCCAGCAGCTGCCATACAATCCGTCCAGACTGTCCAGGGCCCAGAACTTAGGTCTTTGCTGTGTTCAGGGCCTGGACGGCCCTGTGGTAGAAGCTGTTCTTCAGTCTGTTTGTCTTTGCGGCCAGGGTCCTGAACCGCCTTTTCGAGGGCAGCCTGGTAAAGTGTTCGTACCCAGGGTGGGTCGGGTCCCTGGAGATCTTGGAGGCCTTCCTGAGACAGCGTGTGTTGTACAGCTCTTCCAGAGAGGGGAGGGGGGCGCCGGTGATCTTCTGTGCTGTTCTCACGACTCTCTGTAGCGCATTTCTCTCCGCTGTTGTGCAGCTGGAGAACCAGTTGCAGATGCCGTAGGTGAGGATGCTCTCCACTGCGCCGCGGTAGAAGGTCACCAGTATCTCCTGCTTGCTGTGTTCCTTCCTGAGGACTCTCAGGGTGTATAGCCGCTGTTGTGCCCTCTTGATGGTGCCTTTTGTGTTGTCCTTCCAGGTCAGGTCATCCCGCATGTGCATCCCCAGGAATCGGAGGGTTGAGACTCTCTCCACGCTCTCTCCGTCGATGAGCAGGGGCTGGATCTCAGACTTTTTCCTCCTGAAGTCTACAATGATTTCCTGGGTCTTTGACTTGTTCAGCAGCAGGTTGTTAACCTTGCACAGCTTGCTCAGTTGCTCTACCTCATCCCTGTACGCCGCCTCGTCCCCCCCCGAGATGCATCCCACCACGGTGGTGTCGTCTGCAAACTTTACGATGGAGTTGCTGGGGTGGACGGGGGTGAAGTCGTAGGTGTAGAGGTTGTAGAGGATGGGGCTTAGCACGCAGCCCTGTGGGGACCCAGTGCTGAGTCTGAGAGCTGTGGAGGTGTGGGGGCCCACCCGCACCCTCTGGGGGCGGTCGGTCAGGAAGTCCTTGATCCACGCACATATAGAGTGTGATAGACCCAGGTCTAGTAGTTTGGTCACTAGCCTGTCTGGAAGGATGGTGTTGAAGGCGGAGCTGAAGTCCACGAAGAGCAGTCTCGCGTAGCTGTTTCCCCTCTCCAGGTGGGATAGAGTGGCGTGGAGAGTCGTCGCGATGGCGTCCTCTGTGGACCTGTGGGCTCTGTAGGCGAACTGGTATGGATCCAGGTTGGGCGGGAGGCGTGTGAGTATGTGGGCCCGGACTAGTTTCTCGAAGCACTTCATGATGATTGGTGTGAGTGCCACCGGGCGGTAGTCGTTTAGGCAGCTCACCGTGCTTTTCTTCGGGACTGGGATGATAGTTGAGGTTTTCAGGCAGGGTGGGATGGTGGCCTGGGACAGGGACTGGTTAAAGATGTTGGTGAAAACCCCGGCCAGCTGGTCGGCGCAGTCTCTCAGCACCCGTCCCAGGACGCCATCCGGCCCCGAGGCTTTCCTGGGGTCCACCGCCTTCAGTACGCGTCTCACTTCATGCTCTGTGAGGGTGAGGCTGCTGAGAGCTGGAGAGAGTGGTGTTTGTGTTGCGGTTACCTCCGTTCGCCCCTCGTCGAAGATGGTGTCGTAGAAGGTGTTCAGCTCGTCGTAGAAGGTGTTCAGCTTTCCCGCCAGCAGGGAAACCCTGCAGTTGTCAAGCTGTTGTAAAAGAGAGTTTTAAAATCTCAGTGAGTTTTTATTCCTGGTTAAATAAAGGTTAAATACAATTTAAAAAAATGTAACAAATAATAATATATACATTTTTTTTTTTTTTTTAAATAAACATAAAACATGTAAAAAGTGTATTCATGGTTAAATAGAAATTACAAGTAAAAAAATTAAAATGTACAAGTTTTAAATTGAAAAATGAAAAAATACAAATAAAACATGTCAAAATGCGGGGGTGACTCACGGAGCTGTCGTCGAACAGGTTGAGCAGGGAGATGAGGAAGGCGCGGCGGTGCTGGCGGTTGGGCCGGACCATGGAGAAGAGGTGGGCGCAGAGGGCCGAGGTGGTCTCGTCCTGGCGGAAGCCCCGGATGATGCAGCTCTTCCGGGACAGAGCGATGGCCTGCTGCACCTGGTAGGACATCTTCATGCCCGCTACCGCCTTCATCTGGGGGGGGGGGGGGGGGGGAGGGAGGGAGAGAGGGAGGGGATTTGTTTATTTAATTATTTCTTTCTCTCTTTTTTTAGGAGGCAGGCGAATTTACAAGACGTGCCAACTAGTGGTGGTTGTGTGTAAGTAGCAGCTTCCCATTGTAAAGACTATGGTCATGTGACCCCCGAGGCGGCTCTTATAGTAGGTAACATAGACACGGCTCTTCTAGTGTTACGCACATTTTACTAACATTGTTTCACCTGTCTGTCTGACGCAGGTTCAACAACACTGTTTCCTGTGTGATGCGTTTCCTGTACGTGGGACCTACTGTGTGTGTGTGTGTGTGTGTGCGTGTGTGTGTGTGGGGGACCTACGTGGATGAAGCCGGTGTGTGTGCGTGTGTGTGCGTGCGTGTGTGTGCGCGCGTGTGTGTGCGTGCGTGGGCGTGTGTGTGTGTGTGGGGGACCTACGTGGATGAAGCCGGGGTACTTCTTGTCGATCTCCACCAGCTGCTGGTCCGCCTTGTTCCTCATGCTGGGCTCCGGGTCCGTTCCCATGGCGATGAGGTAGGGAACACACTGCAGAGGCACGGCACGCTTAGGTGTACAGCACATCTCATACAACAGGGGGGTGTGTTTACCTGTACAGGTGTGTGTTAGAACACTCAGGTGTGTGTGTGTGTGTACCTGTACGGGGTGTATGACAGAACACTCAGGTGTGTGTGTGTGTGTTTACCTGTACGGGTGTGTGTTAGAACACTCAGGTGTGTGTGTGTGTGTGTGTGTGTGTGTGTTTACCTGTACAGGTGTGTGTTAGAACACTCAGGTGTGTGTGTGTGTGTGTGTGTTTACCTGTACAGGTGTGTGTTAGAACACTCAGGTGTGTGTGTGTGTGTGTGTGTGTGTGTTTACCTGTACAGGTGTGTGTTAGAACACTCAGGTGTGTGTGTGTGTGTGTGTGTGTGTGTGTTTACCTGTACAGGTGTATGACAGAACACTCAGGTGTGTGTGTGTGTTTACCTGTACAAGGTGTATGACAGAACACTCAGGTGTGTGTGTGTGTGTGTGTGTGTGTGTGTGTGTGTGTGTGTGTACCTGTACGGGGTGTATGAGTCCCTGGTTGAGTGTGAGGGCGATGACGTTGAGGGCGAAGTGTCTGACGCTGGACTGCGTGTGGAAGAAGGCCTCCAGCACCTGCTTCAGGTACAGCTGCATGATGGAGCTGCTCATCCCCGACGAGATGTCCCCCATCTCCTTCAGGTCCTCCTGCTTCGACAGCTTCTTCCCTGAGGACCATGGGAAATGGTCAATGGACTGACTTATATAGACTGACTTACATAGACTGACTTACATAGAGGACTTAGACTGACTTACATAGACTGACTTACATAGACTGACTTCCATAGACTGACTTATAGACTGACTAACATAGACTGACTTACATAGCGCCTTATTCCAAAGCGCTTTACGACGGCCTCTCATTCACCCATTCAAGGCGCCGGCCCGCTCAATGGGAGCAATTTGTGGTTCAGTGTCTTGCCCAAGGCCAAGGGGGGGGCTGGGGGGGGTATAGGCCTGGGTTGGGGGACTGGCTACTCACAGTCTCTGTCAGCGTCCTGCATGCGTGTGTCCTCCTGCAGGTAGGTCTGCAGGGTCTTCAGGATCTGGATCTTCAGGTTGACGGAGCTGCCGCGGTCCGCCAGGATGCCGTTGTACAGCGTCTTCACCTCGGGGCAGAACATCTGGCTGGGGTGCATGATCACCAGGAACCCTGGAGGGGGGGGGGGGGGGGGGCAGGGGGAGGGTTGGGGGGGGCAGGGGGAGGGTTGGGGGGGGCAGGGGGGGGGGAAGTTAAAGAAAGACAGAAAGCTTGCAGCGCAATAATAAAACATAGATTTTTGGAAACAGTTTTTGAGTGTGCAGAAGCTGCTTCTTCTTTTCGTTCAGTTCGATACTCTTCAGCTCCAGCAACCTCAGATAAGTCTGATTACCTCAGATAAGTCTGATTACCTCAGATAAGTTACCTCAGATAAGTCTGATTACCTCAGATAAGTCTGATTACCTCAGATAAGTTACCTCAGATAAGTCTGATTACCTCAGATAAGTTACCTCAGATAAGTCTGATTACCTCAGATAAGTCTGATTACCTCAGATAAGTTACCTCAGATAAGTCTGATTACCTCAGATAAGTCTGATTACCTCAGATAAGTTACCTCAGATAAGTTACCTCAGATAAGTCTGATTACCTCAGATAAGTTACCTCAGATAAGTCTGATTACCTCAGATAAGTTACCTCAGATAAGTCTGATTACCTCAGATAAGTCTGATTACCTCAGATAAGTCTGATTACCTCAGATAAGTTACCTCAGATAAGTCTGATTACCTCAGATAAGTTACCTCAGATAAGTCTGATTACCTCAGATAAGTTACCTCAGATAAGTTCCCTCAGATAAGTCTGATTACCTCAGATAAGTTACCTCAGATAAGTTACCTCAGATAAGTCTGATTACCTCAGATAAGTTACCTCAGATAAGTTACCTCAGATAAGTCTGATTACAGATGAGCTGAGCGGTGGTATTGTCACTATTTTGATACTGAGTGGATGTGAAACAAGTTGAGTTGTGTTTTGAGTGTCTCGGTGAGTAATCCCCACTACTACCTAGTTAGTGTAAAGTAGTGGGGATTTCTCACTGAATCCATTGCACTGCAATGTTTTGGCTGGACTAGCGAGTGTGTCGTTGACTTTCAACAACGTTTATATTTATTTACATTTTTCAGAATAAAAGTCTGAACATTTTTGATCGGTTGCCGACTTGTTCCCTCTTTCACCAGCTGCTGTCTGTCACGCAGGGTTCAGCCCATCTTTGTTCTGTGTGTTTACCTAAGCCGATGATGGCCTT
This sequence comes from Nansenia antarctica, assembly GCF_963989245.1. Lineage (NCBI taxonomy): Eukaryota > Metazoa > Chordata > Actinopteri > Argentiniformes > Microstomatidae > Nansenia > Nansenia antarctica. The sequence goes on from NC_137690.1 coordinate 3,000,127, forward strand.
GGTCTGCACGTCCTCGTCCTCGTTCTTGGTGAAGTACAGCAGACACTCCAGAACCTTCTCTTTGATCACCACCTGGAGGGACGACAGGAAACAAACACACTGAGACCATGGCTGGTTGGTTGGTTGGCTGGTTGGTTGGCTAGTTGGCTGGTTGGTTGGCTAGTTGTTTGGTTGTTTTAACTCTTCATGTTTTGCAAGTTATAATTAAACACTAACACTTCCATCCTTCCATGTCTTCTTATTAATTTCTATTGTCTTATTAAATCTAACTAGGGGGCAACAGAAATAAGAGCAATAATCATGGAAAGGAAAAAAAAGTTATGAAGAATTTAAAAAGAAAAAAAGAAAAGAAAACTATTACTAAGAGTGTTCTGAGCAAGCAATGTATCCTTGTGTCTTTTTTGTGCTATCCTACCGTTTTGCCCCATGGATATAACTTTGTTTGCTGTTTCTCTTGTCTTATTTACATGTATTAAGTGTTCTTTTGTAGTATATTGAACCTTGGCTATTCGGTTGTTAAGTCGTGACGTGTTTCCGGGTCCAACGTTGGCTGAGGCGCTCTCTTCGAAATGCCTCAGTAATAATAATAATGCATTATATTATATGAATATATTATATATTACATTATATTATATATAGCCATATTGAGCCTAAGGGCTCAAGATGGCGGCGCGCACAGACGCGCGGCTTGGAGTGGCTTCAACACTGGTGTTTTTTAGTGTTTTTAAGTACATTTGTATGTACATTTTTATTTTAGTACTTATAGGGAACGGTTGTGTAAATAGTACCTACAGCAGACTAGACTTACTAGAAGTTGGTGCGCAAAACGAGGGGACTGTAACGGCGGAGTTCTTGAAACAACGGAGGATTCCACTCGACGTTGCCCGGTCGCCGGGTGAAAAATACTACGCTCTCCCAACACTCAAGCGCAAACGTCGGAGGTGAGACCGTAAGCAACGCCGAGGACGAAGGGGGGGCCTGCTAGCCAGGCTGAGGAGAAGCCCGAACAAACCTGCTTTGCCGAGTATTTTCCTATCCAACGTCAGGTCCCTGGCTAACAAGATGGACGAATTGAGACTACAGGTCGTTACAAATAACATCGTGGAAGATAGCTGTGTGATTATTCTCACAGAAACCTGGCTAAATGACACTATCCTGGACTCCGCGGTAAGCCTGGAAGGGAGAACCCTACACCGGGCAGACTGGACTTTGCTTAGTGGGAAGACCCGCGGAGGTGGGCTCATTATATCTACGAAGGACAGCTGGTGCTTAAACACGAAAACTGTAAGTAGCCACTGCTCCCCAAACCTGGAATACTTGACTGTTAAATGCCGACCCACTTACCTCCCGAGGGAGTTCAACGCAGTGTACATTACATGTGTTTACATAGCACCAAACGCAGATGGTAGCTTAGCATTGGCGCGGCTATATGACGTCATCAGTGGTGAACAGAGCGCGGACCCACAGGCAGTCCATATTATTGCCGGAGACTTTAATCATGCCGACCTGAAAGTAGTACTACCCAAGTTCTATCAGCATGTTAAATGTGCAACAAGAGGAGAAAAACACTGGATAAGGTATACACCAACATCAAGCGTGCTTACAAGGCTAGACCGCTAGCTCATCTAGGCATGTCTGACCATGTGTCAATCCTCCTGATTCCAGCCTACACTACCATGAGGAAAAGTGCTCCCATCACCACTAAGACTGTCAGAACCTGGCCAGAAGGGTCCGCTCCACTGCAGATCTGCCTAAATGACACCTCATGGCAGGAATATGAGCATGAGGACCTGGAACAGTTCACGTCGTCGGTTCTGAACCACATAGTGAACTGCACCAACTCAGTCACCGTGGACAAACGGGTCCGGGTCTACCCCAACACGAAGCCATGGATGACTGGGAAGGTCCAAAAACTGATCAATGAGAGGGACAACGCCTTCTTCGCAGGGAAGGGCACACTGCTGTACAGCACCACCAGGGCTAACCTAAAGCGCGGCATCCGGGAGGCCAAGGCAGACCACAGAGAGAAGATTGAGGAATGCTTCCTGAGCAACGACTCCAGGCGGGTGTGGCAGGGGGTTCAGCACATGACAAACTTCAGAGCCAACAGGCTCACAGCCGCAGAGGACGACCCCCTGCTGGCGGAAAAGCTGAACTCCTTCTACGCCCGGTTCGACGAGGGGCGAACGGAGGTAACCACAACACAAACACCACTCTCTCCACCTCTCAGCAGCCTCACCCTCACAGAGCATGAAGTGAGACGCGTGCTGAAGGCGGTGGACCCCAGGAAAGCCTCTGGGCCGGATGGCGTCCTGGGACGGGTGCTGTGGGACTGCGCCGACCAGCTGGCCGGGGTTTTCACCAACATCTTCAACCAGTCCCTGTCCCAGGCCACCATCCCACCCTGCCTGAAAACTCAACTATCATCCCAGTCCCGAAGAAAAGCACGGTGAGCTGCCTAAACGACTACCGCCCGGTGGCACTCACACCAATCATCATGAAGTGCTTCGAGAAACTAGTCCGGGCCCACATAGTCACACGCCTCCCGCCCAACCTGGATCCATACCAGTTCGCCTACAGAGCCCACAGGTCCACAGAGGACGCCATCGCGACGACTCTCCACGCCACTCTATCCCACCTGGAGAGGGGAAACAGCTACGCGAGACTGCTCTTTGTGGACTTCAGCTCTGCCTTCAACACCATCCTTCCAGACAGGCTAGTGACCAAACTACTAGACCTTGTGACTATCACACTCTATATGTGCATGGATCAAGGACTTCCTGTCCGACCGCCCCCAGAGGGTGCGGGTGGGCTCCCACACCTCCACAGCCCTCAGACTCAGCACTGGGTCCCCCCAGGGCTGCGTGCTAAGCCCCATCCTCTACAACCTCTACACCTACGACTTCACCCCCGTTCACCCCAGCAACTCCATCGTAAAGTTTGCAGACGACACCACCGTGGTGGGCTGCATCTCGGGGGGGGACGAGGCGGCGTACAGGGATGAGGTAGAGCAGCTGAGCAAGCTGTGCAAGGTTAACAACCTGCTGCTGAACCAGTCAAAGACCCAGGAAATCATTGTGGACTTCAGGAGGAAAAAATCTGAGGTCCAGCCCCTGCTCATCGACGGAGAGAGCGTGGAGAGAGTCTCAACCCTCCGATTCCTGGGGGTGCACATTAGGGGTAGGACGATTAGAAAATGTCATGTCACGATTATCGTGGGCAAAATAATCGCGATCCACGATATTATCGCGAGAATTTAAAAAAAAAAAAAAAAAATAACTTTTTTTTAGAATGCCAATAAAACACACTGTAATCACTTTAACTTAGATTTTGTTGTATTTTTATTGAATCATGTTAATAACATTAACATCATTTTAAAAACATCTTGACAAAAATCAAAATCTTTAATAAAATCTTAAATAAGGTAATGATAAATTATAAGGTATCACTGCATAAATAAAGGAAAAAAATACTGTCAAACAAAACTTGAACACTGACACTTTTCTGTCATCAAACTGAGTGCTAGCCTTGTGGCTTAGAGACTTGAAAGCTTCAAGATAGGTTAAAGTGCAAAAATGTCAACATGTTCACTTTTTCGGAGAGGTGTGCTCGGAGAGGTGTGAGTATGTGCCCACTGGCACTAAAATGTGCCCACTGGCACTAAACACTCTCTCTGAAGGAACACTAGTTGCAGGTATGCATAGAAGCCTGCGGGCAACCCTGGAAAGGTGAGGCAATGGACACGGGGCCGATGCAGCCATGGTGAGAAGGCTAGCATACGTTAGTGACTGACTGACAAGGCTGACTTGACAGTCACGTTACCCATGCAGGCTGAACAATCACGCGAGACACATTTCTGTGAGGATATTCGCGCGCGGCTCATGTGAGAAATCTCAATTATATTACTATTTATTTATAACATACGATTATGACATCCTCCCTCTCGCCAGTTTGGGGCAACATAGACTTCTCCCCTGGTGCCACGGATAGGGGTTTCAAGCGGTGGGACAGCAAAGGGATGGTTACTATCGGACATTTATATGATACGGAAATACTACTTTCATTTGACCAATTATGTAAGAAATATGACCTACCACGAAATGAGTTTTTCAGATACCTTCAGATACGAAGTTTTTTAAATAGCCAAAAAGACACTGGCCTCTGTCACCAACCCTCTCCGCTGGAGGAGATAGTCTCTGCTGGAAAGACGAGAGGCATTCAGGGGCTTGGGTATAGAGCACTTTCAAAATATGATAAAGGCAAACCTGCATTTACGCCCAAAGACTGGAATAATGACCTGAACATTAATACTGATGAAGCAACTTGGTCACTAATATGGCAATCGGCAAACGACATCTCAATCTGTAATAGGACGAAGGAAACGCAATTTAGACTACTACAACGTTTGCAGATTACTCCCCAACTTAGACATAAAATGGATCATAACAAATCGGAAATGTGTACAGTGTATTACCGAGGTTGGGAGCTTTGTTCATTGTGTTTGGACTTGTAGATATATAGATGATTACTGGAAAGGTATAGTGGATAAAATTCATCTAATTCTAGATGTTACATTGGATAAGGACCCCATGTGTCTATTGTTTGGGTTGCCAGACAAACAACTTAAAAGTATGCATTCCAAAAGACTTCTGTGTATCTTCACTTTTTGTGCAAGGAAAAATATATTGCTGAAATGGATAGACTGCAAACCACCTACAATAGCTGGATGGTACAAGGTAATTTTTGATATGATTCCTATGGAATATCTGACATATAGGTCTAAGTGTAAGATAAAGACATTCTATAAGATTTGGTCTCCGTTCTTAGATTATATTGGTACCAGACTGGCTGCCATTGTAATGAAAGGTTTGGTGGATTACACTCAAGAAAGTACACAAGACTAATGTGTAACAGATCTACAATGTATGGGTCACAATATTATTTACTGTGCTGGTGTTGTGCTGCCGCTGTGTTTAGGACTGTAAGACATGGATGCTGTCTCCGATGGGGGTGATCCCCCCCATATCATATATTATGGCATTTGTTGTGTCATTTTCTTTTCTGTTTATTTCTGATATGTGACATTGCCTCCTCCCCCACTGTTTTTTTGTTTTTGTTTCGTTTTCAAACATTTTCTGTTTATGGACAATGTACTGCATAACAAAGTGCAAAACTAGTTTTCTACTATTAATGGGACAATAACCTCCCCCACGGATACTAGTTGTTGTTGTTATGTCCTGTTGTGTACATGTCTCTGTGAAACTCAATAAAAATATTAACCCAAAAAAAAAAAAACACATAGGTCACATACATTAATACATACAATAAAAACAGACAGACAAAGCAGTGTTTATAAAATGTAGTGCCTATTTAAAAAGTCCAGTCATTTAAAAATAATAATTAAAAAAAAAAAAAAAAAAAAAAAAACGATTATGACGATTATTCAACTAATTAAAATTCTCCACGATAAAGTTATCGCGGGTGTTTTTATCGCGATTAACGATAAACACGATAATCGTCCCATCCCTAGTGCACATACAGGATGACCTGTCCTGGAAGAACAACACAGCAGCCACCATCAAGAAGGCACAACAGCGGCTCTACTTCCTGAGAGTCCTCAGGAAGGAACACATCAAGCAGGAGATAATGGTGGCCTTCTACCGCGGCGCAGTGGAGAGCATCCTCACCTACTGCATCTGCAACTGGTTCTCCAGCTGCACAACCGCAGAGAGAAATGCGCTACAGAGAGTCGTGAGAACAGCCCAGAAGATCACCGGCGCCCCCCTCCCCTCTCTGGAAGAGCTGTACAACACACGCTGCCTCAGGAAGGCCTCCAAGATCTCCAGAGACCCAACCCACCCTGGGTACGAACACTTTGCCCGGCTGCCCTCGAAAAGGCGGTACAGGACCATGGCCGCAAGGACAAACAGACTGAAGCTCAGCTTCTACCCCAGGGCCATCCAGGCCCTGAACACAGCAAAGACCTAGGTTCTGGGCCCTGGACAGTCTGGACGGATTGATGGCAGCTGCTGGATTGAAAAAATCAGGTGTAGTGCTGAGGCACAAATGTGTACATTTCAAGCCTGCAAACTGCGACACTTTAAATGAATGTGCAATAACACTATGTGCAATATGACAACCCTAGTCGTTTTATCTGTACAGTATAGTATAGTGGATAGTGTACATAGCCTTTATTTATGTAAACTAGCTCCTTTCCCTTCTTGTTTTTTGTTTGTTTTTTTTCTCTTTCCTACCACCAGGGGAGCCACCCCTCCCAAATGTCGTTGTTTGGTACCTGTACTATAGCAATGACAATAAAGACCATTCATTCATTCATTCATATATAGCTGCAAAGTTTGCAGGAAAAGCACTATACAAATAAAGTTATTATTATTATTATTATTATTATTATTATATAGCACTTTTCCGAGGCTCAAAGACGCTGACAATATGGTGAAAACAGGGAAAGTGCTGTGTCCCTTGTTGTATCAATAGATCAGAGTCTAAAAAACTGTCATTCTACCGCTGTAGTACACTGGTACTCTGGTGCGGGGAGTTTCTGGTTTGGACCCGGAAATTGCTAAACGTCACGTTTGACGTCAGACTTAACAACCGAATTGACGTTAGTGGAACTCTGTACAAGCCTTCTGGGCTTCCTTCCCTCCTTGCACTGTTTTTTTAAAATCACTTGCAAAATAAATAAACTAAACTAAATAAAGGTTAATGAAAACAAAAGCTGTCACCTTGGTGCTGCCCTTGAACTCCTCGAAGTCGAAGTCGAAGTGTCGGCAGAGTGCGCCCACGGTGAACAGCGAGCGCAGCAGGAGGGGCTTGCCCGCGGCCAGCGTGGCGCTGCTGGGGTCCTCCTGGTGCTGCGTCTTCAGCCTGGTCAGCACGCCTGAGAGACAAAACGAACACACCCTCACATTTAAACACAGAAAAAACTACTTTATCGTATCTTCTACCATGTCTTTCGAATTCATCCCCAAGGGGTAGTTACATTGGGCGCATATAGGGTCAGGGTCGTCAACAACAACAACAACAACATATATGACAGGACGCGTCACTCATCACGTCACAGTAGGTCATTGTGGTTTGGGTTTCTAGAGGAAAAGACAGCACTCAACATTCCTCCACTTATAAGATCCGAAAACAGCTGTAATAGCTCACTAGCTACACACTGTGACTTTAACAAGACAAAAGCAACATCAGGACACGGTGTGTGTTGTGTGTGTGTGTGTGTGTGTGTGTGTGCGTGTGTGCACTCTCTTACCAAAGTATCTGTTGAAGCAGGACCACACAAACTTGTAGTTGTGCGTCACCTTGTTGACTACAGCCCCTAGACAGCTGACGCAGTGTTGGACCACCTGGTGGAGGGGGAAGGGGGGGGAGGAGGGGGAAGGGGGGGGAAGGGGGGGGAGGAGGGGGAAGAGGAGACATTCAGTTTGGACAATTACCATGTCTGTCATTAGTCAAATCATCTGTCAATCAATCCATCCGTCTGTCTGTCTGTCTGTCTGGCCGTCCATCCATCTATTTATCTATTCGTCCATTGATCCACCAACCCACCCACCAATCAGTCTACCTATCCATCCATCCATCCAACCCTCCATCTATCCATTGGTCCACCAGCCCACTCACCCATCCATCCACCCATCCAACCATCCACCCATCCACCCATCAACCCATTCATCCACCCACCCATCCATCTATCCACCCACCCAACCATCCACCCATCCATCTATCCACCCATCCATCCATCCACCCAACCATCCACCCATCCATCCATCCACCCATCCATCCATCCACCCATCCACCCATCTATCCATCCACCCATCTATCCATCCACCCATCTATCCATCCACCCATCCATCCATCCACCCATCCATCTATCCACCCAACCATCCACCCATCCATCCATCCACCCATCCCTCCCTCCCTCCCTCCACCCACCATCCCTCCCTCCCTCCACCCACCCACCCACCATCCACCCATCCCTCCCTCCACCCATCCCTCCCTCCACCCACCCTCCCTCCCTCCCTCCTCCCCCCCTCCCTCCTCCCTCCCTCCCTCCGCCTCACCGCCATGCCATATTTGAGGATGAGATTCATCAGGTCTTCCTCTATGGTGGTGAGGAAGGTCTCGCTGGGGTGTTCCATCAGAGGCACCACCAGCTCCAGGATCTTGGCCACGTTGCAGATGACCATGAAGTCACTGGCGTTCTGCACACAGGGGGAACACAGTGTTAACACACCCTCACACACACACAGCACAGTGTTAACACACCCTCACACACACAGCACAGTGTTAACACACCCTCACACACACGGCACAGTGTTAACACACCCTCACACACACCCTCACACACACACAGCACAGTGTTAACACACCCTCACACACACAGCACAGTGTGTTAACACACCCTCACACACACGGCACAGAGTTAACACACCCTCACACACACACACACACAGCACTGGGAGTCGTATGCTGAGGAGACTGAAAGAACGTCAGCTGGCCTGCCAGACCCAGACACAGCCGATCTGGATACGGCCTATGCAGCCTACTGCCAGGTCCTTCTGGGTGCGGCAAAGAAGACCATCCCACGTGGCTATAACAGGAATTACATCCCAGGTTGGGACGAGGAATGCAGCCGCCTTCTGTGCGACCACCAGAGGGCTAGTGCCAGAGAAGAGGTGGACGTGACTGCAGCAGCACTGCTCCAGAAGCTGGATATCACCCGCAGGGCCAGATGGACAGAAGTTGTCGAATCAATCGACTTCACCCATTCTAGTCGCAAGGCGTGGCAGACCATCAACCAGCTCACAGGCAGAAATACAATACCCCACAGCTGCCCAGTCACAGCAAATGCCATCGCATCCCAGCTCCTGAAGAACGGCCGCTTCCCGGATGCTGACAAAGACTTTGCCCGACTGACATCGTGTGAGGTGTCCTGCATATCGGGAGCGGCCAGTGTCGATTCCAACCTCTCGGGGGAATTCACAGCAGAGGAACTCAGTGAGGCCATGAGCAAGCTCAAGCCAGGCAAATCCCCTGGCCGTGACAACATCCACCCGGAGTTCGTCATCCACCAGAGCACAACAACATCTGGCTGGCTCTGTGCTTTCTATACATCATGCTACCGGAGATTAAAGCTCCCAAAGACTTGGCGCCGTGCCTCTGTCATAGCTCTGCCGAAGCCAAATAAACCTGCAGAAGACCCCAAGTCGTACAGACCAATCTCGTTGCTCTGTGTCCCATTTAAGATCTTGGAGAGGATGATCCATAGCCGCATCGAGCCAGTGGTGGACTCACAGCTCCCACGGGAACAAGCTGGTTTCCGTCGTGGAAGATCAACAGCAGACCAGGTAACACTACTCTGTCAGGACATCGAGGACAGCTTCCAGGACAATGAGAAAGCTGGGGTAGTGTACCTGGATCTGACTGCTGCATACGACACCGTGTGGCACCGGGGACTTCACCTGAAGCTGCTGAGGACAATACCGGACCGCCACATGGTGAAGTTCATCATGGAGACACTTTCCAACCGCAGCTTCATCTTACAGACCAGCAGTGGCCAGTGCAGTAGGCTCAGAAGACAGAGGAACGGGGTACCGCAGGGGTCTGTTCTCTCGCCGATGCTGTTCAACGTTTACATCCACGACCTACCTGATACAGCATCTAGAAAGTATGGCTACGCAGACGATCTTGCCATCATGCTGAGCCGACCAACGTGGAAGGCAATGGAAGAGGGTCTTAACGTAGACATAGGCACACTGGTAGCATACCTTCGAAGGTGGCGTCTACAACTCAGTGTCGGAAAGACAGTCGCAGCGGCATACCACCTTAGCACCAGAGAAGACAGGAGGGAACTTGAGGTGCGCGTTGACAACAAATGTCTGGAGGTCCAGCAAGCCCCGAAGTACCTTGGAGTGCGCCTGGATCGGACATTATCCTTCAAACAACACCTGGAAGAAGTCAAGGCCAAAGTGACATCCAGGGCCGCGCTGATCCGCCGCCTTGCTGGTACAACCTGGGGAGCCTCCGCTAAGACGCTAAGAATATCCACCCAAGCCCTGGTCTTCTCTGCAGCGGAATACTGCGCCCCAGTCTGGAGCAGAAGCCCTCATGCGAGAAAGGTCGACGTGGCTATCAATACCTCCCTCAGAATAATTACTGGATGCTTGAAGCCTACCCCTGTGTCCCTCTTGCCAGTCCTCGCGGGAATAGCACCGGCCGGCCTCCGACGGGAGGCTGCCACCCTCGCCCTGGCCAGGAAGGCACAAAAGCATGACTGGCACATCCTGCACAACACCACCATAACACCAGCACCTCCAAGCCGACTCAAGACCCGCCACCCTTACAACAAGGCAGCACAAGCCATGCTCAACTCCACCTCTGAGGACATCTCCAGAGATGCATGGTTGGCAGCAGCTTGGAAGCAGGAGTGGGAGTCAGCCGGGCCCTCCCGAATCCACCGCTACATCTGGGACCCAGGAGATGGCGCCATTGGAGGAGACGACCTACCACGCCGGCAATGGACCACACTGAACCGTCTACGAACTGGTGTCGGTCTCTTTAAAACATCAATGAAGGCGTGGGGCCTGGCGGACAGTGCGGCATGCGAGTGCGGTGACCCAGAGCAGACCTCCGACCACATAATCACCATCTGCCCCTTATATAGACCACCCTCAGAAGCCAGCCTCTTCGACCTAGAACCAGAGATGCGGGCATGGCTACGCGACACGAAAGAAGAAGAAAAACACACAGCACAGTGTGTTAACACACCCTCACACACACGGCACAGAGTTAACACACCCTCACACACACAGCACAGTGTTAACACACCCTCACACACACAGCACAGCGTTAACACACCCTCACACACACACAGCACAGTGTGTTAACACACCCTCACACACACGGCACAGAGTTAACACACCCTCACACACAGCACAGTGTTAACACACCCTCACACACACCCTCACACACACACACACAGTGTTAACACACCCTCACACACACACGGCACAGCGTTAACACACCCTCACACACACACACGGCACAGCGTTAACTTAACACACCCTCACACACACCCTCACACACGGCACAGCGTTAACACACCCTCACACACGGCACAGCGTTAACACACCCTCACACACACACGGCACAGCGTTAACACACCCTCACACACGGCACAGCGTTAATACACCCTCACACACACGCTCAGACATCGCATCACAAAGGAAATTATTTGATTTGATTGTGTGCTGCTCATTCCTGGACAGCCCATGTAAGTGTGGCATTGATAATACCTCTTTATGTACATTTCATGATTGTCAAATAAAAACTAACCAACTAACTAACTAACTAGCTAACTAGCTAACTAACTAACTAACTAACTAACTAGCACAGTATGTTAACACACCCTCACACACATACTCAGACACCCTCAGGTAGGGCTGCATGTGTGTATGTGTGTGTGTGTGTGTGTGTGTGTGTGTGTGTGTGTGTGTGTGTGTGTGTGTGTGAGACAGCTTACGTTGCACTTGGTGGTCAGGTAGGGCTGCGTGTGTGTGTGTGTGTGTGTGTGTGTGTGTGTGTGTGTGTGTGTGCGTGTGTGTGTGTGTGAGACAGCTTACGTTGCACTTGGTGGTCAGGTAAGGCTGCATGGTCATGGCGTGTTTGACCATCAGCTGGGCTCTGATCTTGCTGAAGAGGAAGAGGGTGGTGATGCAGGAGACCAGGTGCTGGGAGTTCACCCCCTTGTTGTCTGGAGGGAGGACGGCAGGAAGGTGGGCGGATTTAGTTACAAGTAATTTTTTCTGAGTGGGGGCAGTCCCTCTCATATGTTTTGTTTTTAGAGATAGAGATTTGACAGGAAGGATGGGTGAGAGAGAGAGAGAGGAGGATAGAGACAGTAGAGACTGACAGGAAAGATGGGTGAGAGAGAGAGAGAGAGAGAGGAGGATAGAGACAGTAGAGACTGACAGGAAGGATGGGTGAGAGAGAGAGAGAGGAGGACAGAGACAGTAGAGACTGACAGGAAGGATGGGTGAGAGAGAGAGAGAGAAGGGATGACATGCAGGATATGTCACATGAACGCAGCCTTAGACAGATAGATAGATCTAGAACATTCTATAGGATATTGCAGTGTTTCCTCCAGGAACTTTTACATTAGTGGCGGATAGCCCTGTCCGCGGGCGCGATTTTTTTTCCGCGTGCACGCGCATGAAACGCGCACGCGCGCTCAAAACAACGACCTAATTTCAAACAAAACTAGAGGGAGGATGGCAAAAAAAAAATGTAATATACAGAATATAAACTTGTGACTGACAGTCACATACACACACACAAAGATCATCAGCTATAATATAATACGAAGTAGGCCTACATGAGAGCACAAAAGCGGCTAACGTTACTCATACTGTTTACTGTAGTGCCGAGAGACGGGAGTCATAGGCGGCGTATCAAATGACAAAGCTAAACGTTTAATGAAGGATATGAACGATTGTCAACAACACACTCAAGCAGTAAATAGAACAGACTAAACAACTTGGGTACTACGCACTCAACTGCGGACGGAACAATACTCCCAACCCATAGTTCCGTGCGTGAATTATGTCAACCCACCACATTACACAAGTAAAATCACAGTCAGATGGAGCATTCGGTAAACAGCTGAGTATCAGCTGAGTTAAAGAAAACAAACTCTTACCTTTGATGACACCCACATGAGCCCTGTTTTCCCGTACTTCTCCCGTGTGTCTCTTATTGTCCAAATGTTCCCTGAATTTTAGCTGCATGTTTTTCCAGCATGTAATTCCGTTGTCAATAAAAAAAACGTCTCCCCTTCTTTTCCCCTTGACAATACTGTGTCGTTGCTAAAGTGACGGCACATAAGAATCGTTTTTTGACTTGCTAATGTCTGCTGATACACCAACACAGCTAGCCGATGCTGATGGCTCTCCCGCTGTAGTTGTAGCTGGTGGTGGTGGTACCCCGCCATAAACGTTGTTAGCTGATCTGATCCACCACCTAGCTCCTTTGCTCCTGCCAGCCATGCAGTTTCGGATCGCTCATAGCCACTGCTAGCTTCAGCAATGTTTGAAGTGTCTGGGACATCTTTTTTCTTGACAAATCCATCCATCTGTCGCTGTTTTTGTTTAATTTTTCGAAGTTATTTAACGTGATATCTTATTTGTGCACCTAGCTAGCTAGATCAGCTTTTTGTATCTTTTAGATGCTAGGCTGATCCGGAGGCTGGATGCTGAACGTAGCACTTGAAACTGGCGCCGCTCTCTGGGCTGCAGCTGCTCCCGCGTTAGCATTAGCATCCATCTTTTCTTCTCCCTTCTCACCGTCACGAGCTCAAATGACACTTGTCGGCCGATCTAACTCTTAACACTCACTTACAGGACTTCTGACACCATGTCGTGTTATTCTATTAAACATACACGTGAGTCCTTCTGTATTTCAATGTAAGTGTCTTTATTTTAACTCGCTCTGTAAGCTCTACAATACCGGTCTCTTGTTGTCTCGTCGTAACCTGCCCACCTGACCTGATGTCACTACAGTGGCCTGTACACAATAACAATAATACCACAGTTCACATTTAGACCAATCAGGAGTAGCCCTTGTGTCACGTCGTCAACTGAATGTTTAATGTCATTTATCTGATTTTGGATCAGCGGTTAGAGAGAGATGGGCGTGGATTTAGGTGCACTTTTAGTCAACATCCATTATAGCGCTGATCTAGGATCAGATATATTTTAATCAGCTAAAATGTTCAGAGTTTTTTTGAGAAATCGTGCACGAAATTCATTCGTGGCGGCCCGCCACCAATAAATGCATATAGAGGAAACACTGATATTGTGAACATTCTATAGGATATTGTAAACATTCTGTAGCCTAGAAGACTATATCTAGACAGAGCGACCGACAGACAGACAGACAGAGAGAGTGAGAAAGTGAGATAGATAGACACAGACAGACAGACAGAGAGAGAAAGAGAGAGAGATAGATAGACAGACAGACAGAGAGAGAGAGACAGACAGACAGACAGAGAGAGAGAGAGAGAGAGAGAGAGAGAGAGAGAGAGAGAGAGAGAGAGATAGACAGACAGACAGACAGACAGACAGACAGGTACCTGAGAGGGACTCTTCATATTTCAGGATGTGCTCCACCAGGTTGTCCACCAGCTGCACACACGCCTTCTTAGCTGGCTTGTACGACGCATCCTCCTCTGTCTTCAACAGCTGGAGGGAGAGAGGAGGAGGAGGAAGAGAGAGGAGAGGGACAGGAGATGAGGGGAGATGGGCAGGAGAGAGGAGGGAGGAAGAGAGGAGAGAGGAGGAGGAGGAGAGAGGAGGAGGAGAGAGGAGGAGGAGGAGAGGAGAGAGGAGAGAGGAGAGAGGAGGAGAGGAGGAGAGGAGGAAAGGAGAGAGGAGGAGAGAGGAGCAGGAGAGAGGAGGACAGGATGGAACAGGAGGAGAGAAGAGGAGAGAGGAAAGGAGAGAGCAAAGAGGAGGAGAGAAGAGGAGAGAGCAAACAGGAGGAGAGGAGAGGAGAGAGGAGAGGAGAGAGCAAACAGGAGGAGAGAAGAGGAGAGAGGCACAGAGAGAGTGATTATTGTCAGTCTGAGTCTGGAGATCTGAGGCAGAGTTGCACTGTGGTGCGTCCTCCTCAAGGGGGCGCTCTGACACAAGGAAACCCTCTTACATTCTGGAGAAGCTGCTCGAACCAATCGTAGCCTGTGTCTTTGCACGCAGACACCTGAGAAAGACAAACAAACATGTTATCAGAAAAAGCCAATAATAATAATAATAATAATAATAATAATAACAACTTTATTTGTATAGTGCTTTTCCTGCAAACGTTGCAGCTCAAAGTGCTTTAATCATTATATAATCTTAATTTAATGATTTAGTCATTTAAAGGCAATATTAAAAAGATGGGTTTTTAGTCTTGACTTGAACATATGTGCTGAGGTTGCATCCCTAATGTAAACTGGCAGTGCATTCCACAATCTGGGTGCATAAAATGAAAATGCAGCCTCACCAGATCTCTTCTTTTGTACATGTGGTACTCAGAGAAAACCAGCGTCAGAAGACCTGAGAGCTCTACTGGGCTGATATGCTAGTAAAAGGTCTTTCAGATATTCTGGTGCTGTGCCAGTGAGAGCTTTATAAACAATGCAAAAGATGTGTGTGCATTTAGTAGTGAGTATGTATTCATCTACATTAGAGTCATTCCTGTCAGAATTCATGCATTAAAAAAATACAGAAAAAGAAGGATAGAAATAAATAATAAAAAGAAATGGCAGAAATAGATACATATATAGAAAATAAATAGATAAACATTTTACGACATAATAAGACAATGAATAAAAACATATAGATAAAAGTGTTTTTACTGCAACTGTATTCACGCGCTGCTCTTCCTGATACGGAGTGTGAGATCGCAGGTAACGCGTCTGTGTGTGTTCAGTCACTATCTTGCGCCATACGGCGTGTGAGATTGCAGTGTAAAATGACACATTTGATACTGCATCTGTGTTCAACCGCTATCCTGGCTGACACGGCGTGTTACGGTTGTTAGCATTCAGAGTAGAGACTTCCACCAAAGAGTCCGGAAGCCAAGATGTTCTAATGTTGTTAGCATGCAGAGCAGACAGACTTCCACCAAAGAGTCCGGAAGCCAAGATGTTCTAATGTTGTTAACATGCAGAGCAGACAGACTTCCACCAAAGAGTACGGAAGCCAAGATGTTCAAATGTTGTTAGCATGCAGAGCAGACAGACTTCCACCAAAGAGTCCGGAAGCCAAGATGTTCTAATGTTGTTAGCATGCAGAGCAGACAGACTTCCACCAAAGAGTACGGAAGCCAAGATGTTCAAATGTTGTTAGCATGCAGAGTATCACTTCCACCAAAGAGTATGGAAGCCAAGAGGCTAATGTTGTTAGCATGCAGAGTAGACAGACTTCCACCAAAGAGGATGGAAGCCAAGATGTTCAAATGTTGTTAGCATGCAGACAGCGGCCACTCACCACGTCGGTGATGTTGAGTATCTTCCTGGTCATGGTGTCTTTGTCGTGGGCCGGCGTGGGCGTGAACCACAGCTTCTGGAACGTCTCGTTCACCAGTTTCTGTACGGACAGAGAACGGGACAGGAAGTTAGAGCAGGACAGGAAGTCAGAGCAGGACAGGAAGTTAGTGCAGGACAGGAAGTTAGAGCAGGACAGGAAGTTAGAGCAGGACAGGAAGTTAGCGCAGGATAACTTGGTTAGCTTATCTGTTACACTGTGGGCCAGTTTCACAGACAAGGCTTAAGCCTAATCCTAGACTAAAAAACATCTTCAATGGAGATTTTACATTGAAAGTGTGATTTAGTCCAGGACTAGGCTTAAGCCTTGTCTCTGAAACCGGCCCTGTGTGTGTCTTGATTTCCTTCTGTGTGTGTGTGTGTGTGTGTGTGTGTGTAGACATCCATATGTATGTAAGTATGTGTGTGTGTGTGTGTGTAGACATCCATATATATGTATGTATGTAAGTGTGTGTGAGTGTGTGAGTGTGTGTGTGTGTAGACATCCATATGTATGTAAGTGTGTGTGAGTGTGTGTGTGTGTGTGTGTGTGTGTGTAGACATCCATATGTATGTATGTAAGTGTGTGTGTGTGAGTGTGTGTGTAGACATCCATATATATGTATGTAAGTGTGTGTGTGTGTGTGTGTGTGGTACCTTGATGCCCTCCTCGTCGTTGACCCTGCGTATCATCCTCACACACATCTCAGTGATCTTGTTGAAGGTGGGCTGCTCCAGACAGATGTCCCGCAGGATCTTTATCACACGCTTCCTCACACTGATCCCCGTGTCCTGGGGGGGGCGCGCACACACACACACACACACACACACACACACACACACGCACACACAGAGGGAAACACGTCAGTCAGGAGAGAGAGATAGAGATCTAGAAAATTCTATAGGATATTGTAAACATTATGTAGCATAGAACACTATATTTAGATAGATAGATAGATACATACATAGAGAGAGAGATAGCATGACACAGGGAAATAAAGATGATTAAATAGAGATGACTTATTGATTAAATAAACAACAACAATAATCATAGATGTTTTTCCTAACAAGCATAAGTTACATAAGTCTCATATCTCAAGTGTTTGAACTGATGTACTGGTACAGTGGAGGGTGCAGTGGTGTCAACCTGCCAGCAGGTGGCGGTGTGAGACTGTGTTATGAACCACAGGTGACCTGCTGGTGACCTCTGCCTCTTATGCAGCTACGCACTGATTCAAGTGTTTCAATAACGATCTGTGTAGCTGTGTGTGTGTGTGTGTGTGTGTGTGTGTGTGTGTGTGTGTGTGTGTGTGTGTGTGTGTGTGTGTGTGTGTGTGTGTACCAGAGAGGATGAGTCAGAGAAAAAAAAGAGAGAGGGAGAACGAGTGCAAGTCATGGAGAGAGAGCGAGAGAGAGTGTGTATGTGTGTGTGTGTGTACCAGTATCCTCTTTATCAGCATGTCATAGTACTGTTCTGTCAGCTGTGTGTGTGTGTGTGTGTGTGTGTGTGTGTGTGTGTGTGTGTGTGAGAGTGTGTGTGTGTGTGTGTGTACCAGTATTCTCTTTAACAGCATGTCATAGTACTGTTCTGTCAGCTGTGTGTGTGTGTGTGTGTGTGTGTGTGTGTGTGTGTGAGAGTGTGTGTGTGTGTGTGTGTGTGTGTGTGTGTGTACCAGTATCCTCTTTAACAGCATGTCATAGTACTGTTCTGTCAGCTGTGTGTGTGTGTGTGTGTGTGTGTGTGTGTGTGTACCAGTATTCTCTCTATCAGCATGTCGTAGTACTGTTCTGTGAGTTGCGGGCGGCTCAGGACGAAGCGTCCCAGCAGCTCCACTGCCGCCTCCCTCACGCTGGTGCTGTTGTCCATCAGGTGGACTTGTTGAAATTCCCGCTGCATGTCCAACTAGGGGGGGGGGGGGGGGGGGGGAGAGGAGAGGGTTAATATACACACACACACACACACACACCCCGCTGCATGTCCAACTAGGGGGGGGGGACAGGGAGGAGTGCTTTAAGCCATGGGTGGGGTCATTTGACCCTGTTTTTGATTGATTGAAAACTTTATTAGAAGATTTGCAGAAGTAGGTACATGAAAGTACATATTACATACAAGGTCAACTAACAGGATAAAAACCCAAGAAAGCCACTGGCTTATTTCAATTGGGGTCCTTGATTCTCAATTCATCGTTACATGTAAGACAGACAAAAAAAAATGTGTACTAACTACAAGATAATACAGACAAATAACTAGTACTATCTACAAGATAAATATACATCCATCATGGGAAGAACAATACAACAAAACATAAGGTATGTACAGCGGGTAGGACAGGTGGGGACATACACCACAGGTGGGGGCGGGGGACAAAACACAAAGTATGTACAGTGGGTAGTTCGGGTCTTTTAATCTGATTTTTGATTTAGAGGGTCCAGTTACGGATTGCAGCCTCCTGTAAATGTTTTTTGAGAGTGGTTTTGAAGGTGGGCAGTGTTTTGCACTCCTTTAAGATTATAGGAAGGGCGTTCCACATTTTTACTGCATAGTTTGCAAACGAGTTTAACCCCTTGTTTGTGGTGCAACGCGGTTTAACGTGGTTCGTGGAGCTTCCTCTGGTATTGTATGTGTGGACGTTGTTCACTTTTTGGAAGTATGTTGACAGGTACTTGGGTGTCTTTGTGGTGTAGCGTATCTTGAAGACCAGGCCCAGTGCAAGCTGCTGCACTCTGTCAACTACTCGTAGCCAATCAAGGCTCAAAAAATGAGCAGCGGTTAGATGTGTCCTAGGGTTGAGGCCTAGCAGAAGCCTAACCAGTTTATTTTGGGCTGTCTGGAGTCTTGTTTTATGGGCCTTTGTGGTTCTATAGTACCATGATGTTACGGCATAGTCGAAGTGACATTGAATGAGAGCTCCTGATAGGGTCCTCAGTGTGTTTTTACTGACAAGTGAGGATATCCTGTACAAGAATCTAGTTCTATGGTTCACTTTTTTGATTACTTTTGCTGCCATTTTATCTCCGGAAAGATTTGCCTCTAAGATGGAGCCCAGGTATGTAATATCCTCTTTTCTTGTGATATTAATGTTACCCACTTTTATTTTAAAATGTTCAGCCTTTCTGAGTTTAGATGGGGATCCGTATAGGATGGTTTCAGTTTTACCTAGGTGTATTGATAGTTTATTGTCAGCTAGCCAGATGCAGATTCTACTCAGTTCAGTGCTTAGCGCTTTTTCCACCTGCAATATGTCCCTGTCAGAGACCAGCAGAGCCGAGTCATCCGCGAACAGGAACAAATTGCAATCACATGCTGATGACATGTCATTCACATATATTAGGAACAGTAAAGGTCCCAATATGCTTCCTTGTGGAACGCCGCAGGTCACTGGGAGGGGGGGGGACAGTGTTCCGTTCACACTAACCACCTGTTCCCTCCCCTCTAAGTAGGATTGCATCCAGCTCACCGATGTTCTATCGAACCCAATTGCTTTCAGTTTATCTAACAATATGTGGTGATCTACTGTGTCGAAGGCCTTCTGGAGGTCCAGCATGACCATGCCGCAGTACTTGCCCGAGTCCACCTCATGGTTGATGTGGTCGTTCAAATAGAGAAGGCATGTGTCAGTGGAATGGGATGTTCTGAATCCTGATTGAAATTCATACATCAGATTTTTTTCGGTAAGGTACCTATCAACCTGTTCATAAACTATTTTTTCCATAAGTTTCGAGATGGAATTAAGAATAGAAACAGGTCGGTAGTTGCCTGGGTCTAATTTGCTTCCTTTTTTATACAGTGGGGTTACCCTTGCTATTTTAAAGTCAAGGGGGACGTGTCCCTGTTTGATGGAGAGGTTTATTATGTGGGTGATGATTGGGGTAATGGAGTAAAACTGTGAGTAAAACATTCTTTATATCTTTGCACTCGATCATATTTCAGGACCCTCCTTTCATGACTTGTCCTAGATATGTGCGTTCTACCACACAGTATCCTTACGTTTTCAAAATCACATCAGGATAAGCTACTATGAAGCTATTTTGCTAGTTTTTCTGTGTAGGAGGCAGGCTAATTTACAAGACGGCCAACTAGTGGTCGTTGTGTGTAAGTAGCAGCTTCCCATTGTAAAGACTATGGTCATGTGACCCCCGAGGCGGCTCTTATAGTAGGTAACATAGACACGGCTGTTCTACTGTTAACACACACATACCCCGCTGCATGTCCAACTGAGAGGGGTGGGGGGGGCAGGGTTAACACACGGCCACACACACACAAGCATGCCCAAACAAACACACGTGCACTAGGGCTGCACGATTTGGGGGGGGAAATCGAATTGCGATTATTTGGACAGATATTGCGATTGCGATTTAATTTGCGATTATTATTTTTTTAAATAGAAAAAAAAGGAAGTTTTTGTAAAGTGTGGCCATATCTCCGGCTAGGAAGGTCGTATCAACGTGCAGTTTGTTTGTACGTCTTCAGGGGACTTAGAGGCTCCCTCCTCTAGCACCCCCACAGCCCGAGCTACGAGTGAAAGAACTAAACTTACATTGGATTGCTTTAAAATCAAGCTTCAGATTAAAACATGTGATGGAGCATTACTAACCTGACTCAGGTGGTTTGTTTCACACAACCATCTAGGAAAGCTTAATTGGAAGCTGTTTGGAAAAGGGCAGGTACTTTCAAAAAATACTTGGCAGGTGATTGGATGAATCTGTCTATCACCTATTTTCAGAGAGCATTACCACATGATACCATCAAACTATTAACTGCTCTAATTCTAATGCAAGGATGAGAACTTAAAAGATATGAATTGGGACAACATATTTATTTATGTTTTTTTTAAACAGCAACACCATTTTGTTTCTCTCAACAAGTGTATTTTTTTTTTAACAATTCCAATATCAAAATAAAATAGGACCTTTCTACAAACAAGGTTATTCAATTATGGCTCAGGAGCAGCATCTAAATATTGCACATACTGCAATCAAGTTAAATAAAGTGATAATAAAAATGTCCAGTAAAAAATAATAGGTCCTTTCTGTATAGATAGATAGATAAATAGATAAAGCAGGAAAAGTATACCGTTTGCTGGCAACTCTTCAACTCGTCGTAATGTATGAAGTGCACGGCTCGACCGCAGATCGGTTGTTAGTACTTTTATCCAGCGTTTGGATTAGTTTTTTAAACCCTTCGTTGCTCACAGTGTTAATAAACACCATGTCTTTAGCGAGGTAATGCTTGATGGAATTGGTTATTTCACAGTGCCTTCGTGAGCCCTTTTCATACGGTGTGGATGTTGTTGTTGTTGTGCGTGTGCGTTCATTGACATTGACGTTCATTTATCCAAGCTAGACCCCCTGTATCATTCGGTTCTAAGATACATCACCAATAGTGCCTTCAGGACCCATCACTGTACACTGTATAGTCTGGTTGGATGGGCATCTCTTTCTGTCAGAAGGCTCCAACACTGGTACACTCTTGTGTTTAAAATCATCTCTGGCTTCTTACCGAATTATCTGGGCCTGAAGTTCATCCCTATACCGAGTGGCTCGGGTCTCAGGTCTCGTAGATGGCTACAATACAAGGTGCCACTTATCATGAACAATGTTGGAAGGGCAAGCTTGTCTTATTATGGCCCTTGGTCTTGGAATGACCTACAGACTACTTTTAAATTAGAGGCCCTTATTTCCATAAGTATCTTCAAGCGTAGATTAAAGGATGTGGTCACCGCTCGCTGTACCTGCTTTGGTTAGACTTCTCAATGTTTTAATCACCTTGGAAATACCCCTACCATTGTTTGTCTATTGTATTGTTGCCACTGTCTTATGTCCTGTCTTGTTATCGGAACTGTTTTTTAAGCTACTATTTTGACCCTGTCTTGGCCAGGTCTCTCTTGTAAAAGAGGTTTTAATCTCAATGTGACTTCCTGGTAAAAAAATAATAAATAAATAAATAAAAAAATCGCAGGCAAATCGCAGGCTTTGCGATTAGCTAATCGCATCATTTCAAATCGCGATTTCGATTTAAAATCGATTAATCGTGCAGCCCTAACGTGCACCCAAACACACGCACACGCCCACACCAACACGAGCATGCCCAAACACAAACACACACACACACCTCCACATGAGGAGAGGGTTAATGTCTAGACACACCCACCCCAAAAGTAACACAGACACACACACTGCATGTCAAACTGAGGAGATAGAAGGTTAAACATCCACACACACACACACACACACACAGCTGAGGAGATAGGAGCAGGTTCATGTGTACACCCACCCACCGCAGGCTGAGATAAGGCGACGCAGACAAATATAGACACACATGTAAACACACACACACACACACACACACACACGTGTCATGAGGAGATAAGGCACGGATATAGACACTCTCTCTCTGTCTGTCTGTCTGTCTGTCTCCCTAACACACACACACACACACACACACACAGAGACACAGACACAGACACAGAGACACACACAGAGACAGAGACACAGAGAGAGAGACACACACACACACACACACACACACACACACACACACACACACAAACAGTGTTGTGCCTACCCTGGCCAGGATGCTGGGGTCTGCAGCCACCACCTCAGACAGACACTTCATGGCTTTGATCCTGACAGCGATGGCACTCTCCATCTTCTGTGTGTGTAGACATCCATATGTATGTAAGTGTGTGTGTGTGTGTGTGTGTGTGTGTAGACATCCATATATACAGTATATCTCAAAAGTGAGTACTGTAGTGCCGAGAGACGGGAGTCGGACCACAGTACACCCTTTAGATTTTTGCAAATATTCTGTTATATCCTTTCAGGGGATAACATTATCCTACTGAAACTTTGATATAACTTAAAGTAGTCAGTGTGCTGCTTGAATAACAATATAGATTTATTGTCCTTTGAAAATTACTCAGTACACAGCTGTTAATGTCTAAACAGCTGGCAACAAACGTGAGTACACCCCATAGTGAACATGTCCTAATTGTGCCCAATGATGTTGTTTTCCCGCCCTGGTGTCATGTGACTCGTTAGTGTTACAAGGATTCAGGTGTAAATGATAAGCAGGGCTGTTAAATTTGGTGTTTTGGGCACAATGTCGGGCAGCAGCCTCATCACCTTGTCCAGCTCCTCCTCCTCTTCCTCCCCCTCTTCCTCCTCCTCCTCCGAGCTCAGCTGCTCCCTCCGTTTGGCCTTCTTGGGCCTCCATACCACATCTTCGTCATCGTCGTCCTCGTCTTCGTCGCTCCGGGCCGAGTGTTCACTCCTCCTCTTCCTCCTCTCTTCCGTCGTCTCCTCCTCTACTATGCTATACAAATAAAACACTGTGCTGTACTCTATGCTATAAATATCCTAACTTTAGCTACGAACAGCAAGTCCTTTTTTAATACAAGAATATTCACAAAACAGGAACGGTAGGAAAACCAGTTAACCCCAAACAATTCATTCATATTTAAGACGGTGTAGTGACTACATTATGGGTTCATGTTCTCCTCTTACTGTTGGTTGTGTAGTGGGAGGGAACCAGTTCTGGCACTAGGGGCAGAGGGGAGGATTATTAACGTTGCACCTTCCTGTTTAGATACACGAGTTTTGGTAACCATTTTCTGGTCCTGTACTGAGAGTACAAGTTGTTGTTTTGATTAAACAGTTATCATTACGTTGCCTACGTCTTTCCTTTTTCCTCCGGCACTACACTGGTGACCCGACGTGGATTTTTGTTAACGTAATTGTGTACGAAAACCAGCGACGAACATTACAATCCTGCAAAATGTCCGGGCGAGGAAGACGTTCGAACCAGCGGCAGCCATCACCATCCCCTGTCAGGGTAACGCGTGGTGCGCACACTCCCACTCTCAAGCTACCAGAATTCTGGGACTCAACGCCTGCTGCATGGTTTGCTATTGTAGAGGCACATTTCAATAAAAGTGACATCGATGACGACGACGACCGGTACAACCATGCTGTGGCAATGTTGGGCAGCTCCACCGCGGCTCGAGTGGTAGGTTTTTTGTCTGCTCCCCCGACGACGAACAAATATGAGCGCCTCAAGGCCCTGCTTCTAGAGACATTTGAACTGTCCACTGCGGAGAGGGTGCGTCGCCTATTTGCCATGTCGGACTTGGGTGACGAGAGGCCTTCTGCGAGCATGGAGAGGATGCTAAACCTGCTCGGTACAGAAGACCCCATGATCCTCTTCACAGAGCTGTTCATGCGCACATTGCCAGCTCAAGTTAGGATGGCGCTGGCCAACACCGCCATCATGGAGCCCCGCGCCCTGGCCAGGGAGGCGGACCGGTTCGTCTTGGCCATGCCTCAACGGTCCCCCGACCTGCTCGCTCCCGCGGCCGCCCCGCCACCCGACCGTCGCAGGAGAGCGAAGGATGACGCCAGACCTTCTGGCCAGCAGGGTAACGCTGCGGGCCATTGTTTCTACCACGCCACTTTTGGCGCCAAGGCCAAACGGTGCCGCTCACCCTGCACCTTCGGACCGACGGGAAACGGCGGGGCCGGCGCTCAGTAGTGGCCCTGAGCGCTGGCGTCACCAACAGGCTGCTCTTCATACAAGACACCGCCTCTGGTCGCAGTTTCCTTTGTGACACAGGTGCCCAGTGGAGCATCATTCCGGCAGAGAGATCGGATATGGCGAAGGAGGAGCGTGGTCCGCAGTTGGCAGGCGCGGACGGCACACCTATCTGCTCTTACGGCACTAGGGCGGTGGACGTGTGCTTCGGAGGGCAATGTTTTTCGTGGGATTTTGTCATAGCGGCTGTCACATTTCCCCTCCTTGGTGCGGATTTTCTGTGCGCCCACAACCTGTTGGTGGACGTGGGGAACAGGCGCCTGGTCAACTCACAGACTTTCGCTTCATTCGCCTGTACGCAGGGGGAGGCGGTCTACAGCGGGTGGTCCAATACGCTCGCCGAAAGTGACCAGTACCTTCGGCTGCTCGCCGAATTCCCCGACCTTACCAAGCCCACCTTCTCCGCGCCCACGGTGAAACACGGAGTGGAGCACCACATCGAGACCGAGGGGCCTCCCCTCCACGCCAGGGCCAGGCGCCTCAACCCGGAGAAGCTGGCCATCGCCAGGGCGGAGTTTGCGCATATGGAGCAGGTGGGCATCGTTCGGCGCTCGAGCAGCCCCTGGGCGTCTCCCCTGCACATCGTCCCTAAGTCAGACGGCGGGTGGCGCCCATGTGGGGACTACCGCCGCCTCAACGACGCGTCCAAGCCTGACCGCTACCCGGTCCCACATGTCCAGGACTTTTCAGCGAACCTGGCAGGCAAACGCTTCTTCTCCAAAGTGGACCTGGTACGGGGGTACCATCAGGTGCCGGTGCACCCCGAGGACGTCCCTAAGACGGCCGTAATCACGCCATTTGGGCTCTTCGAGTTTCTGCGGATGCCGTTCGGCCTGAAGAACGCGGCGCAGACCTTCCAACGCCTCATGCACTCGGTGCTCCGGGACCTACCATTCCTCTTCGTCTACTTGGATGACATCCTCGTCGCAAGCACCACGGAGGAGGAGCACCTGTCCCACCTCCGGGCCCTTTTCACACGGCTCAGCCAACATGGGCTGATTGTCAATCCGGCGAAGTGTGAGTTCGGACGGAACGCCATCGACTTTCTCGGGCACCGGGTCTCCGCAGAGGGGGTGACCCCCCTCCCCTCGAAGGTAGAAGCTGTCGCTGCTTTCCCGCGCCCCAGCACAATCAGCGAGCTCAAGGGGTTCATCGGGATGGTAACCTTCTACTATCGCTTCCTCCACCACATCGCTCACATCCTGCGGCCTCTGTACGATGCCCAGAAGGGCAAGACTCTGAAGCAGCCGGTGGACTGGACGGCGGAGCGTGTCAAAGCCTTTCAGGACACCAAGGCGGCCCTGGCCCGCGCTGCCATGTTGGCCCACCCCTCGCCCTCGGCACCCACTGCTCTCACCACGGACGCCTCTGACTTTGCTGTGGGAGCGGTGTACGAACAGTGGGTTGGGGACGCCTGGCAGCCTCTTGCATTCTTCAGCCGCCAGCTGTCTCCCAGAGAGCAAAGGTACAGCACATTCGACAGGGAGCTCCTCGGGCTGTGGCTTGCTGTCAGACACTTCCGTTTTTTACT
Source organism: Nansenia antarctica (assembly GCF_963989245.1). Lineage (NCBI taxonomy): Eukaryota > Metazoa > Chordata > Actinopteri > Argentiniformes > Microstomatidae > Nansenia > Nansenia antarctica. Next base: position 3,026,332 of record NC_137690.1, read on the forward strand.
GGAGGGCCGCGAGTTTACGGCCTACGTGGACCACAAGCCACTCACGCACGCCATGTCCAAGGTGGCGGAGCCGTGGTCCGACCGCCAACAGCGCCAGCTCGCCTACATATCCGAGTTCACCACAGACATCCAGCACGTTGCTGGGAAGTCCAACCAGGTCGCGGATTGTCTCTCCAGGGCGGTGGTTGGTGCGGTCCAACTGGGTTTGGACTACGCGCGCATGGCTGCAGACCAGGCCGCCGACCCCGCCGTCCAGGCTCTCAAGTTGTCGGACACAGGACTGCGCCTAGAAGAGGTGGTTTTCGGTGACGCAGGGGCCACGCTCCTGTGCGACGTCTCCATGGGTCAGCCACGACCGGTGGTCCCCGCCAACTGGAGGCGCCCCGCCTTCGAGGCGATACACGGCTTGTCTCACCCTGGTAGGAAACCGTCCTCACGGCTGGTGTCAGAGAAATTCGTCTGGCATGGGCTCAAGAGGGATGTGAGGGCCTGGGTTGACACGTGCATCGCCTGCCAGCGCGCCAAGGTGCATCGACACGTCAAGGCCCCCCTGGAGCAGTTCTCTGTGCCTGAGCGGAGGTTCGATCATGTAAACGTGGACCTGGTAGGGCCGCTGCCCCCCTCGCACGGATACACCTATCTCTTTACCATGGTGGACAGGACGACTCGCTGGCCGGAGGCAGTTCCGCTCTCCTCAACGACAGCCCCCGACCTGGCCCGGGCGTTCATCGCGGTGTGGGTCTCCCGCTACGGCACCCCTGCTGATCTCTCCTCTGACCGTGGCTCACAGTTTACTTCAGAGCTGTGGGCAGCGGTGGCGGAGAATCTGGGGGTCAAGCTCCACCGCACAACCGCCTATCACCCGCAGGCGAACGGGCTCTGTGAGCGTTTCCATCGATCCATGAAGGCCGCCCTTCGAGCCAGCCTCACGGACAGCGACTGGCTTGACAAGCTGCCGTGGGTCATGCTGGGGCTCAGGACAGCGCCTAAGGAGGACCTCCAGTCGTCGTCCGCTGAGCTGGTGTTTGGACAGCCGCTGCGGGTCCCCGGTGACTTCATTCCCAAGTCAACGGAGCCCTGGTCCGCCGCCGCTCAGCGCGCCTCCCTGCTGGACAGCGCCAGGACCTTCGTCCCGGTCCCGACTACGCAGCATGGTGTCCCTACTTCGAGGGTGCCCCCGGAGCTGCACTCAGCGAGGTTCGTTTTCATTCGTCATGATGGCCACAGGACTCCACTACGTCCTCCTTATGACGGGCCTTTCCGTGTCATCGAGGCCGGAGCCAAGAACTTCATGGTTGACATGGGGGGTAGGCCTGAGTGTGTGTCCGTTGATCGCCTCAAACCGGCCCACTTGGACCTTGAACTGCCCCTGGACTTGGCCCTGCCACCGCGCAGAGGCCGGCCTCCAGTCCTACCTCCCCTGCCGCGCCCTGGCCATTCCCCCCTCCGACCCCGACAACCCCCCGCAGCTCGCGAGCCCCCGGTCGTCGCTGCCCCCCGTCCTTCCCTGCAGGGGGACGTGATGGGCGATGTCACACCTCCTCCCGCACCTCCTGACTTTACCTACGATCGTAGGGGCCGGGCCATACGCCCTCCTCGCCGTGAGGATTTCCAATATTGAGGTGAACACTGGGGGGGCTGGTGTAGTGACTACATTATGGGTTCATGTTCTCCTCTTACTGTTGGTTGTGTAGTGGGAGGGAACCAGTTCTGGCACTAGGGGCAGAGGGGAGGATTATTAACGTTGCACCTTCCTGTTTAGATACACGAGTTTTGGTAACCATTTTCTGGTCCTGTACTGAGAGTACAAGTTGTTGTTTTGATTAAACAGTTATCATTACGTTGCCTACGTCTTTCCTTTTTCCTCCGGCACTACAACAGAAGATTACATTCCACAGGTGTGTTTAAGATAGAAGATTACATTCCACAGGTGTGTTTAAGATAGAAGATAGAAGATAGTGAATTACATTTCACAAATGTTTGTTTTGTCAAAGATACATTAAGGCTGGAAAAGGTTCTGCTAGCACAGCGCATGCGCACTGGGTCTGATGTAGCACAGCGCATGCGCACTGGGTCTGATGTGTAGCTAGCTAGATAATCGGCTATCGTTGGCATTTTCGCAACTAACTTCATTTCTCTAAGACCCAGTTAGCTCTCTAGACTTCACTAACGTTAGAGGAGCTGACGTCTGTTATCGTGTTAAGCTTTAATAACCTGTATGAATTACGCACCTTTCCATTTTCTATAACTTGATGTCAGTCCGTTTGAAAGCACCTCTCTCGAGCGTCTGAAGTCAAAACAACCGCCAAAACAACCAACGGTGTTGACGTCATGACGTTCATTTGTTGGTTGACGTTTTTACGTTGTTCGTTTACGTTGACGTTCGTTTCTACGGAATGTCTAGTAGGTCAAAAAGTGTTTTTGCCTACCAAAACGCAAACGCATGTAATTCCAACAATACATTCATTTGTTGTGAACGTAATATAATTATATCGCGGAAAAGTTCATTATTTTCCATAATTTAATTCAAAAAGTAAAACGTTTATGTATTCTAGATTCATTACACACAAAGTGAAATATTTCAAGCCGTTTTTGATTTAATGTTGATGATTACGGCTTACAGCTCATGAAAATGAAGAAATCCAGGATCTCAAAATATTTGAATATTACATAAGACCAATCAAAAAAAGGATTTATAATACAGAAATAACCATTCTGACCTTCTGAAAAGTATCAATACTTGGTCGGGGCTCCTTTTGCATGAATTACTGCATCATCAATTCATCAGAGCAATTGCGCGTCATCTCCCTGTCATCAGAATGATCACGCCCCTTTTTGGGTGATTCATCAGAGCAATTGCGCGTCATCTCCCTGTCATCAGAATGATCACGCCCCTTTTTGGGTGATAGAAGCGGAGAAGTTTGACTGGCGGTCAATGGGAATTTCTGGTCTTCGCTACTTTAATCCGATAAAATAAGAAAACCGTAGTGCTTTTTAGATATTAGGAGCCCAAATCCGATGGCCAGTTAGGCAAACTATTATATAGTGTCGTTGCCGATCAATGATCGACGTCGTTATATAGAGAACATTTATGAAATAGGCAATGAATGTGTGTCCTTGGGTGACGTTACAGATGGTGAGCTTAGAATGATAAGGTTCTATCTCTGTTTAGAATGATAAGGTTCTATCTCCGTTTAGAATGATAAGGTTCTATCTCCGTTTAGAATGATAAGGTTCTATCTCCGTTTAGAATGATAAGGTTCTATCTCCGTTTAGAATGATAAGGTTCTATCTCCGTTTAGGGCAGTTCAGAGATATTGAGCGTCAAAGTTTTGACATTCCATTATGTTTTGTGAGATGGAACCTTTGTATTTTATGAATTACTAACTCAAAAATGTCAACATTTTAAAAATAACACCACACAGGCATTTAATAAACACCTAATGGATCAGACTATGTAAAACAAATTTGACAAAAATTGAGAACGTTATAATTCTAACGTCACGAGATGGTACAGTCCAGCAGGCTGGGGGGGATGACGTTACAGATGGTACAGTCCAGCAGGCTGGGGGGGTGACGTTACAGATGGTACAGTCCAGCAGGCTGGGGGGGTGACGTTACAGATGGTACAGTCCAGCAGGCTGGGGGGGGTGACGTTACAGATGGTACAGTACAGCAGGCTGGGGGGGGTGACGTTACAGATGGTACAGTCCAGCAGGCTGGGGGGGGTGACGTTACAGATGGTACAGTCCAGCAGGCTGGGGGGGTGACGTTACAGATGGTACAGTCCAGCAGGCTGGGGGGGTGACGTTACAGATGGTACAGTCCAGCAGGCTGGGGGGGTGATGTTACAGATGGTACAGTCCAGCAGGCTGGGGGGGGTGACGTTACAGATGGTACAGTCCAGCAGGCTGGGGGGGTGACGTTACAGATGGTACAGTCCAGCAGGCTGGGGGGGGTGACGTTACAGATGGTACAGTCCAGCAGGCTGGGGGGGTGACGTTACAGATGGTACAGTCCAGCAGGCTGGGGGGGGTGACGTTACAGATGGTACAGTCCAGCAGGCTGGGGGGGGTGACGTTACAGATGGTACAGTCCAGCAGGCTGGGGGGGGTGACGTTACAGATGGTACAGTCCAGCAGGCTGGGGGGGTGACGTTACAGATGGTACAGTCCAGCAGGCTGGGGGGGGTGATGTTACAGATGGTACAGTACAGCAGGCTGGGGGGGTGACGTTACAGATGGTACAGTCCAGCAGGCTGGGGGGGGTGACGTTACAGATGGTACAGTCCAGCAGGCTGGGGGGGGTGACGTTACAGATGGTACAGTCCAGCCTGCCACACACACACACACACACACACAGTGCATGGGATAAGTGACAGAAAGACAGAGCATAGAAATAGATGAGGTAGACATGATATCTGTCAACAGTTAATAGTTATGCAATAGCTATGGAGCAGAGCGATGTGAGTGGGTTTAGAAATAGATCACGCAGAACTGGTTGAACAGAAAAACAGCAACCAAGTAGCCTTGCAGCAGAGTGGTATGTTAGAAGAGTGGCGCCAATGAGCTTCAAATAGTTCCACATAGCTTCCTGGTTGAACTGTCCTGATTTACCCAATATTTACTTTTTATTGGACTAACAACCTGTTGGTATCATGTAAAGGAACTATTTGGTGTTTGGGCCAATAGAAAGTACTCAGACCTTTTACCTGCTTAATTGATAAACAAATAATGAAGGAATAGCCCACACTGGCCCATGAAACAGCTTTTGAGTCAATTGTCCAATTACTTTTGGTCCCTTGAAAAAGAGGGAGCTACATATTAAAGAGCTGTAATTCCTAAACCTTCAATTTGGATGTGAATACCCTTACCCTAAAGTTGAGAGTCTGCACTTTAAGCCCATATGCATTATATGACTGTAACTTGAAGATGTTTTGGTAAACAGCTAAAAGAAGAAAAAAAATCCGTCTGTGTCCAAATATATATGGACCTAACTGTACATAAGTTGCCCATCCCTATGTTAGACCATAGACCGTTACCGTGGTAACCGGGTGTCAAAGCCACTGTGTTAGCTAGCCAACAAACAAATGGCCAGAACAGAAAAATAACTATTAATGTGATGGTTTAGATATTCAGATGTGGAGTGACAGATGGAAGAGATGAACATGTTGATGTCAGATATCTGTGTATTGTTAAATCTGTAGAAATGGCACAAACATGTGTTGTGTTTTTCATGTTTCCCAAGTGGTCTTGTCTTGTCAGAGAAAGAGCTGTGGTGCTCTTTAGACCTGTCGGACACGTGTATATAGTCCTGGTTGACTTTGCCTACAGCAAGCACACTAATTACGGACTTTTGTAATGAAATCACAAAGTCTCACATCATTTTTTTTTAAATGTGAGACTTAGAACAAGGAAGAGAATATGAAATGACGTATTTTATATTTATATATTATTATTATAGAATGACTTGTCCCCTATGAGTTCATGGATGACTGTGAGGCTGTTTGAACTTCAAAAGTGACTGACGTATAGATATTGCGCGACATTGTGATCGAAGCATCAGTTGTAAGTAAGTAAGTAAGTAAGTAACGTGCCAGAAATCTGTATCCTTGTTGTATTTCTACCTTCCTAAATGATGGCTAGGACGTCGGGTTATAAAGCAAAAGCTTCTTTATATTAAAAAATCTGTTGGCATACACTTTTGAGCACTTTCAAACAATAAACGAGTTATTGGATGTTCACTTTAATTCTGGACGTTACAATTTGCATTTCTCAAAAACCAACAAACTAAACTGTCAACTTCTATGACGTCTTGCCGCAAGGCCTTCTGGGACCAATTAAAGTGAATAATTTAACCTATAAAGTTAAAACACTCTATTAATACAGGCGGACCGTCAAGCCCGTAGACTTTTACTTGTCAAGGCAAATTTTTAAAGCGCAAATCTGTAATTCTAGACTCTCTGGTAATTTACACACAAGACTCACGTTGATCTCTACTCAGCGCACACACACACACACACACACACACACACACCTCCGGGTTGGTCCTCCGGGCTGGCTGCTCTATGGGCCTTGTTGTCGTCCCCAGGGGCGGCCCTGAGGGGGGGATGACTTCAGAGACTTGGAGAACGCCATGTCCTCATCCTCACACTCATTCTCCAGCTGCCAAGACTGGACATTGAAGCCATCTTCTCCCTGGCTCTTCTTGTTTTTTGGCATTTCTGCAACTTTCTACAAACAACTGAACAAGGAAGAGAATGTGAAATGACGTATTTTATATTTATATATTATTATTATTATTATTATAGAATGACTTGTCCACTATGAGTTCATGGATGACTGTGAGGCTGTTTGAACTTCAAAAGTGACTGACGTTGACATTGCGCGACATTGTGATCGAAGCATCAGTTGTCATGACAACAACAGGTGCAACGTGCCAAAAAGCCGTATCCTTGTTGTATTTCTACCTTCCTAAATGACGGCTAGGACGTTGGGTTGTAAAGGGAAAGCTTCTTTATATAAGCATCTCTGTTGGCCAACACTTTTCATCACTTTCAAACAATAAATGAGCTAGACTTTGACACTCAGCGCGCACACACACACCCGCGCACACCCACACCCACACCCACACACACACATCCACACACACACCCAGTCACCCACACACACACACACACACACACACACACACACCCACTCCCACACACACATCCACACACACACACACACACACACACACACAATGCTAAGATTATAAAAACCCATCATTTAAATAATGCCTTTAAATGACAAAATAATTAAATTAAGATTATATAATGATTAAAGCACTTTGAGCTGCAACGTTTGCAGGAAAAGCGCTATACAAATAAAGTTATTATTATTATTATTATCTCCAAAGGTAACTAGCTAACTTACCTGGTGACAGCGTGTTGATCCTGGTGAAACAGACATCACACTGGCTCGGTTGAGTTCAGTTGCCTTTTGTATAATATAGCCGGGCATTCGATTGTGACGTCATCAGGTCACCTCGACTGTTGTGATGATGACGTCATCCGTCTGGGTTTTGTCTGCAGCCCCTCAGGAGCTCCGTTACCCCCCCCCCAATTTTTTTTAATTAAAAACAATTATAATAATAATACACATAATATTAAAAAGCCCCACACATCTATTCATCTCTCATTCCGATCATTAAAGCATCAAAGAAAGCCCTCGAAAATAATGTGATATCATCAAAATATCACGATCAGATGACCTTTGTAGAATCCTGTTGATAAATCTTAAAACCGTAAATGTGTTTCCCTCCAGCATGTCGAAGCATATACAGTACATCTCTGTAACTGATTTGGCTATTGAAACGTATTCCACTCAGATGGGCAGCTAGCTGGATAAGCTAGGCTACCATAGTTACAGTGGAGGCTCCTCCATAGAGGTGGAGGAGGCCTGGCCTCCCCAATAATTTGAGAGAAGAGAGAGAGATTTAAAAAAGCAATAATTATATATATTTTTATTTTTATTTTATTTATTTGACAAAAAACATATATATATTTTTTAAATATTAATATTATTTACGTTTTGTTCGTAAATCTGAATTTTTCCATGGCTAAAACCCAATATTGCAATTGTAAAGCACCTACAGGCCAGAATCCCTATCCGTTTGTATTGAGGGAGGCCAGGCCTCCCAGGAAAGTGGTTTCTCATAGAAGTCAATGTAATGCAATTTTCTTCATGGCAATATGTGATTGGCCAAATCACTGAAAATGGGTGGGCAGAGGAGGCCTGGCCTCACCACGCATTGAGTCCAGGTCTGAAAGATTGACATTTTGTTTGTCCAATCACATGAAGCCATTTTGAGAATTCGCCAGTCACTTCAGTCAAAGAAACACTCGCCATAGTGGCTACGAGTGTCCTGTCAACTTGTCCTTTGCAGGACACGTCTAGAACACCCATGGCTATTATCCCTGAAAATAATAGCTCATTTGGCCAAATACTCAATGACCTCGGAAGTCAGCGAGATTCTGGCGCGATTTATACATCGAATAGGTAGACAACATTTAGGATTTATTGAACAGTTTTATTTTTAATGTATTCGATTTCGAGGAGGCCAATTTTTTTCCGCTTGCTCGCTTCACTCGCGATGGAATGTTCCCTGTTCTTCTTATCTGTATTTGTGCTGGCCAAAGGCATAGATACTATTTGGAGTGTAAGCTACAATCAGAAAGTTCTGATTGATGGAATTCATTGTGCAGAGCTTAGCCTAAGTGCCTGCCTGAAGAAATGACATTGCTGTAAGTCTATGAGCCTGCCTGATAATTAAGTTGAGAAATGACATTTTGGATGTTATATAAATGCCCAGTGAACATGTGTAAAAGGCAGGAATTTGATAATTATGTGGTTAAAAAACAATTTTGTTTAGCCTACATTTTTCATTCTTCTTCTTCTTCTACAGCTTCAACATGTAATCATCAATTTAATCAAGTTTAGCATATAAAAAAGATAAGTAACAGTTTCTTTATCAAATGTAGTTTTATTCAATATATTTAATATAAATATATATTTTTAAAAGTTTAGTTAATTATCAGGCAGGCTCATAGACTTACAGCAATGTCATTTCTTCAGAGATAAGAAGAACAGGGAACATTCCATCGCGAGTGTAGCGAGCAAGCGGAAACAATTTGGCCTCCTCAATTCTGGAAGTCACCAGCCTCACTGCATAGTTACCGAGTGCATGTCAACACTTCATTATTTTAATTCAGTCGAATATTGAAGAGAGGCCTGCTGCTATATGGCCGTGACGATGGCGCCCCCGCGTGTTTATAAATGGGTATTGCAGTAGTGTATCAGATGAGTGCTACGTAAACGCAGTCACAAAGCGTACCGGGACCTTTAACTATTATGTATCACTCCGCCGCACAGATGTTCTACTACAGGGTCTCCGCGGTGTCTTGAAAAGTATTAAAAGTTGATAAATCAATTTTGGGAAAATCAAGACCCTAAGTATTAAAAAGTCTTGATTGATTGATTGATTGAAAACTTTATTAGAAGATTTGCAGAAGTAGGTACATGACAGTACATATTACATACAAGGTCAACTAACAGGATAAAAACCCAAGAAAGCCACTGGCTTATTTCGATTGGGGTCCTTGATTCTCAATTCATCGTTACATGTAAGACAGACAAAGAAAAATAATAATAATAATAATAAATAAATAAATAAAATAAAAAAACTAGTACTATCTACAAGATAATACAGACAAATAACTATTACTATCTACAAGATAAAAATACATCCGTCTTATCATGATTTTATGAGGTCTGGAATTTTGTAGGTATTTTTCTGAATTAGACTCTGTCCAAAGAGTTTGAGTCCTAAAAACTTTTAGTAAAAGTTTGTGAATTTATTAGTTTTATTAAAAAACAAAGATGAACCGGAAATTGTGTTGTATGATAGTGGTCTAGTCTGTTGCAAACTAAAACTGTTAAGTTAAAGGTGTCACTGATGTAAACGGTTACAGCTCCAAGTGGCGGTGAGGTCTGGAAAAATATTGACCAGGACTTTAAAAAGTCTTAGAAAGGTATTGAAATTAACCTCAAGATTCCTGTATATACCCTGTATATGTATCACTACGCCGCACAGATGTTCTACTAAATGACCGTTTCAGGTTACTAGGCAACAGTCCATCTGAAGTTCAGTTGCAGAACATTTTTTTTGTTTATTAGCAACTCTGTGTGCTTATACGCTTCATTATCAGGCCAGTTCATGACAGATAGCAGTGCTCTGTAGGCTAGCAACTCGGCTGAACTTTAGTTACATTTCGGGTGTCATAATATAATAATAATATAATAATAATAATAATAATAATAATATAATATAATAATAATAATAATAATAATAATAATAATAATAATAATAATATAATAATAATATCCTTTCAGTCTGCCTCCATCCATGTGGATGAACCACCCGACCCAAAGGCCTGGTGAGCAATAGACGTCTTTTCAACCTCGCGTCTACAATATAAACCAATATAAACCAGCTATATTACGGCTATATTTTCTACTTATCTTAAATGCATGAAAACCGTTATTAAACCCCTCTAAACTGTCAGAATACGTCCCAGACGTCATGTAGTATGAGATTCCATGTAGTCTAGCATAGTTATTCATGCGGAAGTGGTGGTTTAAATTGCGTCTATACGTCGCTGTCCTTTAACCCAGATAAATGCGGTCTGTGTCTAAACCTGTTTTAGTCTAGCAGCACGTTGAGTTTAAATTAATACCCTAAACGCCTGTAGATTGTCAAAATATGTACCAGACCGTCATTTAGTCTGAGATTCCATGTAGTCTAGCATAGTTATTCATGCAGAAGAGGTGGTTTAAATTGCGTCTATACATCGCTGTCCTTTAACCCAGCTAAATGCGGTCTGTGTCTAAACATATTTTCTACTTATCTTAAATGCATTAAAATTCAGTAGGCTATAACAGGTCAAAACAACTAGACCAATACAAAACTTTGTTGGTTTATTATGTTTAGTTGAGTGTCTGTTTCAAATATTTTGTCCAACAATAGCCTACTGACTTTACTGAATAAGGCTGTGCCTGTCATGACACATATTGGTCATGAAGTGTTGCCAATGTAATGAATACAATATTGTTAATTTCAATGTTTGTAATTGGTCACTTTCAATTGATAAGAGTGTCATATATATATACCGGTAGATACATTGAAATCGTAAAATTAAATTAAATAAACGTCCCTCCTGTCATATGACGTCGAGTAAACATGACAAGTGCTTTGCAGCTTCACGGTTCACCCAATGAACAACCTGCGTTTCATATGGAAGTCCCACCCATTTCAGATGTTCTGTCTATTTCATTGGTTGTTCGGCGAGACGTTTAAATTCAAAAATCGACCGGTCGAGTTGAGCAGAGAGACAAGGGCAGACAGTTTGAAGAAGTGAAGTGCCCGAGGAGTTGGTTACGGTAACCTTACTCGAAACTTATGGAAAAAATAGTTTATGAACAGGTTGATAGGTACCTTACCGAAAAAAATCTGATGTATGAATTTCAATCAGGATTCAGAACATCCCATTCCACTGACACATGCCTTCTCTATTTGAACGACCACATCAACCATGAGGTGGACTCGGGCAAGTACTGCGGCATGGTCATGCTGGACCTACAGAAGGCCTTCGACACAGTAGATCACCACATATTGTTAGATAAACTGAAAGCAATTGGGTTCGATAGAACATCGGTGAGCTGGATGCAATCCTACTTAGAGGGGAGGGAACAGGTGGTTAGTGTGAACGGAACACTGTCCCCCCCCCTCCCAGTGACCTGCGGCGTTCCACAAGGAAGCATATTGGGACCTTTACTGTTCCTAATATATGTGAATGACATGTCATCAGCATGTGATTGCAATTTGTTCCTGTTCGCGGATGACTCGGCTCTGCTGGTCTCTGACAGGGACATATTGCAGGTGGAAAAAGCGCTAAGCACTGAACTGAGTAGAATCTGCATCTGGCTAGCTGACAATAAACTATCAATACACCTAGGTAAAACTGAAACCATCCTATACGGATCCCCATCTAAACTCAGAAAGGCTGTAAATTACAAAATAAAAGTGGGTAACATTACTATCACAAGAAAAGAGGATATTACATACCTGGGCTCCATCTTAGAGGCAAATCTTTCCGGAGATAAAATGGCAGCAAAAGTAATCAAAAAAGTGAACCATAGAACTAGATTCTTGTACAGGATATCCTCACTTGTCAGTAAAAACACACTGAGGACCCTATCAGGAGCTCTCATTCAATGTCACTTCGACTATGCCGTAACATCATGGTACTATAGAACCACAAAGGCCCAAAAAACAAGACTCCAGACAGCCCAAAATAAACTGGTTAGGCTTCTGCTAGGCCTCAACCCTAGGACACATCTAACCGCTGCTCATTTTTTGAGCCTTGATTGGCTACGAGTAGTTGACAGAGTGCAGCAGCTTGCACTGGGCCTGGTCTTCAAGATACGCTACACCACAAAGACACCCAAGTACCTGTCAACATACTTCCAAAAAGTGAACAACGTCCACACATACAATACCAGAGGAAGCTCCACGAACCACGTTAAACCGCGTTGCACCACAAACAAGGGGTTAAACTCGTTTGCAAACTATGCAGTAAAAATGTGGAACGCCCTTCCTATAATCTTAAAGGAGTGCAAAACACTGCCCACCTTCAAAACCACTCTCAAAAAACATTTACAGGAGGCTGCAATCCGTAACTGGACCCTCTAAATCAAAAACTGTACATACTTGTTGTTTTGTCCCCCCGCCCGAACTACCCATTGTACATATTATATGTCTGTCCCCCTGCCCGAACTACCCACTGTACATACTTTGTGTTTTGTCCCCCGCCCCTACCTGTGGTGTATGTCCCCACCTGTCCTACCCGCTGTACATACCTTATGTTTTGTTGTATTGTTCTTCCCATGTTGGATGTATGTTTATCTTGTAGATAGTACTAGTTATTTGTCTGTAATATCTTGTAGATAGTACTAGTTTTTTTTTGTCGGTCTTACATGTAACGATGAATTGAGAATCAAGGACCCCAATTGAAATAAGCCAGTGGCTTTCTTGGGTTTTTATCCTGTTAGTTGACCTTGTATGTAATATGTACTTTCATGTACCTACTTCTGCAAATCTTCTAATAAAGTTTTCAATCAATCAATCAAAAACCGAAAGAGAAATAATTATATAGACTCGACAGTTGAATTTCAGGTAGGTGGTGAAAATGTGATTATCCAGCGCTGACTATCTACCTACGTGGTAGACTAACTGTTTATAGCAAGCGCTCGTTTGTTAGATATGTTTTTGTGCAACTGACTTGTGTTTATGTTCTCCGCACACGCTAGACAAGCAGAACGGGCCCCAGGCAGAACGGGCAAGAACGGGTGGTGCTGGCTACAGAAAGAATAACCCAACCTAAATGTTGTCTCCCTAACTGTTAATAAATACTATTATGTTGTATGTAATGTTCCTATTTCATTGTTAATATTTAATATTCTTATTTCCTTATTTATATTTCGTATTTACTATTTCCCTAAATAAATACATGTTCCTATTCATATTTCCTTGTCATAATTTACTTATTACTCATGAAAATTGTATTTGTCTACTTATACTAAGTGTTTAAACGTCTAGGCTATAACAAAGCTAAATTGATGTGAAATTGGAAATTGAAACGTCTGTTTAAACTGCATTTCAACAGCTATATATAGTCTGCCGTTGAAATGCCTATAGAAACAGTCGTTTCAATTTCACCTCCATTTGGCTTTGTTTTGGCCTAGACGTTTAAACACCGGTGTTTCAATGTCTAGGTTATAATTAAGCTAAATTTAGGCTAAATTGGAAATTGAAACAACGTCTATGTTTAGACGTTGAAATGCCGTTGAAACATAGAAAGGGAAACAACGTCTATGTTTCAACGGCATTTCAACGTCTAAACATAGACGTTTTTTAAATATCCAAAATGGCCGATATTTAGCCTCGATTTGGCCTAGACGTCTACGGGCCATTTAGACGTTGTTTAGACGTCTAATCAACGTAAAATTGCTCACTGGGCCTGAGGTGTTGTAGGAGGTATGAATATGATTTAGGGGGTATTTAGTATAACAGGCGAATGGGTTTATTGTGAGTTTACTTTAATTGTTTGTTTATTGCCTAGATCACCGTATTGAGAAGTCATATGGTTATGGGGGGTGATATTGCAAGGTAATTTAAGCACCTGCGCACCTTGCATGGCGGTAGTGGAGAGAGAGGGGAGCGATCATGTATTTCTGTTGACCGCATTATACGCATATTCTATACGCATAGTTTGTTATTTTTCTGGTTTTGATCGCTTATGGATTATTTTTGTACGTCGCCAAGTTTGATTGTTCTATTCAATAAATGCTCTAAAACGTACTTTTCATCTCAGCGGATTGTTTGGCGCGTCATACAATTACCAGCCAGACCCTGGTTGCGTCTCTCAGCTACTTTTTACTTTTGGCTCTATCTATCTATCTCGCTACAGGTGTCATATAACCCTAACCCATATCCTGTCATATAAAAGTACCTTATTGAATCTCCAGGTAATGTATTTCTGACATCCATCACTTTTGCTGTCGTTAAGATACTTTTTGTCTGTTTTGGTAGTCTGTCCAATGTGACACTTGCCCTCCTCCACCGGCCCTAGTTTTGGATCTAGCTTGCTGTTCATTATGTTCATGATAAATCGTAGTTAGCTAGCTATAACATCCTCATATACACCATACAGAAATACTGTATAAATACTGATTAACAGTAGGCTACTTTGGCAAATGCCCATTGAACAGATTTATTTATTATCCCATCTTAAGAAAACGAATGTAACACTCTCATCTGGGGATTTACACGGCAAATCAACTGAAGAACTACAAATCCCTGATGACAGGGAGATGACGTATGACTGATCTGATGAATCAACCCCTATTTCATTCATTTTCTCTCCATAACGACGTCGATCATTGATCGGCAACGACACTATATAATAGTTTGCCTAACTGGCCATCGGATTTGGGCTCCTAATATCTAAAAAGCACTACAGTTTTCTTATTTTATCGGATTAAAGTAGCAAAGACCAGAAATTTCCATTGACCGCCAGTCAAACTTCTACACTTCTATCACCCAAAAAGGGGCGTGGACATGACGGGAGCCAAAGTTGCTCTGATGAATGCGGCGTGGCATGGAGGCAATCAGCCTGTGGCACTGCTGAGGTGTTATGGAAGCCCAGGCTGCTTTGATAGCGGCCGTCAGCTCGTCTGCATTGTTGGGTCTGTCTGGTGCCTCTCATCTTCCCCTTGACAAGGTCAGGTGAGTTGGCTGGCCAATCAAGCACAGTAATACCATGGTAATGAAACCAGTTACTAGTAGTTTAGGAACTGTGGGCAGGTGCCAAGTCCTGCAGGAAAATGAAATCAGCATCTCCATAAAGCTTGTCAGCAGACAGAAGCATGACGTGCTCTAAGATCTCCTGGTAGACGGCTGCGTTGACTCTGGGCTTGATAAAACACAGTGGACCAACACCAGCAGATAACATGGCACCCCAAATCATCACTGACTGTGGAAACTTCACACTGGACTTCAAGCCACTTGGATTCTGTGCCTCTCCACTCTTCCTCCAGACTCTGCTGATTTCCAAATGAAATGCGACATTCTCCACAGGCCGATTGCCTCCATGCTGCGGCGCATTGATGCAGTAATTCATGCAAAAGGACCAAGTATTGAGTGCATAAATGAACATACTTTTCAGAAAGGTTGAAATTTCAGTATTACAAATACATTTTTGCTATTGGTCTTATGTAATATTCTAATATTTTGAGATACTGGATTTCTGATTTTCATGAGCTGTAAGCAGTTATCATCAACATAAAAAAAAGGCTTGAAATATTTCACTCTATGTGTAATGAATCTAGAACATATGAAAGTTTCACTTTTTGAATTAAATTACAGAAAATATAGAACTTTTCCACAATATATATATATTTTTTAGATGCACCTGTAGATAATAATATGCAAATTAAATTCCCTTGAAATCCCTAGTGAACATGTGACACTTTCACAAGTGACAAAGAGAAGTAGAAAATTTATTGCAGTATTTGTTCCACCAAAGCGGGATGGGACCCCTCGCCCCCGTTATGACTAGGGTGACCTAACACAACAAAATCTACATTTACAAAATACCCTCCTGTCAGATACTGCATGCGTGGTTTTCGAAATAGAATAAATTATATCCAGAAGATTCCGCCATTGTACAGCATGGTGAACAAAAAGTGAACAAAAACAAAAATAAAGTTTCTCAGAAAAAGATCTAAAAGAGCTAAAAAGAAAACCATAAGGAGCTAGTAGTTTAAACTCCAAAAACACTTTAATAGGAACATCAAAAAGACTAATTTTCCAACATTCACTTAAGGTTTTATTCTTTTTTTTTTTTTTACAGCTTTTTTTCTGAGATATAAACATTTGAGTTTTTGTTGTGTTAAACTATGATACAGTAGGAATAGAAATTAAACAACTATGTTCTGCTGCACAACAGCGAAGGAACTCCCACACAATGTTTTTTGGAACATTTCCCTCTTTCTCAATTCTCCTCTCCTCTTCCTCCTCTCCTCTCCTCTTCCTTCTCTCCTCTGAAACCTTAATGCCTCCTGGATCCAACTTTTATGCATTTTTTTTTCATCACAAACAAATACAAGCAGTCTTTCTAATATAATAGTCTTTTTTTTTTTTTCTTAGCAAGAATTTACGCATGTAAAAGTATGTAGTGTCAAATATTCTTGCACCTCTGTGTTTATAAAAAAAAAAAAAAAAAAAGGAAAACAAAAAAGGTTAGGAATCCAGTGAAGTTTGGCTGTGGTGTTGGAGGTGGTGTGTGGGGGGGGATTTGGGTTTTTTGGGGTTGGGGGTTGGGGCTGATAGTAGAAAGTAGCAGTAGGGTTCATTAGCTGGCAGTGCCACCGTCCCTGGCCGAGTAGAGAGACCGTAAAGTCTGCGCCATTTTGTTGGTCAGTTTGTGGTTGCTGGTCAAGGAGATCTTCTTGCAGATGATGTCAGACTCCTTGATAGTGTCCACCCAAGGCACCATTTTGCGTCCCTCCCGTTTCTTGGTCTCCACCCAGGGCCCGGAGTAGGAGCCGGCCATCCAGTGCACGCTGTAGCCCGTGCTGACCCTCTGGATGACGCGGGCCACCTGAGGACGGTCCTTGTACTTGGGGCAGCAGAGGGCGATGACGTCCATGGAGTCCACGCTGGCGCTCATGTGACCCGGGTCTCCTGCCTGGTCCGACCGCCTCGTCCGCCGAGAAGACTGCGGTGGGGGGAGGGAGGGAAGGGAGGGGAGGGGAGGGAGGGAGGCGGAGAGAGGGAGGGAGGGGGGGCAGGGGAGGGAGGGAGGGGGGGCAGGGGAGGGAGGGAGGGAGAGAGGGAGGGAGAGAGGGAGGGAGGGAGGGAGAGAGGGAGGGGGGAGGGAGGGAGAGAGGGAGGGGGGAGGGAGGGAGGGGGAGGGAGGGAGAGTGGGAGGGGGAGAGAGAGAGAGAGGACAGTCAGTTACACCTGTGATTTGAAACAACCAAGTCAAGGTTAATTTCTGACTAAAGGAAACTCAAACACCCATGTATGCTCCTCAACAACCTCCCAGTAAACCAACCAAACTTGTCAATCAGTTGTTGTAATGTGGTATTTTTGCTCTGGGCACAGGCTCAGCCATATTCGGCGCCTCTGGAGCAATTAGGGGGGGTTAAGTGCCTTGCTCAAGGGCACATGCAGCTCCCTCCTGACCTCTAGGCTACCGCCGGCCGCAATTAAAGTTCTAATTAATTAATCGATCGATTGATCGACCGATTAATTCATTGACAGATTTCAGGGGCAAAGCGTGGGGGAGACGTGGTCCTCTCACCCCTGGCGTCCTCTCCTCTCCGTCACTCTCCTCGTCCTCCGTGTCCCCCCCCCCCCTTGCCGGAGGGTGCCGGGGGCTGGGTCCGTGGTGTCCGTGGTGACCCGCCCCCCCCCCGGGGGCCCCCAGCAGGGCGTTTATGGCTTTGATACGGATGTTGGCGCTGGCCGAGGCTTCACCCTCCTCGTCCTCCTCGTCTGGGTCCAGGTGCTCCATCAGCATCTTGAACTGGGGAGGGAGGGAGGGGGAGAGGGAGGGTGGAGGGAGGGAGGGTGGGGCGAGAGAGAGAGAGATTGGATACTGTACTGAGACTGGCTGCTCTTGGAGAGAGGCTGGCAGAGGGTTAATTCAGAGGGAATCTGGCTTTACACAACATTACGAACGCTTGAACAGTATAATCACAGTAGGAGCAATAAAAAAATAGGGGTTTTTCCAGACTATCCTCTTAATATCAACACTTAATTTCCAGGAACTGCTTGACTATCCTCTTAATATCAACACTTAACGTCCAGGTACTGCTTGACTATCCTCTTAATATCAACACTTAATATTCAGGTACTGCTTGACTATCCTCCTCTTAATATCAACACTTAATATTCAGGTCCTGCTTGACTATCCTCTTAATATCAACACTTACGTCCAGGTACTGCTTGACTATCCTCTTCTTAATGTCGTGAGTGAGGGTCGCGCCGGCCAGGTTGTTGGACAGGAAGTCGATGGTTTGGCGAGGGTTGAAGTGGACTGTGCTCTTCCTGTTGACCGCTTTGTCGTAGATCTTGGCGGATTCCGTTGGCGAGTACTTCTGGATTTTACTGCGGGGGAGAAGGAAGTGACAGTGTGTGAGAGAGGGAGTGAGTGAGGGAGTGAGGGAGGGAAGGAGTGAGGGAGGGAAGGAGGGAGGGAGGGAGTAAAAAGGAATTCTCCATTTCATATGAGTGATCAGCAGGTTTGTCAAGTCTATGAGATCGAGTGAGTGTTGAGTGCTTTAAATGTGCTTATTTTGCAAATTATAAAGTACAGATATTTCAACAATACAGATATTTAAAGTGTTCAGATATCTGGTGTTTCACCGTGTAAACGGATTCTTGGGTTTGTCAATGTTCAACTGTTGAATAACTTGTTGAATAACTTGTTGAATAACCTGTATGTCTCGACGACATTGGAAACGAGGGTGACCTCAATTGTAAATTAAGGTTTGAAATTAAACCCATCTAGTACAGATATGTCAACTCCTCAACCTGGACCAGTCTGTCTGAGAAGCCGAAAAGATAAGTTACCTCAGATAAGTTACCTCAGATAAGTCTGATTACCTCAGATAAGTTACCTCAGATAAAGCCCTGTCCGGATGGCATATAAATGACCTCGGTAATATTTTTTTTACCCTAGGACCCCAGTGATTTTAATGACCAATCCGGATGGAATAAAACATAATGTTTGCGTTTCGGGTGCAAGCTGTCATTTAACATCACAGAAGAAGAAGCTGTTCCCGCCGTTTTGTCAGACCCACAACACAACGCACGTGTAGCAACAACAAGTAATTTGATTGGACAAGAGGCATTCCATGACTGCTGATCAGATTTCCAGATTGAATTTACGAACGCAGCCAAAACCACTCGCAGACTCGTTTTTTTTTCATAACACGAAACTTTACGTTTTAAAGTACCCACTCGATATAATAAACAGTAGTTTTACGATCACAAAATACTCATAATTTGTGGATTGGATTTACTATTCTCCTTTGCCATAGGCTACTGGTAAGGGAGAGTTTTGTAAATACATTGGGATGTGTTCGCGTTTGGGGCTGTGTGATCATCTAATTATGTGTAGTTATTAGGGGTGCAACGGTTCTCGGTTTTTTTACGGACGGTACGGTTTGCGTTCCACGGCTCAATTCACTAGTGAACCGTGACGGTTTTCGGTTTATGCTGCGATTTGGCTGCGTTCGTAAATTAGCTCTGAGAGCGCCGCAACAGTTTGAGGAAGCCCCGGATTCCTACAAGTCTGCGGTGTGGGGTCATTTCGCTTTTCCCGTTGAATACGACAATAAGGGGGGGGAAACAGTGGACAGAAATATTACTGTCTGCAAGCTCTGCTTAAAGCGTGTGCCATATGCAAATGGTTGCACCTCTAACATGAACCAGCATATTCGCCGCTACCACTCAACGATAACACTGACTGGGCGCAGGAAAGCCAGTCAGGTAGCGTCAGTGAGCAGCAGTCTCTCTCTGATGCGTTCGGACAGACGTACACTACCACTTCAGAGAAACACAAAAAAATAACCAATGCAGTGGGGATGTTCATTGCAAAGGATTTGCAGCCCTTTTCGGTGGTTGGAGATTTGGGTTTTCGAAATCTGATAAAAACTCTCGAGCCCCGTTACAGTGTCCCCTCCCGTACATCATTCAGCACCAAAATAATCCCCGGTATTTACCAAACAACACGCAGAGGCATTGAAGACGATTTGGCAAAAACACAGAGCTTTGCACTGACTACGGAGGGTTGGACCTCCCGGGCAACGGAGAGTTACCTCACTGTCACGGTCCACTACATGTCACCGGATTGGGAGATGAAGAGCGCAGTACTGCAAACTCGTCCACTATACGAAAGCCATACCAGCGCGCACCTGGCAGAGGAACTAACAAATGCAGTGACTGAGTGGAAGTTGGAGAGGCCAAACATAACAATTCCCGTAACAACAGACAACGCAGCAAATATCGTAAATGCGATCCATGAAGCTGGTGGACTGGGGCCACAGATCGGCTGCTTTGCGCACGTCGTAAATCTCGCCGCCAAGAAGGCAGTGGCAATAACCCCGGTGTCCCGCCTCCTGGGTAAGATCAGACATGCAGTCACTTTCTTCCACAAAAGCACCACAGCCCACCATATTCTGACAATTAAACAAGATATGTTAGACTTACCAAAACACAAATTAATCCACGATGTCGCAACTCGTTGGAATACAACACATGACATGTTGGAACGCTATGTGGAAAGTGTTACTTTTGTAGTGTGAATTTGTTTTCCTCCTGTTTGTATACGGGCTACCAGCTGTCAAGGCTAAAGTGCACTTTTACTTTCGAAAGTGTTTATTTATTTTTGGACATTTGAAAGTGTTTTTTGTTTATATACAATTATATATACATTATATACATAACATATACATGTGTATGTTAAAGTTCCATATTATGTATAAGCAAAATAAAGTAAAGTAACAGTTTGTAAATAAATAGTAGCATTTGTTTCTGAACCGAACCGTACCGAAAACCGTGACCCAAAATACCGAACCGTACCGAACCGTGGGCCAACTGAACCGTTGCACCCCTAGTAGTTATGCGTTTCTACCATGTCGATGTTCTATCAGAATGTTGTGATGTTATCAAAATTAAGATGATGAATGGCTGAAAGCGGGGAAAAACAGATTATATTTCAAAACAAGGCTTCCCTTTAACTCCCCGAGGGCTCCGACTATTACCAAGTCTATCTGGGTTTATTTGCAAGGACCTTCGCCTGTAGTGTTGTGGAAAACGAAGGTTTCTTCTGAATGCTACAACACTGGAAGCACGTTATGAAATACCAGTTAACAGATATTGTGATGTATCGTTGATGAATTGCCTCTTACAATGTATAGATTATCGGGGGGGGGGGGGGGGGTAAAATATTGTACGGTTATCAATACGTGAGTTACCTTGCGATTCCCACCCCTAACTTCATCCCTGTGTGTTGTCAGACACCGTGATTTATAGAGTGCTAGATCCAGACCATACAAACTGCACAGTTTACAAGCTAATGTTAGGTCAATTCGCTAGAACTGGTTCAGAAGAAGAAATCAGTCCATCGTCACTTACATCGTCGTCGTCGATTAACCTTTTAGGTGGTTTGGTTATCCGATAGTGGAGATTCAAGGGAGTCAATAATGTCATCCACATCCATTGTTTGCACAGAGCTCACCTAATACCTTCGATCTCACACCCCGGTCAAAACGGTCAATTCTAGTATTAATATCACGCAAAATCATGCAATACGTACCAAATACTGACATGTCAATCCGGACGGTAATATAATTATCAGAGGACCTCAGGGTATGCTGAAAAACAGTAGGTAATTCCAGCCGGAATAATTACTGGGGTCCCCGGAGTAAATCACTGACATGGTCGGTCCGGACGGGATCAAAATTACCGAATTACCCCAGGTAAAACATATATTACCGAGGTCCTCAGGTAATTTATATGCTGTCCGGACAGGGCTCTAGTTACCTCAGATAAGTTACCTCAGATAAGTCTGATTACCTCAGATAAGTTACCTCAGATAAGTCTGATTACCTCAGATAAGTCTGGCTGGTGTCTCACCTGTCTGGTTCAGATATCTGTTTGATACTCATTCTCCCTCCCTATCCCCCTCTCCTCTCTTCCCTCTCTTCCCTCTCCTCCCCCCCCCCTCCCTCCCTCCCTCCACCCCTCACTTCCCCCCCCCCTCCCTCCCCTCCCTCCCCTCTCTCCCCCTCACCTGTCAGAGAAGCCGTAGAGGTTCTTCAGGTGCTGTTTGAGGACCAGCAGTAGCAGGATGCCCTGCGAGGCGTTGGCGAATTCCAGCAGCGGGGCGGCGTTGTCGGGCAGCAGCCTCATCACCTTGTCCAGGTCCTCCACGTCCAGCTCCTCCAGGTCCGACTCCTCCTCCTCCTCCTCCTCCACCTCCTCCTCCTCTTCCTCCTCCTCCTCCTCCGAGCTCAGCTGCTCCCTCCGTTTGGCCTTCTTGGGCCTCCGTACCACATCTTCGTCATCGGCGTTTTCTTCGTCCTCGTCTTCGTCGCTCCGGGCCGAGTGTTCGCTGTTGTTGTTCCTCCTCCTCCTCTTCCTCCTCCTCTCTTCCGTCGTCGTCGTCTCCTCCTCTTCCTCCTCCTCCTCCTCTCCGTCCGAGCCGCCGCTCTTTTTCTTCTTCCACTCCCCCCCCCTCTCTTTCTTCACCTTCTTCTTCTTCTTCTCTCTGCGCCGCGGCTCCTTCAGCAGAGACTGGGGGAGGGGGAGGGAGGGAGGGAGAGAGGGAGGGAGGGAGAAGGGAGGAGGGAGAGAGGGAGGGAGAAGGGAGGAGGGAGAGAGGGAGGGAGAGTGAGTATCAAACATATACATGCCATGTCTGACATGACACAGACAGAGTGATTTCAGTCTTTAGTGTAAGGGATTAGGTTTGCTGTGTGTGTGTGTGTGTACCTCTCTGAAGGTCTGCAGCAGGTTGGATCCAGACACAGACAGGGTGATGTCTATGTGGTGCATGATGAACAGGGGCTCGTCCTGGCTCTGGAAGGGGAAGCAGGCCAGGTTGTCTGCGATGAACAGCAGCATGTTCACGTCCGTCTTCTGCCAAAGGTACACAGGTAGGTACACGTACACACACACACACACACACACACACACACACACACACACACACACACACACACACACACACACAGACAGACAGAAAGACACACAGACACAGACACAGGCACAGACACACACACACACACACAGACAGACGGACACAGACACAGACACAGACACAGACAGACAGACACAGACACACAGGTCAATACAACAAATTGTTACTGCTTTCACCAGCAGCAGCAGCTGTCTCACAAAAAAATTCACAAAAAAGTACCTGAACCTTCGGGAGCTGGTTTCTCTGGCTGCTTTTAAAACGCTCTTAAGTGACATGATGGACTCAAGCACTTCTGGCTGCAAATGTTCTGAATGATGATGGTTCTGTAATTCGTCCTTTGTTTTTATTTTAAACTGTTTCATGTTTGTTTCATGTATGTAACCCTGCAGTTGTCAAGCTGTTGCCTGTCTTGGCCAGGCAGGACGCTCTGGTTGTAAAAGAGAGTTTTAAAATCTCAATGAGTTTTTATTCCTGGTTAAATAAAGGTTAAATAATAAATAAAAAAAGTAAAAAATAATAATATATACATAAAAAAAAAAGTAAATAAACATAAAACATGTAAAAAGTGTATTCATGGTTAAATAGAAATTAAATGTAAAAAATAATAAAAATAAAATGTAAATTTTAAAAATGTACAAGTTTTAAATTGAAAAATGAAAAAATACAAATAAAACATGTCAAAATGCGGGGCTGACTCACGGAGCTGTCGTCGAACAGGTTGAGCAGGGAGATGAGGAAGGCGCGGCGGTGCTGGCGGTTGGGCCGGACCATGGAGAAGAGGTGGGCGCAGAGGGCCGAGGTGGTCTCGTCCTGGCGGAAGCCCCGGATGATGCAGCTCTTCCGGGACAGAGCGATGGCCTGCTGCACCTGGTAGGACATCTTCATGCCCGCTACCGCCTTCATCTGGGGGGGGGGGGGGGAGGGAGGGAGGGAGAGAGGGAGGGGATTTGTTTATTGAATTATTTCTTTCTCTCTTTTTTTAGGAGGCAGGCGAATTTACAAGACGCGCCAACTAGTGGTGGTTGTGTGTAAGTAGCAGCTTCCCATTGTAAAGACTATGGTCATGTGACCCCCGAGGCGGCTCTTATAGTAGGTAACATAGACACGGCTGTTCTAGTGTTACGCACATTTTACTAACACTGTTTCACCTGTCTGTCTGACGCAGGTTCAACAACACTGTTTCCTGTGTGATGCGTTTCCTGTACGTGGGACCTACTGTGTGTGTGTGTGTGTGTGTGCGTGTGTGTGTGTGGGGGACCTACGTGGATGAAGCCGGGGTGTATGCGTGTGCGTGTGTGTGTGTGTGTGCGCGTGTGTGTGCGTGCGTGTGTGTGTGTGTGTGTGTGTGTGTGTGTGTGGGGGACCTACGTGGATGAAGCCGGTGTACTTCTTGTCGATCTCCACCAGCTGTTGGTCCGCCTTGTTCCTCATGCTGGGCTCCGGGTCCGTTCCCATGGCGATGAGGTAGGGAACACACTGCAGAGGCACGGCACGCTTAGGTGTACAGCACATCTCATACAACAGGGGGGTGTGTTTACCTGTACAGGTGTGTGTTAGAACACTCAGGTGTGTGTGTGTGTGTGTGTGTGTGTTTACCTGTACGGGTGTGTGTTAGAACACTCAGGTGTGTGTGTGTTTACCTGTACGGGTGTGTGTTAGAACACTCAGGTGTGTGTGTGTGTGTGTGTGTGTGTGTTTACCTGTACGGGTGTGTGTTAGAACACTCAGGTGTGTGTGTGTGTGTGTGTGTGTGTGTGTGTGTGTTTACCTGTACGGGTGTGTGTTAGAACACTCAGGTGTGTGTGTGTGTGTGTGTGTTTACCTGTACAGGTGTGTGTTAGAACACTCAGGTGTGTGTGTGTGTGTTTACCTGTACAGGTGTGTGTTAGAACACTCAGGTGTATGTGTGTGTGTGTTTACCTGTACAGGTGTGTGTTAGAACACTCAGGTGTGTGTGTGTTTACCTGTACAAGGTGTATGACAGAACACTCAGGTGTGTGTGTGTGTGTGTGTGTGTGTGTACCTGTACGGGGTGTATGAGTCCCTGGTTGAGTGTGAGGGCGATGACGTTGAGGGCGAAGTGTCTGACGCTGGACTGCGTGTGGAAGAAGGCCTCCAGCACCTGCTTCAGGTACAGCTGCATGATGGAGCTGCTCATCCCCGACGAGATGTCCCCCATTTCCTTCAGGTCCTCCTGCTTCGACAGCTTCTTCCCTGAGGACCATGGGAAATGGTCAATGGACTGACTTATATAGACTGACTTACATAGACGACTTATATAGACTGACTTACATAGATGACTTATATAGACTGACTTCCATAGACTGACTTACATAGATGACTTATATAGACTGACTTACATAGACTGACTTCCATAGACTGACTTACATAGACTGACTTATATAGACTGACTTACATAGACTGACTTATATAGACTGACTTATATAGACTGACTTCCATAGACTGACTTATATAGACTGACTTACATAGACTGACTTACATAGACTGACTTATATAGACTGACTTATATAGACTGACTTACATAGACTGACTTATATAGATGACTTACATAGACTGACTTATATAGACTGACTTATATAGACTGACTTACATAGACTGACTTATACAGACTGACTTATATAGACTGACTTATATAGACTGACTTATATAGACTGACTTACATAGACTGACTTACATAGACTGACTTATATAGACTGACTTATATAGACTGACTTACATAGATGACTTATATAGACTGACTTACATAGACTGACTTATATAGACTGACTTCCATAGACTGACTTCCATAGACTGACTTATATAGACTGACTTACATAGACTGACTTCCATAGACTGACTTCCATAGACTGACTTACATAGACTGACTTATATAGACTGACTTATATAGACTGACTTCCATAGACTGACTTCCATAGACTGACTTATATAGACTGACTTACATAAACTGACTTATATAGACTGACTTACATAGACTGACTTATATAGACTGACTTATATAGACTGACTTCCATAGACTGACTTATATAGACTGACTTACATAGATTGACTTATATAGACTGACTTATATAGACTGACTTACATAGACTGACTTACATAGACTGACTTATATAGACTGACTTATATAGACTGACTTACATAGACTGACTTACATAGATGACTTATATAGACTGACTTACATAGACTGACTTATATAGACTGACTTACATAGATGACTTATATAGACTGACTTATATAGACTGACTTATATAGACTGACTTATATAGACTGACTTATATAGACTGACTTACATAGATGACTTATATAGACTGACTTATATAGACTGACTTACATAGATGACTTATAGACTGACTTCCATAGACTGACTTCCATAGACTGACTTACATAGACTGACTTACACAGACTGACTTCCATAGACTGACTTATATAGACTGACTTACATAGACTGACTTATATAGACTGAGGAGGTAGTGGTGGTCTACTCTAGTGGATAGTGAGTTGGACTTGGGATCGGAAGGTTGTGAGTTCAAATCCCGCCTGAAGCCACACCACTACTAGTGTGCCCTTGGGTAAGGCACTTAGCCCTCAGTTACTCCAGGGGGAATGTCCCTGTAATTCGTAATTGTAAGTCGCTTTGGATAAAAGCGTCTGCTAAATGGCAAAATTATTAAATTTAAATTATTAAATTACTTATATAGACTGACTTACATAGACTGACTTCCATAGACTGACTTATATAGACTGACTTACATAGACTGACTTCCATAGACTGACTTACATAGACTGACTTATATAGACTGACTTATATAGACTGACTTCCATAGACTGACTTACATAGACTGACTTCCATAGACTGACTTCCATAGACTGACTTCCATAGACTGACTTCCATAGACTGACTTATATAGACTGACTTACATAGACTGACTTACATAGACTGACTTACATAGACTGACTTACATAGACTGACTTATATAGACTGACTTATATAGACTGACTTATATAGACTGACTTACATAGACTGGCTTCCATAGACGACTTATATAGACTGACTTATATAGACTGACTTATATAGACTGACTTACATAGACTGACTTACATAGACTGACTTATATAGCGCCTTATTCCAAAGCGCTTTACGACGGCCTCTCATTCACCCATTCAAGGCCTCTCATTCACCCATTCAAGTGTCTTGCCCAAGGCCAAGGGGGGGGGGGGGGGGGCTGGGGGGGGTATAGGCCTGGGTTGGGGGACTGGCTACTCACAGTCTTTGTCAGCGTCCTGCATGCGTGTGTCCTCCTCCTGCAGGTAGGTCTGCAGGTTCTTCAGGATCTGGATCTTCAGGTCAACGGAGCTGCCGCGGTCCGCCAGGATGCCGTTGTACAGCGTCTTCACCTCGGGGCAGAACATCTGGCTGGGGTGCATGATCACCAGGAACCCTGGAGGGGGGGGGGGGGGGGGCAGGGGGAGGGTTGGGGGGGGCAGGGGGAGGGTTGGGGGGGGCATGGGGTTGGGAAGTTAAAGAAAGACAGAAAGCTTGCAGCGCAATAATAAAACATAGATTTTTGGAAACAGTTTTTGAGTGTGCAGAAGCTGCTTCTTCTTTTCGTTCAGTTCGATACTCTTCAGCTCCAGCAACCTCAGATAAGTTACCTCAGATAAGTCTGATTACCTCAGATAAGTCTGATTACCTCAGATAAGTCTGATTACCTCAGATAAGTTACCTCAGATAAGTCTGATTACAGATGAGCTGAGCGGTGGTATTGTCACTATTTTGATACTGAGTGGATGTGAAACAAGTTGAGTTGTGTTTTGAGTGTCTCGGTGAGTAATCCACACTACTACCTAGTTAGTGTAAAGTAGTGGGGATTACTCACTGAATCCATTGCACTGCAATGTTTTGGCTGGACTAGCGAGTGTGTCGTTGACTTTCAACAACGTTGACATTTATTTACATTTTTCAGAATAAAAGTCTGAACATTTTTGATCGGTTGCCGACTTGTTCCCTCTTTCACCAGCTGCTGTCTGTCACGCAGGGTTCAGCCCATCTTTGTTCTGTGTGTTTACCTAAGCCGATGATGGCCTTGGTCTGCACCACCTCGTCCTCGTTCTTGGTGAAGTACAGCAGACACTCCAGAACCTTCTCTTTGATCACCACCTGGAGGGACGACAGGAAACAAACACACTGAGACCATGGCTGGTTGGTTGGCTGGTTGGTTGGCTATGCAACAGTTATAATTAAACACTAACACTTCCATCCTTCCATGTCTTCTTATTAATTTCTATTGTCTTATTAAATCTAACTAGGGGGCAACAGAAATAAGAGCAATAATCATGGAAAGGAAAAAAAAGTTATGAAGAATTTAAAAATAAAAAAAGAAAAGAAAACTATTACTAAGAGTGTTCTGAGCAAGCAATGTATCCTTGTGTCTTTTTTGTGCTATCCTACCGTTTTGCCCCATGGATATAACTTTGCTGTTTCTCTTGTCTTATTTACATGTATTAAGTGTTCTTTGTAGTATATTGAACATTGGCTATTCGGTTGTTAAGTCGTGACGTGTTTCCGGGTCCAACGTTGGCTGAGGCGCTCTCTTCGAAATGCCTCAGTAATAATAATAATTCATTATATTATATATAGCCTAATATATAGCTGCAAAGTTTGCAGGAAAAGCGCTATACAAATAAAGTTATTATTATTATTATTATTATTATTATTATTATTATTATATAGCACTTTTCCGAGGCTCAAAGACGCTGACAATATGGTGAAAACAGGGAAAGTGCTGTGTCCCTTGTTGTATCAATAGATCAGAGTCTAAAAAACTGTCATTCTACCGCTGTAGTACACTGGTACTCTGGTGCGGGGAGTTTCTGGTTTGGACCCGGAAATTGCTAAACGTCACGTTTGACGTCAGACTTAACAACCGAATTGACGTTAGTGGAACTCTGTACAAGCCTTCTGGGCTTCCTTCCCTCCTTGCACTGTTTTTTTAAAATCACTTGCAAAATAAATAAACTAAACTAAATAAAGGTTAATGAAAACAAAAGCTGTCACCTTGTTGCTGCCCTTGAACTCCTCGAAGTCGAAGTCGAAGTGTCGGCAGAGTGCGCCCACGGTGAACAGCGAGCGCAGCAGGAGGGGCTTGCCCGCGGCCAGCGTGGCGCTGCTGGGGTCCTCCTGTAGCTGCGTCTTCAGCCTGGTCATCACGCCTGAGAGACAAAACGAACACACACTCACATTTAAACACAGAAAAAACTACTTTATCGTATCTTCTACCGTGTCTTTCGAATTCATCCCCAAGGGGTAGTTATATTGGGCGCATATAGGGTCAGGGTCGTCAACAACAACAACAACATATATGACAGGACGCGTCACTCATCACGTCACAGTAGGTCATTGTGGTTTGGGTTTCTAGAGGAAAAGACAGCACTCAACATTCCTCCACTTATAAGATCCGAAAACAGCTGTAATAGCTCACTAGCTACACACTGTGACTTTAACAAGACAAAAGCAACATCAGGACACGGTGTGTGTTGTGTGTGTGTGTGTGTGTGTGTGCGTGTGTGTGTGTGCGTGTGTGCACTCTCTTACCAAAGTATCTGTTGAAGCAGGACCACACAAACTTGTAGTTGTGCGTCACCTTGTTGACTACAGCCCCTAGACAGCTGACGCAGTGTTGGACCACCTGGTGGAGGGGGAAGGGGGGGGAGGAGGGGGAAGGGGGGGGAAGGGGGGGGAGGAGGAGATGTCTGTCATTAGTCAAATCATCTGTCAATCAATCCATCCGTCTGTCTGTCTGGCCATCCATCCATCTATTTATCTATTCGTCCATTGATCCACCAACCCACCCACCCATCAGTCTACCTATCCACCCATCCATCCTCCCATCCAACCCTCAATCTATCCATTGGTCCACCAGCCCACTCACCCATCCAACAATCCACCCATCCACCCATCAACCCATTCATCCACCCACCCATCCATCTATCCACCCACCCAACCATCCACCCATCCATCTATCCACCCATCCATCCACCCATCTATCCATCCACCCATCCATCCATCCACCCAACCATCCACCCATCTATCCATCCACTAGGGCTGGGACGACTAGTCGACGTTGTCGACGTAATCGACTACGTCAA
This sequence comes from Nansenia antarctica, assembly GCF_963989245.1. Classification (NCBI taxonomy): domain Eukaryota; kingdom Metazoa; phylum Chordata; class Actinopteri; order Argentiniformes; family Microstomatidae; genus Nansenia; species Nansenia antarctica. The sequence goes on from NC_137690.1 coordinate 3,056,375, forward strand.
TACGTCGACTTGCGTAATGTGCGTCGGTGCGTTGTAAATAAACAACATGGCTGCGACCAGTGCAAACATGGAGGAGGCAGAGCAGCTAAAAGACTTCGCCCACGATCGTCCAAAGTGTGGGAGTACTTTACAAAAAAAGAAAACAATGTGGTGGTCTGTAAACTGTGCAGAAATGAAATGGCCTATCACAGCAGTACATCTGCAATGAACGAGCACCTCAAGCGAAAGCATCCTGGAGCTCTTTGTGAAGACAGCCGCAAGATAGCACCACCGTAAGTCACCGTTGTATTTCTGTTCACTTTTCCGGCCGTGTATGAGTGAAAAATGGATAGCTACTAGCTAATGTTACACAAGCAATGTAGCTCACCACAGTTTGTATGTCTTGTCTTCTGGTGTTAGTAACGTTAGCTATGTAGCTGGCTAGCTACGGTAGCCTATTGTCATTGTGGTGCTCGCACCTACTGTACGTTATCTAGCTCGTAGCTCGCATGCTACGTTAGCATCAATTTAGCGAATCATAACATAGCAGCGAGAGTAACGTTAGCTAGCTATGTAGCTACTAGCTAGCTATGTGTTGTGGTGATGGACAGACTTCTAAATGGCCATGTTGGCATTCAAGTTGGCTAAACATAGCAGTGAGGTGGAAATTAAGGGGCCTACACATGATAAGAATATTTTTTTTTATCGAACAGTAAAAAAAAATATCGTTAGACTAATCGAAAAAATAATCGCTAGATTAATCGTTAGAAAAATAGTCGTTTGGGACAGCCCTACCATCCACCCAACCATCCACCCATCTATCCATCCACCCATCTATCCACCCAACCATCCACCCATCCATCCATCCATCCACCCAACCATCCACCCATCTATCCATCCACCCATCCATCTATCCACCCAACCATCCACCCATCCATCCATCCATCCACCCATCCATCTACCCATCCATCCACCCATCCCTCCCTCCACCCACCCTCCCTCCCTCCCTCCCCCCCTCCCTCCCTCTCTCCCTCCCTCCTCCCCCCCTCCCTCCCTCCTCCCTCCGCCTCACCGTCATGCCATATTTGATGATGAGCTTCATCAGGTCTTCCTCTATGGTGGTGAGGAAGGTCTCGCTGGGGTGTTCCATCAGAGGCACCACCAGCTCCAGGATCCTGGCCACGTTGCAGATGACCATGAAGTCACTGGCGTTCTGCACAGAGGGGGGACACAGTGTTAACACACAGCACAGTGTTAACACACCCTCACACACACGGCACAGTGTTAACACACCCTCACACACACCCTCACACACACAGCACAGTGTTAACACACCCTCACACACACACAGCACAGTGTGTTAACACACCCTCACACACACGGCACAGAGTTAACACACCCTCACACACAGCACAGTGTGTTAACACACCCTCACACACACGGCACAGAGTTAACACACCCTCACACACACACAGCACAGTGTTAACACACCCTCACACACAGCACAGTGTTAACACACCCTCACACACACAGCACAGCGTTAACACACCCTCACACACACACACAGCACAGTGTGTTAACACACCCTCACACACACGGCACAGAGTTAACACACCCTCACACACAGCACAGTGTTAACACACCCTCACACACACACAGTGTTAACACACACTCACACACACACGGCACAGTGTTAACACACCCTCACACACACACGGCACACCGTTAACACACCCTCACACACGGCACAGCGTTAACACACCCTCACACACACGGCACAGCGTTAACACACCCTCACACACACGGCACAGCGTTAACACACCCTCACACACACGGCACAGCGTTAACACACCCTCACACACACCCTCACACACGGCACAGCGTTAACACACCCTCACACACGGCACAGCGTTAACACACCCTCACACACACACGGCACAGCGTTAACACACCCTCACACACGGCACAGCGTTAACACACCCTCACACACGGCACAGCGTTAACACACCCTCACACACACCCTCAGACATCGCATCACAACGGAAATTATTTGATTTGATTGTGTGCTGCTCATTCCTGGACAGCCCATGTAAGTGTGGCATTGATAATACCTCTTTATGTACATTTCATGATTGTCAAATAAAAACTAACCAACTAACTAACTAACTAACTAGCTAACTAACTAACTAACTAACTAACTAGCACAGTATGTTAACACACCCTCACACACACCCTCAGACACCCTCAGGTAGGGCTGCATGTGTGTATGTGTGTGTGTGTGTGTGTGTGTGTGTGTGTGTGTGTGTGTGTGTGTGAGAGAGACAGCTTATGTTACACTTGGTGGTCAGGTAGGGCTGCGTGTGTGTGTGTGTGTGTGTGTGTGTGAGAGACAGCTTACGTTGCACTTGGTGGTCAGGTAGGGCTGTGTGTGTGTGTGTGTGTGTGTGTGCGTGTGTGTGTGTGTGTGAGACAGCTTACGTTGCACTTGGTGGTCAGGTAAGGCTGCATGGTCATGGCGTGTTTGACCATCAGCTGGGCTCTGATCTTGCTGAAGAGGAAGAGGGTGGTGATGCAGGAGACCAGGCGCTGGGAGTTCACCCCCTTGTTGTCTGGAGGGAGGACGGCAGGAAGGTGGGCGGATTTAGTCACAAGTAATTTTTTCTGAGTGGGGGCAGTCCCTCTCATATGTTTTGTTTTTAGAGATAGAGATTTGACAGGAAGGATGGGTGAGAGAGAGAGAGAGAGAGAGAGAGAGGAGGATAGAGACAGTAGAGACTGACAGGAAAGATGGGTGAGAGAGAGAGAGAGAGGAGGACAGAGACAGTAGAGACTGACAGGAAAGATGGGTGAGAGAGAGAGAGAGGAGGATAGAGACAGTAGAGACTGACAGGAAGGATGGGTGAGAGAGAGAGAGAGAAGGGATGACATGCAGGATATGTCACATGAACGCAGCCTTAGACAGATAGATAGATCTAGAACATTCTATAGGATATTGTGAACATTCTATAGGACATTGTAAACATTCTGTAGCCTAGAAGACTATATCTAGACAGACCGACCGACAGACAGACAGAGAGAGAGAGATAGATAGACACAGACAGACAGACAGAGAGAGAGAAAGAGAGATAGATAGACAGACAGACAGAGAGAGAGAGAAAGAGAGAGAGAAAGAGAGAGAGATAGATAGACAGACAGACAGACAGAGAGAGAGAAAGTGAGATAGATAGACAGACAGACAGACAGAGAGAGAGAAAGAGAGAGAGATAGATAGACAGACAGACAGACAGAAAGAGAGAGAGATAGATAGACAGACAGACAGACAGACAGGTACCTGAGAGGGACTCTTCATATTTCAGGATGTGCTCCACCAGGTTGTCTACCAGCTGCACACACGCCTTCTTAGCTGGCTTGTACGACGCATCCTCCTCTGTCTTCAACAGCTGGAGGGAGAGAGGAGGAGGAGGAGGAGGAAGAGAGAGGAGAGGGACAGGAGAGGAGGGGAGATGGGCAGGAGAGAGGAGAGAGGAGGAGGAGGAGAGGAGGGGAGAGGGGCAGGAGAGAGGAGGCGGAGAGAGGAGGGAGGAAGAGAGGAGAGGGTGAGAGGAGGAGGAAGAGAGGGGCAGGAGAGAGGAGAGGAGGGAGGAAGAGAGGAGGAGGAGGAGGAGAGAGGAGGGAGGAAGAGAGGAGAGGGTGAGAGGAGGAGGAAGAGAGGGGCAGGAGAGAGGAGAGGAGGGAGGAAGAGAGGAGGAGGAGGAGAGAGGAGGAGGAGAGAGGAGGAGAGGAGAGAGGAGGAGGAGGAGAGAGGAGGAGAGGAGGAGAGAGGAGCAGGAGAGAGGAGGAGAGGAGAAGAGAGGGGAGAGAGGAGAGAGGAAGAGAGGGGCAGGAGAGGGGAGAGGAGAGAGCAAACAGGAGGAGAGATGAGGAGAGAGCAAACAGGAGGAGAGAAGAGGAGAGAGGAGGAGGAGAGAGGAGGACAGGATGGAACAGGAGGAGAGGGGCAGGAGGAGAGAAGAGGAGAGAGGAAAGGAGAGAGCAAAGAGGAGGAGAGAGGAAAGGAGAGAGCAAACAGGAAGAGAGGAGAGGAGAGAGGAGAGGAGAGAGCAAACAGGAGGAGAGAAGAGGAGAGAGGCACAGAGAGAGTGATTATTGTCAGTCTGAGTCTGGAGATCTGAGGCAGAGTTGCACTGTGGTGCGTCCTCCTCAAGGGGGCGCTCTGACACAAGGAAACCCTCTTACATTCTGGAGAAGCTGCTCGAACCAATCGTAGCCTGTGTCTTTGCACGCCGACACCTGAGAAAGACAAACAAACATGTTATCAGAAAAAGCCAATAATAATAATAATAATAATAATAATAACAACTTTATTTGTATAGTGCTTTTCCTGCAAACGTTGCAGCTCAAAGTGCTTTAATCATTATATAATCTTAATTTAATTATTTAGTCATTTAAAGGCAATATTAAAAAGATGGGTTTTTAGTCTTGACTTGAACATATGTGCTGAGGTTGCATCCCTAATGTAAACTGGCAGTGCATTCCACAATCTGGGTGCATAAAATGAGAATGCAGCCTCACCAAATCTCTTCTTTTGTACATGTGGTACACAGAGAAAACCAGCGTCAGAAGACCTGAGAGCTCTACTGGGCTGATATGCTAGTAAAAGGTCTTTCAGATATTCTGGTGCTGTGCCAGTGAGAGCTTTATAAACAATGCAAAAGATGTGTGTGCATTTAGTAGTGAGTATGTATTCATCGACATTAGAGTCTTTCCTGTCAGAATTCCTGTCAGACTTCCACCAAAGAGTACGGAAGCCAAGATGATCTAATGTTGTTAGCATGCAGAGCAGACAGACTTCCACCAAAGAGAACGGAAGCCAAGAGGCTAATGTTGTTAGCATGCAGAGTATCACTTCCACCAAAGAGAACGGAAGCCAAGAGGCTAATGTTGTTAGCATGCAGAGTATCACTTCCACCAAAGAGTACAGAAGCCAAGAGGCTAATGTTGTTAGCATGCAGAGTATCACTTCCACCAAAGAGTATGGAAGCCAAGAGGCTAATGTTGTTAGCATGCAGAGTATCACTTCCACCAAAGAGTACAGAAGCCAAGAGGCTAATGTTGTTAGCATGCAGAGCAGACAGACTTCCACCAAAGAGTATGGAAGCCAAGATGTTCTAATGTTGTTAGCATGCAGAGCAGACAGACTTCCACCAAAGAGGATGGAAGCCAAGATGTTCAAATGTTGTTAGCATGCAGACAGCGGCCACTCACCACGTCGGTGATGTTGAGTATCTTCCTGGTCATGGTGTCTTTGTCGTGGTCCGGCGTGGGCGTGAACCACAGCTTCTGGAACGTCTCGTTCACCAGTTTCTGTACGGACAGAGAACAGGACAGGAAGTTAGAGCAGGACAGGAAGTCAGAGCAGGACAGGAAGTCAGAGCAGGACAGGAAGTCAGAGCAGGACAGGAAGTTAGAGCAGGACAGGAAGTTAGAGCAGGACAGGAAGTCAGAGCAGGACAGGAAGTTAGATCAGGACAGGAAGTTAGAGCAGGACAGGAAGTCAGAGCAGGACAGGAAGTTAGAGCAGGACAGGAAGTTAGAGCAGGACAGGAAGTTAGAGCAGGACAGGAAGTTAGCGCAGGATAACTTGGTTAGCTTATCTGTTATAGGGCTTTCACACCGGCAAAGAACCGTGCCGGACAGGTTGACGCTGTCTGGCGAACGAGCCCGCGTTCATACCAGTGTACGAACGCGGGCTCGTTCGCCAGACAGCGCCAACGTTCGGAGGTTCCCAAACGCGAACGCGAACCGGCACGGTTCTTTGCCGGTGTGAAAGCCCTATGTGTGTATTACACACCAGCCCTGGGTGTGTCTTGATTTCCTTCTGTGTGTGTGTGTGTGTGTGTGTGTGTGTAGACATCCATATGTATATAAGTGTGTGTGTGTGTGTGTGTGTGTGTAGACATCCATATGTATGTAAGTGTGTGTGTGTGTGTGTGTAGACATCCATATATATGTATGTATGTAAGTGTGTGTGTGTGTGTAGACATCCATATGTATGTAAGTGTGTGTGAGTGTGTGTGTGTGTAGACATCCATATGTATGTATGTAAGTGTGTGTGTGTGTGTGTAGACATCCATATATATGTATGTAAGTGTGTGTGTGTGTGTGTGTGTGTGGTACCTTGATGCCCTCCTCGTCGTTGACCCTGCGTATCATCCTCACACACATCTCAGTGACCTTGTTGAAGGTGGGCTGCTCCAGACAGATGTCCCGCAGGATCTTTATCACACGCTTCCTCACACTGATCCCCGTGTCCTGGGGGGGGCGCGCACACACACACACACACACACACACACACACACACACACGCACACACAGAGGGAAACACGTCAGTCAGGAGAGAGAGAGAGAGAGAGAGAGAGAGAGAGAGATAGAGATCTAGAAAATTCTATAGGATATTGTAAACATTATGTAGCCTAGAATACTATATTTAGATAGATAGATAGATACATACATAGAGAGAGAGATAGCATGACACAGGGAAATAAAGATGATTAAATAGAGATGACTTATTGATTAAATAAACAACAACAATAATCATAGATATTTTTCCTAACAAGCATACGTTACATAAGTCTCATATCTCAAGTGTTTGAACTGATGTACTGGTACAGTGGAGGGTGCAGTGGTGTCAACCTGCCAGCAGGTGGCGGTGTGAGACTGTGTTATGAACCACAGGTGACCTGCTGGTGACCTCTGCCTCTTATGCAGCTACGCACTGATTCAAGTGTTTCAATAACGATCTGTGTAGCTGTGTGTGTAGCTGTGTGTGTGTGTGTGTGTGTGTGTGTGTGTGTATGTGTGTACCAGAGAGGATGAGGGAGAGAAAAAAAAGAGAGAGGGAGAACGAGTGCAAGTCATGGAGAGAGAGAGAGAGAGCGTGTGTATGTGTGTGTGTGTGTGTGTACCAGTATCCTCTTTATCAGCATGTCATAGTACTGTTCTGTCAGCTGTGTGTGTGTGTGTGTGTGTGTGTACCAGTATCCTCTTTAACAGCATGTCATAGTACTGTTCTGTCAGCTGTGTGTGTGTGTGTGTGTGTGTGTGTGTGTGTGTGTGTGTGTACCAGTATTCTCTCTATCAGCATGTCGTAGTACTGTTCTGTGAGTTGCGGGCGGCTCAGGACGAAGCGTCCCAGCAGCTCCACTGCCGCCTCCCTCACGCTGGTGCTGTTGTCCATCAGGCGCCCATGGACACCCCGCTGCATGTCCAACTAGGGGGGGGGAGAGAGAGGAGAGGGTTAATATACACACACACACACACACACACACACACACACACACACACACACACACACACCCCGCTGCATGTCCAACTAGGGGGGGGGACAGGGAGGAGTGCTTTAAGCCATGGGTGGCCCTGTGAGTAAAACATTCTTTATATCTTTGCACTCGATCATATTTCAGGACCCTCCTTTCATGACTTGTCCTAGATATGTGCGTTCTACCACCCAGTATCCTTACGTTTTCAAAATCACATCAGGATAAGCTAGTATGAAGCTATTTTGCTAGTTTTTCTGTGTAGGAGGCAGGCTAATTTACAAGACGGCCAACTAGTGGTCGTTGTGTGTAAGTAGCAGCTTACCATTGTAAAGACTATGGTCATGTGACCCCCGAGGCGGCTCTTATAATAGGTAACATAGACACGGCTGTTCTACTGTTAACACACACATACCCCGCTGCATGTCCAACTGAGAGGGGTGGGGGGGGCAGGGTTAACACACGGCCACACACACACAAGCATGCCCAAACACAAACACACACACACACACACCTCCACATGAGGAGAGGGTTAATGTCTAGACACACCCACCCCAAAAGTAACACAGACACACACACTGCATGTCAAACTGAGGAGATAGAAGGTTAAACATCCACACACATCCACACACACACACACACACACACACACACACACACACACACACGAGGAGATAGGAGCAGGTTCATGTGTACACCCACCCACCGCAGGCTGAGATAAGGCGACGCAGACAAATATAGACACACATGTAAACACACACACACACACACACACACACGTGTCATGAGGAGATAAGGCACGGATATAGACACTCTCTCTCTCTCTCTCTGTCTGTCTCCCTCCCTCACACACACACACACACACACACACACACACACACACACACACACACACACGAGACACAGACACAGAGACACACACAGAGACACACACAGAGACACAGACACAGACAGAGACACACACAGAGACACACACAGAGAGAGACACACACACACACACACAGTGTTGTGCCTACCCTGGCCAGGATGCTGGGGTCTGCAGCCACCACCTCAGACAGACACTTCATGGCTTTGGTCCTGACAGCGATGGCACTCTCCCCCAGAACCCTCAGGATCTGCACACAGGAACACACCAGAGTCACCACCCATCATCATCATCATCATCATCATCCACCCATCATCATCCATCATCATCCATCATCCACCCATCATCATCATCATCCACCCATCATCATCCACCATCATCATCATCATCCACCCATCATCATCATCATCATCCATCATCATCATCATCCACCCATCATCATCCACCATCATCATCATCATCATCATCCATCATCATCCATCATCATCATCAATCATCATCCATCATCATCCACCATCATCATTAGAGATGCTCCGATCTGATCGGCGCCGATCAATACCGGCCGATATGCCCTTGATCGGTTTTGATCGGAGTTCTCAAAACGGCCGATCAAACACGGCCGATCAGTTTACATAGAGAAATGGTGTCGCCAGTCTGGCAATATTACACAGTGTCGGAAAGAGACAACAAATATGCAGTTTGTAATGTCTGCTCAAAAGAAATTCCTCGCGGAGGAACGCACGCAAGGTCTTTCAATACCACGAATATCATACGGCATTTGCTGCGTTCGTCGATTCGCTCCGAGGGCGCCGAAGCGCACACTGGGCTCGACGTCATAAAGGGACCGAGTGCTTTGATTGGACGAGAGGCGTTCCACGAGTGCTGGTCAGAGTTCCAGCGCGACTTCACGAGCGTAGTGTAGGTAGTGTTCATTGACGTCATGTGACCCCGCAAGCAGGAAGTCACTAAGCTAGGCTAAGGCCCATAGCAACAACTATTAGTTACTAACTACTGTGCACCTTGCACAAGTGTATATAGCGAGCGACTTTTCAGCATAGCAGGACTTTTAGATGATAAGAGGAACAGGCTGAGTGCCAAAAACGCTGAGATGCTTGTATTTCTCAAGGCTAATCTGCCAGTGATGCTGCTTAAGAAGTAAGGTTTTGAGACTGAAATCTCCTTAGGTGCAATGTTTTGTTTATTTGTTTTATTGATTATTGCTGACTTGCTGTCTTATCTCCTCCTAAATATGACTTGAAACTGACTGACTTGAAACAGTATTTTATATTTGGCTATAGCCTGTTTATGTTGCAGTTTAGTTTGGGTATGTTTATTGTTCCTCAGGAAAGCTACAGTATAAGCTCCAAGTTCTCTAAGAGCCCCTAGTTCCTCTCATTCGAGTGGAATGTTGCACATTTGATGTGACAGTGTACATTTTATTTATTATGATTTTTATTTTCACATATTTGTATTTGTTTTTCCTGAAGTAAGCTACAGGTGGTTGTGAATTCAATAAAACAGATGGTTGTCAATTCATGATACTTTCTCATCTCCTAATTTCATTTGAATACTTAATATACAATGTCAATGGTGTTAAGAATAATTAAAAACATAAATAATGCTACACAATAAATAGAATGCTTCAATTGCCATTTTCGACGCTGTGATCGGTGATATCGGATCGGCAGATCACTGATTCCAGTGATCGGTGATCGGCACCAAAAACCCTGATCGGAGCATCTCTAATCATCATCATCATCCATCATCATCATCCACCACCATCATCATCATCATCATCATCATCCATCATCATCATCCACCATCATCATCATCCATCATCCACCCATCATCATCCACTCCTCATCCACCCATCATCATCATCCACCCATCATCATCCATCATCCAGCCATCATCATCCATCATCAACCATCATCCACCCCTCATCCACCCCTCATCCAGCCATCATCCACCCATCATCATCATCCATCATCCACCCATCATCACCCAGTGTTTCCTCTATATGCATTTATTGGTGGCGGGCCGCCACGAATGAATTTCCTCCGCCACTAATTGATTCAGTCCACAAAAAATAAAAATAAAATAAAAATAATAATCCACCTCTGAACATTTTAGCTGATTAAAATATATCTGATCCTAGATCAGCGCTATAATGGATGTTGACTAAAAGTGCACCTAAATCCACGCCCATCTCTCTCTAACCGCTGATCCAAAATCAGATTAATGACATTAAACATTCAGTTGACGACGTGACACAAGAGCTACTCCTGATTGGTCTAAATGTGAACCGGCATGAGAACCGTGCAGACTCAACCATCCCTGCTCAGCAGTCTTACCTGCCGAAATGCTCGGGCGCCTGTGTTTTCTCCTCGCGAATAACGGGCTAAAAGTCACCGGTAGTACCATCTAAAACTAAGATACAAAAAGCTGATCTAGCTAGCTAGGTGCACACATAAGATATCACGTTAGCAGTGGCTATGAGCGATCCGAAACTGCATGGCTGGCAAAGGAGCTAGGTGGTGGATCAGCTAACAACGTTTATGGCGGGGTACCACCACCACCAGCTACAACTACAGCGGGAGAGCCATCAGCATCGGCTAGCTGTGTTGGTGTATCAGCAGACATTAGCAAGTCAAAAAACTATTTTTATGTGCCGTCATTTTAGCAACGACACAGTAGGGGAGTCGATTTTTTTATTGACAACGGAATTACCGTACATGCTGGAAAAACATGCAGCTAAAATTCAGGGAACATTTGGACAATAAGAGACACACGGGAGAAGTACGGGAAAACAGGGCTCATGTGGGTCTCATCAAAGGTAAGAGTTTGTTTTCTTTAACTCAGCTGATACTCAGCTGTTTACCGAATGCTCCATCTGACTGTGATTTTACTTGTGTAATGTGGTGGGTTGACATAATTCACGCATGGAACTATGGGTTGGGAGTATTGTTCCGTCCGCAGTTGAGTGCGTAGTACCCAAGTTGTTTAGTCTGTTCTATTTACTGCTTGAGTGTGTTGTTGACAATCGTTCATGTCCTTCAGTAAACGTTTAGCTTTGTCATTTGATACGCCGCCTACGACTCCCGTCTCTCGGCACTACAGTAAACAGTTAATCAGTAACATTAGCCGCTTTTGTGCTCATGTAGGCCTACTTCGTATTATATTATAGCTGATGATCTTTGTGTGTGTGTATGTGACTGTCAGTCACAAGTTTATATTCTGTATATTCATTTATTATTTTTTTGCCATCCTCCCTCTAGTTTTGGTTGAAATTAGGTCGTTGTTTTGAGCGCGCGTGCGCGCGTAAAAAAAATCGCGTGCACGCGCGGACAGTAGGGATGGACGGTTTTTCGGTTAAACCGAAAACCGGGGTTTATAAAAATAGAAACGGTTTTTTATCAAAACCGTCTGAAGCCGTCTTTTTTTTTTTTTTTTTTTTTTTTTTTTTTGAAGAATAAAATAGAATAAGAATAAAACTGGAACATGTCACATGTTTGTCGTGTGTGAAAATAACAATGATACAGTCTGAATCTGCCGCGCAATGAGTGAGATTTGGTCAGTTGTGAAGAATAACTGAGGATTAATATCTAATTGGGATTATATTTAAGGGTAACGAATCACTCTATGGGAAAGATAGTTGCCTTCAGTTATTGGTAGATAGGAAAGTTTTTTTTACAATTACTCGCTTACATTTAATAAGATCATTTTCGCTGCTCTCTGTAAAGCGCATTGGGTCACTTTTGTGAGAAATGCGCTATAGAAATAAAATGTGATTTGATTTGATATCAATCAATCAATCAAACTTTATTTATGTTCTATAGCACAAATCATGCATTGAATGTAACTCCAAGTGCAGTATTTACTAAACCACAATATAATAAAACAAGAGCTATACGGATCAAGAGTGTTTGTGCACAGCGCCACTGTGTGTGAAGGCGCTACTGAAAGTGATGACAGAACGCATGTCTCAGAAGATACGCGGTCACTTAGTGACGCAAAGGTAGTTCTGTATTTATCTCTATCTGTATTAGTACGTTTATTTTGAAAGCTCTATTTTGACAGCTCTACCATGGGCACTTTTATTTTGATGGGGCATTCTTTGTTGATTGACTTACGACAGTTCAGGACGAGTCAGTCTCGCGGCATGTGGTTTTTATGAAAAGCTTTAAGTATGTTCACTGCATAATTCTAAGTCTAATATTTCTGTGATTATTGAGCAGTATTCAAATATTTAAATACATTGAGCAGCAGCTGAAACTTTGTCTAAGAACCAAGATATTGAGAAAGCAGTTCATTCAATGAAGACGCTGTTCCAAGAGATGATCTTCCGTGCAGGCGTGCACCCTGGATCAGCGGAGCTGGTGTGTTAAGTGTTCATGTGCTTTCATGTATGGTGTAGCTTACAAAAGTCTGCCTTTCCACTTATATTTGTGAAACTAAGTAGCCTAAAAGTGTTGCGACTGTGCTTACGGTGTTTTAATGGTGTTCGACATGAGTGTATTGTAGCAGTAGGGCTCAATTATTTGAAATTGGCGCTCTTTTTTTCCATTTTTTTTTCCAAATTTTTTTTTTTTTTTTTTTTTTACTGTATTTTTCGGTTAACCGGAAAACCGCGGTTTTACTCTCTGACGGTTTTTCGGTTTCAATAATTGGAAACCGTCCATCCCTAGCGGACAGGGCTATCCGCCACTAATGTAAAAATTCCTGGAGGAAACACTGATCACCCATCATCATCCACTCCTCATCCACTCCTCATCCACCCATCATCCACCCCTCATCCACTCCTCATCCACCCATCATCCACTCCTCATCCACTCCTCATCCACCCATCATCCACTCCTCATCCACCCATCCACTCACTGTCACATCATCTCAGGTGCGTTTGTAAATACGCTCAGGAAATATGATCGGCACTCATGGGATATGCGAACATGGTAGGATAGAGAGAGAGGGCAGTGATAGAGAGAGAGAGAGAGAGGGGGAGAGAGAGAGGGCAGTGATAGGAGAGAGAGAGAGAGAGAGGGGGGGAGAGAAAGAGGGGGCAGTGATAGGAGAGAGAGAGAGAGAGAGAGAGAGAGAGAGAGAGAGAGAGAGAGAGAGAGAGATAGAGAGAGTGTACAGGGTACAGGGTTAGGGTCAGGGGTCAGGGTCTCCTCACCTGTGTTAAGTAGATATCAAAGCTCTGGGCGAACGGCCTCATGGAGGCCAGGTAACGCACGATGAGGCAGGAGTCATCATAGTCCACCGTGTCTGAGCTCACCCTGCAGGACACACAGTTACTACACTGGGTGTGTGGGGGGGTGTGTGTGTGTGTGTGTGAGTTCACCTTGAGAGCAGAGGAGAGTTAGTACTCTGGGTGTGTGTGTGTGTGTGTGTGTGTGTGTGTGTACCTGAGGATGGTGTACAGGTGTGTGTGTGTGTGTGTGTGTACCTGAGGGTATGTGTGTGTGTGTGTGTCTGAGTTCACCTTGAGAGCAGAGGAGAGTTAGTACTCTGGGTGTGTGTGTGTGTGTACCTGAGCGTGGTGTACAGGTGTGTGTGTGAGTGAGTGTGTGTGTGTGTGTGTGTACCTGAGGATGGTGTACAGGTGTGAGGGTGTGTGTGTACCTGAGGGTGGTGTACAGGTGCGTGTGTGAGTGAGTGTGTGTGTGTGTGTGTGTGTGTGTGTACCTGAGGGTGTGTGAGAGGGTGTGTGTGTGTGTGTGTATACCTGAGCGTGGCGTACTGGGAGGGTGTGGTCTTGATGATGACCCTCAGGGCCTTCTTGCGGGCCTCGGCCCTCTGCATGATCTCCCCCGCGGCCTCCAGGTCCTTGGCGTGGTGGGGGCCCTCGCTGCTGTCCTCCTCCCCCCCCCCCCCCCCGCTGGCTCTGGCTCCGCATGGCCTTCTCCGTCTCCGTGGTCGTGTCGCGAAACCACTGGGCGATCTGGAACTTACGGGCAAACTGGGGACAGAGGAGGAGGAAGGAGGAGAGAGGGAGAAAGGGAGAGGGGGAAGAGGGGAGAGAAGGAGGGAGGAGAGAGAAGGAGGGAGAGGGGGGGAGAAGGAGGGATGGGGGGAGGGGAGAAGGAGGGATGGGGGATGGAAGGGAGGGAGGGAGGGATGGATGGGGAGAGAAGGAGGGGGAGATGGAGGGGAGAGAGGGAGAGAAGGAGGGGAGAGAGGGAGGGAAAGGGAGAGTGAATACACACCCACCACTATAGAGAGGCAGGTCGCCCACCATGGTCACAGTGAACCCACACTCACCACCAGAGAGGCCTCTGTCCACCCTCCCTCCCTCTCTCTCTCTCTCTCTCTCTCCACCTCCTCCCACCTCTCCCCCCCCCCTCCTCACCCCTGGTCACAGTGAACACACACTCACCACCAGAGAGGGGTCCGTCTCTGCGTTCTCCTCCATGTAGTCCAGCAGAGCCTTCTGCAACTGCTGGGTCTCATCGTTGCCTTGGGTCTGAGAGGGGAGGAGGGGAGGAGAGGAGGGGAGGGGAGAGGGGAGGGGAGGAGAAGGGAGGTGGGGAGGGGAGGGGAGGAGAAGGGAGGTGGGGAGGGGAGGGGAGGGGAGGAGAGGAGGGGAGGGGAGGGGAGGAGAGGAGGGGAGGAGGAGAGGAGGGGAGGAGGGGAAAGGAGAGGAGAGGTGGGGGGAGGGGAGGGGAGGAGAGGAGGGGAGAGGAAAGGAGAGGAGAGGAGAGGAGGGGAGGAGAGGAGAGGAGGGGAGGGGAGAGGAGAGGAGAGGAGAAGGTAGAGTATTAAAACATGTAGTCTTTTTTCATGACTGTTCTGTCACGTGTTGGACGTTACCTCAGACAGACAGACACACACCCCCCCCCCCCACGCACACATACCTCCCGTAGGATCCTGTCGATGCATCTCTGGTCCATCTTGCTGGTGACGGCGTCCTTGCGCAGGCGCGCCGCCACGGTGCCCAGGTAGTCCAGAGACGCCACGCGCAGAGCCATCTCTGTCTGCTTGTTACTGAACTGGTGCACCTGGGGGGAAGACAGACAGACAGGTAGTCAGACAGACAGGTAGTCAGACAGACAGGTAGTCAGACAGACAGGTAGTCAGACAGACAGGCAGACCGGTAGTCAGATAGACAGGTAGCGCAGGGCCATCTCTGTCTGCTTGTTACTGAACTGGTGCACTTGGAGGGGGGGGGGGGGGGGGAGACAGGTAGTCAGACAGACAGGTAGTCAGACAGACAGACAGGTAGTCAGACAGACAGGTAGTCAGACAGACAGGTAGTCAGACAGACAGGTAGTCAGACAGACAGGTAGTCAGACAGACAGGTAGCGCAGGGCCATCTCTGTCTGCTTGTTACTGAACTGGTGGACCTGGGGGGGCAGACAGACAGGTAGTCAGACAGACAGGTAGTCAGACAGACAGGTAGTCCGACAGACAGACAGGTAGTCAGACAGACAGGTAGTCAGACAGACAGGCAGACTCACCAGGAGGCGTCCCAGAAGGCTTAGCAGCAGCTCGGCAGCGGGCCACTCCGGCTTGTTGACGGTAGACAGCAGGTCCTGCACGAAGTTCTCAAACAGCGGCCTGTAGTCCTCTTCCCCCTGCTTACTACCACACCTGGGGAGGGGGGGGGAGGAGGGGTGGAGGGAGGGGGGAGGAAGGGAGAGAGAGATGTTTTAGATGAACATTCTAGTCAGCAGGTAAAACACCAGGAAGGAGAGGAGGAGAGGAGAGGAGGAGAGGAGAGGAGGAGAGGAGAGGAGGAGGGGAGGAGAGGAGAGGAGAGGAGGGGAGAGGAGGAGAGGAGAGGAGGAGAGGAGGAGAGGAGAGGAGAGGAGAGGAGGGGAGAGGAGGAGAAGAGGAGAGGGGAGGAGGGGGAGGGGAGGAGAGGAGAGGGGACGTACTTCTTGAGGAAGACAGAGAGGAAGTTCTGGGCGGTCCTCATGGCGGTCTCGTAGGAGTTGGTGATCAGGAGGTCCTGGTCCATCTGGGGGGGAAGAAGAGCGAGCAGCATGTTTATACTTTATTTTTCAGGGTTAGGGTTAGGGTTTCAGGTCAGAGGTCAGGTGTGTGTGTGTGTGTCAGGGTTTCCGTTAACCGGTAATTACCGGTCTTTGTCCGGTAAAATGTGTAGAAGTCCGACAAATTGAAAACTCGTCGGACATAATGTCCGGTGAAAATAATTCCCTCTAAGCACAATTTGGCTTCGGGCCACCATTTTCAGCTGAGAACCAAACACACACACACTCATACACGCACAACACTGCCCGAGAGAGAAGGACCCGCCCCCTTTAGTTAGCCTGCCCGAGAGAGAAGGACCCGCCCCCTTTAGTTAGCCTGCCCGAGAGAGAAGGACCCGCCCCCTTTAGTTAGCCTATAGCCTATAGGCTAACTAAAGGGGGCGGGTCCTTCTCTCTCGGGCAGTGTTGTGTGTGTGTGTTTGGTGCTCAGCTGAAAATGGTGTCCCGAAGCGGAGCGGATAACAAACGAAACGGACAACATTTACACTATGGAGACAAACTTCAGCGATATGATCTAACAGCCGGTCTTCAGGACGACATACAAAAACAGTTATGTTCTCCTCATTGTCATACTCCCGAGTCCGATTAAGTATGATTTGACAGGCAGCTAAACGAAATGCCTTCCCAACCAGCGAGACCTGGGGGGTATTCCATCAACGTCGCTAAAGGAAAATCCTGGCTTATTTTTGATAACTCTCGCGAGATTTATCGGAATATGCCTGTATATTTTTAGGAACCCTCGCGAGACTTTGTCAGACTAAACCTGGATTTTCTTTTAGCGATGTTGATGGAATACCCCCCTGGTTATAGAAATGACGTTGTTTTATTGATAAAAAAAAAGGGTAAAACTGGAAAGAGAAAATAGAAAACTCACATTAATCCCAAACAAT